>NC_068446.1:37250912-37623412 GCF_023373465.1 Oncorhynchus keta | reverse complement strand
GATGAATCACGCTTCACCATCTGGCAGTGTGACGGACGAATCTGGGTTTGGTGGATGCCAGGAGAACGCTACCTGCCCCAATGCATAGTGCCAACTGTAAAGTTTGGTGGAGGAGGAAAAATGGTCTGGGGCTGTTTCATGGTTCAGGCCCCTTAGTTCCAGTGAAGGGAAATCTTAACGCCACAGCATACAATGACATTCTAGATGATTTTGTACTTCCAACATTGTGACAACAGTTTGGGGAAGGCCCTTTCCTGTTCAGCATGACAAACAGGTGTCCACATACTTTTGGTCATGTAGTGCAAGCTCTTGGACGATGCCCTATGGATGACGGGCAGAAGGAAATAGCCTGCGATTACCAATGCCTATTTTTTTTTAACCCTCGTTGGCCAAACACAAAAGGCACAGGCGTCCGGAACACATTTTCCAGTGGCATTTTGGACCTGCCTCCCTCTCATCAAGCCTGGGTTGTGTTCATTAGGCATCAAACGGAAGAACAGTGACCGAAACTGTCCCTGCCAGTGTTTTAAAACATTTTCCATTGTGTGCCATAATGAACACAACCCTTGAGTGAGACAGTCAAAAATGTGCCACTCGAAGTCTCCACTGCCGTGCAAGATTGTGCTCACTGAATGGAAAGGTTGGCTCACGTCTGTTCTAGGAAGAAAGATGGATATAGATACAATAGAGCCACGGAGGAATTGGATACTGTTGTGGAAAATGAGATGCGGAGAGAAACAAGAGGTGCAAGAGATCAAAGGTATCAGCTCTAAGGCCAAGTCCTTCTTAAAGGTGGAAACTATCGTTTCTAGTGTCTTCCTTAATGAAATTAAGTCCACTTCAAATGATGACACTTTTTTTATATTGAACTAGAATATGTTCAAAAGAACTTGACCAGGGCAATGAAGGTGTGATGCAAAAAGTGAAAGTTATACCAAATGACAGGCACTGGCAAATCCATTCAGAAATGGGCAAACAGAAAGTGACTATCAGGATGGGACTGGTCAGTAACCAGGAGTAAAGAATATATTTTTTTTTACTGGGGGTTTCTCTTTCTTGGCTCAGTGTGCAACTGTGCACATCTGCAACAACAGAAGAGTCACTGTCCAATTACCGAGCAACAGCACCTAGTAGACATTCCAGCCTCACGCAACATTCACCAGAGTTGTGGACTCGAGTCACAAATTTCATGACTTGAGACTCAACAGAAAATAAAATGAAACGTGACTCAGAGCCTCAAGACTCAACTTTGACTTGAGAAATTATCTGGCCATGTTTTCTAATGCGTTCTCTCTCATTTTGTGGCACAGAGTCTACGGGGATTACTCTACACACAGCCAGAGACCATAGCATCTCCCTTGCAAAAAAAACCTGCAACAGTTTGGCTAGTGAAACGCACTCTCGGCACTCTGATTGTGCCAGCGAACTGACAAACAGGTCGGGTGGTGAGCTAGCAAACAAATAGCTGATTTGCTGTACCGCTATAGGGTGCAGCACAAACATCAAATTATAGGAAGAGAAGATGATTTATTATGGAAAACAAGCAGCTCCAAAAAATGTTTGGTGATCAAAAATACTTTGCAAGCTCATCAGCAATGGGGCAACAATGACCAGCATAGGCCTACTGGTATGTAACAATGACTAGCATAGGCCTATTGGTATGTAACAATGACTAGCATAGGCCTACTGGTATGTAACAATGACCAGCATAGGCCTACTGGTATGTAACAATGACTAGCATAGGCCTATTGGTATGTAACAATGACTAGCATAGGCCTACTGGTATGTAACAATGACTAGCATAGGCCTACTGGTATGTAACAATGACCAGCATAGGCCTACTGGTATGTAACAATGACCAGCATAGGCCTACTGGTATGTAACAATGACTAGCATAGGCCTACTGGTATGTAACAATGACCAGCATAGGCCTACTGGTATGTAACAATGACTAGCATAGGCCTACTGGTATGTAACAATGACTAGCATAGGCCTACTGGTATATAGCAATTGCTTGACATGTTTAATTTAGTTATGAATTTTGCATTTGGAATTTGTTTAAAATGAATTATTACTGTGGTGAGGACACACCATAGGTGTCGTGTGGCTCTTCACTTGCCCTCTCCAAACTCCCGTCAGTGGAGTTTCTCTTGTTCAAATGTTTGCTGTTGTTTTCACATGTTTAAATGAATAGGCCCTATGTGGTAAATCTCTATTCCATCTAATACTACAATAACTGCTAGCATTTCATCATTCCATCCCCGAACCTTTCATTGCAACACGTAGACATTTGTTTCATGTTTACTAGGTTTCCGATACATTTTCATTTAGCCAACCATTTCTTACCCTCTGAGTGGAGCCATGTTTATTGTGCACATGCACGTTAACAAAACTCATGAGGTAGAAGTTCTGTGTATTTATCTTTATTCATTGTATGGTTTCCTTTGTTCATATTTCCCGGGTTACGTCTGAGTTCCGAGTGTCTGTGTCCTACGTCTCGGTCATTCTGGTTGTGTATAATAGGAACGTGCGCGCCTCAGTGCACATAGAAATTGGCTACGTGACCTGAGCTCCAGGCTTTGGAGTCAGAACGTTGAATAAGATAAAATTGTTCCATGTATGCCTGTGTTGAAATCTCATTGATAATAATTAAGTCTGATTAAGACAAATGTATGTGGAAATAAAGTTTCACATTGTAGAAGCCGTTGATTGGTGGTAATCGTATGGTCCTGGAGGCCAAGTGCTTATGTTATGGAGGCCTACCTTTTAGACCGCCTGTTAGACAGACAGATTCCATTTGGTTTCTCAAGGGGAGGCTGTACAGCCTTGCCCTCTACCGGTGTCGATTCAGATAGGACAGGTTAAAAGGATTCTCAGGTACATTTGTTTACATTTTAGCCAGTAGTCAAAGTACTGGAGCATGCCTTTAAGTCTGATACAGAGGCTATTTCTTTTGGGCTATTGCCTGTGTACAGTTCCTTCAGAAAGAATTTAGAAAAAAAAAATCTAATTTAAGCACAATAACCCATAATGGCAAAGCTAAAACTGGTTGTTAGAAATATTTGCAAATGTATACAAAATAAAAAACAGAAATAGCTTATTTACATAAGTATTCAGAACCTTTGCTATGAGACTCAAACTGGAGCTCAGATGCATCCTGTTTCCATTGATCATCCTTGAGATGTTTTTACTTGCTTGGAGTCCATCTATGGTAAATTCAATTGATTGGACATGATTTGGAAAGGCACTCACCTGTCTATATAAAGGTCCCACAGTTGAGAGTGGATGTCAGAGCAAAAACCAAGCCATGAGGTCAAAGGAATGGTCAGAGATAGGAGTGTATTGAAGCACAGATCTGGGGAAGGGTACCAAAAAATGTCTGCAGCATTGAAGGGCCCCAAAAACACAGTAGTCTCCATCATTCTTAAATGGGAGAAGTTTGGAACCCCCAAGAGACTTCCCAGAGCTGGCCCCCCGGCCAAACTGAGCAATCGAGGGAGAAAGGCCTTGGTCAGGGAGGTGACCAAGAACCCAATGGTCAGTCTGACAGAGCTCCAGAGTTCCTCTGTGGAGATGGGAGAACCTTCCAGAAGTACAAACAATCTCCGCAGCACTCCACCAATCAGGCCTTTTTGGTAGAGTGGCCAGACTGAAGTCACTCCTCAGTAAAAAGGCACATAACAGCCAGCTTGGAGTTGACCAAAAGGCACTTGAAGGACTCAGACCATGAGAAACAAGATTCTCTAATCTGATGAAGCCAAGATTGAACTCTTTGGCCTGAATGTCAAGCGTCACATCTGGAGGAAACCTGGCACCAAACCTACGGAGAAGCATGGTGGTGGCAGCATCATGCTGTGGGGATGTTTTTCAGGGACTGGGAGACTAGTCCTGATCAAGGGAAAGATGAACAGAGCAAAGTACAGAGAGATCGTTGATGAAAACCTGCTCCAGAGAGCTCAGGACGTCAAACGGGTGCAAAGGCTCAACTTCCAACATGACAACGACCCTAAGCACACAGCCAGGACTGGCTTTGGGACAAGTCTCTGAATGTCCTTGAGTGGCACAGCCAGAGCCCGGACCTGAACCCGACCTAACATTTCTGAAGAGACTTGGAAAATAGCTTTGCAGCGACACTCCTCATCTAACCTGACATATTTGATTTGACAGGATCGGTAGAGAAGAATGGGAGAAACTCCCCAAATATAGGTGTGCCAAGATTGGGGCGTCACACCCAAGAAGACTGGAGGCTGTAATCGCTGCCAAAGCTGCTTCAACAAAGTACAGGGTAAAGGGTCTGACTACTTATGTAAATGTAATATTTCCGTTTTTTTTATTTTTAATACATTTGCAAAAATGTCTAAAAAACATTTTTTTTCTTTGTCATTATGAGGTATTGTGTATAGATTGATTACTTTTTTTTCTCATCAATTTTAGAATAAGGATGTAGCGTAACAAAATGTTGAAAAAGTCAAGGGGTCTGAATACTTTCCGAATACACTGTATATTTGGTAAATGCACTGGTATATTTTATATGATATGGGGCTTTCACCATTGGATCACCAAGACCTGTAAATACATCTACACTCTGAGCATGTCAACCTGCTGATGTCATGTCCTTACGACTGCTACATGGTCCCCATTTCACAATTACATCATCAAAATGTGTTGTAGACAAAATCATGAAAAGGGCTGTCTGGTAGTCTCAATGAACAGAAAGATTTGTAGTCGTTGCATGGATAGATTTTTTTTACTTTTTTACTTTTACCTGGTCCTTCTGTGGCTCAGTTGGTAGAGCATGGCGCTTGTAACGCCAGGGTAGTGGGTTCGATTCCTGGGACCACCCATACGTAGAATGTATGCACACATGACTGTAAGTCGCTTTGGATAAAAGCGTCAGCTAAATGGCATATATTATTATTATATTATTATTATTATTACTTGACTTGAGACTTGACTTGCTCTTAGAATGCACGACTTGGACTTGACACTAGTCTTGACCCGTTCTACTTGGGACTCGACTTGAGACTCGGACCTTGTGACTTGCTTCTGACTAGAATAATAGTGACTTGGTCCTACCTCTGAATAAATAAGACAGATGTGTAGCATAGCATCCAAACTTTGTAAAGTGCCATGTTGTATTTCGTTAATTATTGGACTGCTAGGTGAGGATCTTTCCTGTTTATTTGTATTATTATCAAACCATCCCCAAAAAGTAGCTCGTAGCAAAACAATGTGTTAGTAAACTGCTAGCTAGCTGCACTACAATGTCAAGCCAATAGGTGGTGCCTGGTACACTCACCTGCTGACCCAAGCGGCAGGGATGCCATGCATGGCGAACAGGGTGAACTGCAGGTGGTCAGTGGTGCCCGAGGCCTCCTTACAGCTACGCCCCTCCACAGGAGACTCCCCCTCGGCATGCTGGGAGATGGATAAGGAGGAGTCAGGGGAGGAGCTAGAGGAAGAGGAGGCGGGGCAGAAGGAGCGCAGGTAGAGCTTGGCCAGGTCATAGACGGCATCCGTCAGGAAGCATATGCTCTCCTCTACGGGGCTGAGGTGACCTGGAGGGGTCAAAGGGTATGGAGAGGGTCATGTTATCTCAAACGATTTGAACTATTTTTTGTTGATTTCTGTAAGCAGGAAGTTGCGCCACTGTGTGTGATGATATTCTGATCATAGTCTTGCTGAGTCAAACTTTTATTAAACGTGTGAAAATTGTGACTGGTTGTTGTAGCACTCACCATTTGCCGAGCCACCTAAGGATTTGGAGCCCACCTGAGACAGAAACGTAAAACAGATATGAATGATAGAATTCCAGTCCTGTCCTATGCCCATCTCTTCAGTTCAGAGAGCTGTTAGTTTAGTTTATTAGGATCCCCATTAGCAACCGCACATACGGCAGAAACGTTTTATTTGTTCCATAAAACATACAAACACATGACAAAGTACAGAACTGTTAGAGACAAAATAAGTGATATATTGGAAAAACAGAACATAATTACTATTTACACACTTCATATATACATATTCTTATATACAGTAGAGTTAAATCAGATCTCTAGAGAGAGGAGAGGTGCTGTGACAATATATTTTTTTATGTATTTTTTAAAGCTAAACTTTCTTTCCTCTGGTGGCGGAGCCTTCCACGATTACATGGCTCTATACATAACTGTGACGCATGAAATCTGTTTTTGGTTTGGGTACTTTGAAAAAACCCATAGTGGCATGTCTGGTGGGGTATGCATGTCTGGTGGGGTATGCATGTCTGGTGGGGTATGCATGTCTGGTGGGGTATGCATGTCTGGTGGGGTATGCATGTCTGGTGGGGTATGAATGTCTGCTTGAAGTGTATGCAAATAGATTATACAAGTGGTTAGGCATTTTCTATGGGAGGCACACAGTACTACAAGTAACTGATGCAAGCAGTAGAATAAGATTTTAAAAAACATAAAACAAATACACCTTATGGAACAGCAGGGTCTGTGAAGACACACACACACACATACGCAAACAAACGCTAGCACTCTACACACGTACATTGAAATAATGTTGTATGGTGGCATTATACATTTTGTATTGTAGATATGTAGTGGTGTAATAATGTTATATGATGAATATATGATTATAATATTATCTTCATGAACCCCAGGAAGAGTAGCTGCTGCCATGGCAGGAACTAATAGGGATCCTTAATAACCCCCAGGAAGAGTAGCGGCTGCCATGGAAGAAACTAACAGGGATCCCTAATATACCCCAAGAAGAGTAGCTGCTGCCATGGCAGGAACTAATAGGGATCCCTAATAAACCCCAGGAAGAGTAGCTGCTGCCTTGGCAGGAACTAATAGGGATCCCTAATAAACCCCAAGAAGAGTAGCTGCTGCCATGGCAGGAACTAATAGGGATCCCTAATAAACCCCAGGAAGAGTAGTTGCTGCCTTGGCAGAAACTAATAGGGATCCCTAATAAACCCCAAGAAGAGTAGCTGCTGCCATGGAAGGAACTAATAGGGATCCCTAATATACCCCAGGAAGAGTTCCTGCTGCCATGGCAACAGCTAATGGGGATCCCTAATAAACCCCAGGAAGAGTAGCTGCTGCCAGGGCAGGAACTAATAGGGATCCCTAATAAACCCCAGGAAGAGTTCCTGCTGCCATGGCAACAGCTAATGGGGATCCCTAATAAACCCCAGGAAGAGTAGCTTCTGCCTTGGCAGGAACTAATAGGGATCCCTAATAAACCCCAGGAAGAGTAGCTTCTGCCTTGGCAGGAACTAATAGGGATCCCTAATAAACCCCAAGAAGAGTAGCTGCTGCCATGGCAGGAACTAATAGGGATCCCTAATAAACCCCAGGAAGAGTAGATGCTGCCTTGGCAATAGCTAATGGGGATCCCTAATAAACCCCAGGAAGAGTAGCTGCTGCCAGGGCAGGAACTAATAGGGATCCCTAATAAACCCCAAGAAGAGTAGCTGCTGCCATGGCAGGAACTAATAGGGATCCCTAATAAACCCCAAGAGTAGATGCTGCCTTGGCAGGAACTAATAGGGATCCCTAATAAATCCCAAGAAGTGTAATAGGGATCTCTTCTAAACTTGACCAAATTCAAAACAGCAATCCTTCTCTTTCATTATTAGATCTTCAATAGTCAAATATGATGGTTCACTGTTGTCACTTCACTTCTCATTTTGTGCACTTTACTAGGTGAAATAGTCGTCGAAATGAATGGCTACATCAAAAGGTTTTGTTAGTCGGTGCCCAATAGTAGAGACGTGAACAACCCATACATTGATATATTCATATGATGTTTATGCATCGTTGAACGTACCTCTGGCGAGCGTGTCCTGGGGAGGTTTACTGAGCGTTTGACTTTCTTGACTGCCTCCGTGATGGCCTGGGTCTCTACCTCATCCAGGGCACAGCACAGGTTCTTCACCATCTGAACCACCCCATCCACAGTCTTATACTGGGTACTCTGTGGTGGAACAAAGTCATTGTTCAGAGTGTGTGTGAGAGCGATCTCTATTGAGTTACTCAACAATGCAAGTGACTCTTGAAACAGCACGTGTTCCAGGAATCTATAGGCCTTTCGTGAACTACCCACGCAACGCACCACCCCCCCATTCAACGCCTGATAGCAATTGTGTGTGAACTACCCACGCAACGCACCACCCCCCATTCAACGCCTGATAGCAATTCTGCACCACAACCCCACCATACATGTTTAAGGCCTTCTATTCAGCATCAAAGAGGTTAATTAACTTCATAAATTACCTCATTCTGCAGGCAGATGTTGACTTGATTGTGATAGCCTTCCAGATAGTCGGCCAGGCCTTGCCTGGGGGGGTGGGGGATCAACAGATAGTTATTGGGGATTCCAGATGGCCATATTTGGCTCCAGACAATGGTGAAGATGATGAAATAAGAAGCAGAAAGAAAGTTCCTACCTGGTGACCTTTTCCTTAAACAGCCTCTCCACTTGGCTCAGGTGCCTTTCCAAGTCCACCGGAGAGGAGTCATCTTCCGCCTGCATGCACACAAAGCATGAAACAATGAGATCTCACTGTGCTCTCACTCCAGTCTCACTATGTCCTCAATGGCTGCAGTCCAAACACATTATTTTTACCCCCTCAGCCCTCGCGTTAGCCACTTTCCCTTGAGGGAATCCCCATCCCCAATTCAGTAACGTAGCCACCCTCGGTCCTCGATTTAGCTCAAGGGAGCAAGTGAAGAACTCTGATCACTTATGGGGTTGACATGACCCACAATTCAACACAAACTGTAGTCACGTGTCATACACCAGTGGCCGCAAAGTTTAATATTTAATCAACACAGCTGCATTTTCGGCAAGACAAAATGATGACATGAGCTTGCTAAAAAATATATATAGATGAATTTAGCATTGGCAAATTGGCTTAGTCTTGTAGTGAGTAGCCTATAAAAACATAGCTTGCTTCATTAACATATTTTTGGCAATTCTGAAATGTATTGGATAAATAATAAATGACCAATCAATAAAACTAGCTGGCCAGCTATGGGTAACTGTAACTAGCAAGCTACCTGACAGGAGTTCTAGCTAGCTATGTTAGCTTACTAGGTACATTAATAGCTTTAGGTTGGTTGTTTTTAAGCTCAACTTCAATATTTCCACCAAGAATGTTGCCTCTCCGATCATCAATTTCCCTCGCTTGGGCAAGGCACATTTAAGGGCTGAGGACAGAGTTTGGACTGCAGTTTCTCTAGCTATTGATGCGAGATATCTTTCTCTCTCCGCAAGTCTACCCGTAGGTCTCTCTCTCCGCAAGTCTACCCGACGGTCTCCCTCGCCGCAAGTCTACCCGTCGGTCTCCCTCTCCGCAAGTCTACCCGTCGGTCTCCCTCTCCGCAAGTCTACCTGTCGGTCTCTCTCTCCGCAAGTCTAAGTCTCCCTACCCGTCTCGGTCTCCCTCTCCGCAAGTCTACCTGTCGGTCTCTCTCTCCGCAAGTCTACCTGTCGGTCTCTCTCCGCAAGTCTACCTGTCGGTCTCTCTCTCCGCAAGTCTACCTGTCGGTCTCTCTCTCCGCAAGTCTACCTGTCGGTCTCTCTCTCCGCAAGTCTACCTGTCGGTCTCTCTCTCCGCAAGTCTACCTGTCGGTCTCTCTCTCCGCAAGTCTGAAAGTTTGTCTTTCTGGACGTCTGTCTGTTTCATTGACCATCCTCCAGGCCTCTGACCTCTAGCTGGTCTTTCTTTGTGACAAACACACACACCAAAGTGATACGTCGCTGATTTGGGTCTTACCGATCGTGCCAGATCCCTTCTCATGGTGCTCTGGGAGAGCAGCTGGAGCTTGATCTCTGCTTCCCACTTCCTGCAGCTCTGTACATACTCGTGGCTGCCCAGGCTGTGTTTACTATGGAGAGGACACAGGACCATAGGGGTCAAAGGTTAATATGATATCATGGCACCAATCGGAAGAAAACATCAGGGATTACCTTGGTCCAAAAAGAAACACTCATGTTCTTCTGCCTTTTCAATACGTTTTTAAATGTTTCCTGTTGCCTGCTCAAATGAACAACACCGGGCAGTAATATCCTTATGCTCAAAGAATTGTGAGGCACGGGCCCAGTTCCATTTTAGCCTTCAGGCCCTAGTCCTTACCACCTCTCCTTTTGATATTTATAGATCTAAGGATGGAATGATGTCAGCAAAATGATGGTGGATCCACCTAGACATCCTATAGGCTACAGTGGGACTTCCAGCATCTTGTTTAACTTCTTGCGGATCCGTGGGATACTACCGTCCCATTTCGACAACATCCGGTGAAATTGCAGAGCGCCAAATTCAAATTAAATTACAATAAATGTTTTACTTTCATGAAATCACATGTGCAATACATCAAAATAAAGCTTAACTTGTTATGGCTGCAATCCTGATATCGGGATAAGTGTCATCAACAACCGTTGAATAGCATAGCGCTACATACAATAAAAATTACTATAAATATTTATATTCATGAAATCACAAGTGCAATATAGGAAAACACAGTTCAGCCTTTTGTTAATCCAGCTGTCGTGTCAGATTTTGAAATTATGCTGTACAGCAAAAGAAGCAATCCAAGCGTTTGTGTAAGTTTATGTGTAAGTTTGTGTAAGTTTATCGATCGCACGATAAAACATTAAGTACACAAAGCAATCAAATTAATAGTTTACCATTGATTATCTTCGGATGTTTTCACTCACGAGACTCCCAGTTACACAACAAATGTTCCTTTTGTTCCATAAAGATTATTTTTAGATCCAAAATACCTTTGTTTGTTTGTCGCGTTATGTTCAGAAATCCACAGGAAAGAGCAGTCACGACAACGCAGACGAAAATTCCAAATAGTTTCCATAATGTCCACAGAAACATGTCAAACGTTTTTTATAATAAATCCTCAGGTTGTTTTTAAAATATATAATCGATAATATATCAACCTCAAATGTCTTTCACAGTAGGAGAGGGAAAAGCAAAAGCTATCCAAATTCTGTTGCGCGAGCAAATCTCATGAGACCACTTGATGCGATGTTATCGTTCTGGCTCATTTTTCAAAATAAAAGCCTGAAACTATGTCTGAAGACTGACACCTTGAGGAAGTGATAGGAAAAGGAATCTGGTTCATATCCCTTTAAATGGAGCAATGGGAGGCTATGGAACATGGAGTTAAAATCGAAGCCGCTTCCTGTTTTGATTTTCCTCAGGGTTTCGCCTGCCATTTCAGTTCTGTTATACTCACAGACATTATTTTAAACAGTTTTAGAAACTTTACAGTGTTTTCTATCCAAATCCAATAATATGCATATCCTAGCTTCTGGGCCTGAGTAGCAGGCAGTTTACTTTGGGCACGCTTTTCATCAGGAAGTCAAAATACCGCCCCCTATCCCAAAGATGTTAAACACTTAACACCCACTTAAAAGTTAGAGTTCCCATGAATCTAAAGAGTGAGAGAGGGACCTGACTTGAGAAGCTATGCTTAGCAGGGAGCAATGGAAACATCGTCTGAGTCTAATTCCATCACTTTCTGAGGGCTTGCCAAGACCAGACAAGGCCGGGAGAGTCTAGATTAAAAAAACACACACACACACACACACCACACACCACACACCCACTTGTAGTGGGACACAAAACAATACAAATATGTGCGCACGTATAAGTATACACACAATGTGCCTAAGAAGTCTCTAAAAAGGGAGACCTGCTATTGCGCAACCCCTCCGTTGTTTATTAGTAAAAGCATCCACTGCAAAATGGCCAAAAGGAAACATTTTCCTAACACAATTAAAAGACAAATAGCTCCCTGCTTGTGGAATGTTGGCAGTGATCTTATTGATATCCTTCTTTTATCTCACTCCCCTCTCTCTGCCAGGGGACATTGAGGCAGGATTGTGGGAAACGCAGGGGTCAGTGAGGTTTCAGAGTATGTGCAGGACTCACTTTTGCAGCACCTCCTCCTGGCCGCAGACCTTGAGGACGTAGCTGCCAATATCCACCTGGTTGAGGTCGTCATGAACCCAACATAGGGCCTGCATGATGAGGAGTTCCACAGGAGAACTCACTATGGGGTAGAAGTTGGTGGGTGAGAGAGAGTGCGAGAGAGGGTAGAGAGAGAAAGAGGCGGGAGAGAGAGAGAAAGAAGGGCGAGAGAGATTAAAAGAGGGGAGAGAGAAAAGGGGGTGTGAGAGAGAGAGGGAAGAGAAAGAGGTGAGAGAGAGAGAGAGAGAGAGGGAAGAGAAAGAGGTGAGAGAGAGAAAGAAGGGCGAGAGAGATTAAAAGAGGGGAGAGAGAAAAGGGGGGGTGAGTGAGAGAGGGGAGAGAGAAAGAGGCGGGAGAGAGAGAAAGAAGGGCGAGAGAGAGAAAAGGGGGGAGAGAGAGAAAAGGGGGGGAGAGGAAGGATGGTTAAAACAAACATAATTGCATACACAGACCTGTAAAGTGTATCCTTCCCTTTCCCTTCTTTGAAGTAATCACTGATTAGACATGATTGGTGAGCGCCAGCCCTCCACCACAGGGCTTTCAATGGTCCACTCATTTGTAATCAGTGAACACAAGAAAGGGAGAAAGGAAGAATGCACATGTAAAGAATTTGAACAGGGCCATAGGCTGCATCTCACACTACTAAGGGGCATCAGACATAAAGCAAGATGGCCTTTGTCTATGTCTAGTCACAGGTAGGAGGGGAGCAGATTTTAATTAAAGGAGGAGGTTAGATCTAGTGATCCACGCAATAAGTGAGGATTCCAAGTCCAAGAGGCTCAATGGAACTATGTCCGAAACGATCACTCATGTAAAAACAGTCAATAATTGGCCCGACAGAAGTTTTTTAAATTTTTTTAAATACCGCGGAGGGCCTCTTGGAAGGATTATACTCATACTTAACCTGTTCCCAGACCTGTATGTGCCGTCTTGCCAACTTCTATAGTCATGATAATGACCGTATAGGAGTTGTCAAGATATCATAAACAGATCTAGGACCAGGCTAATTCATATTCTATTACCATATTCCCTTATTCAATAAAAACAGTTAACCGAATCCAGATCTCAAGATGCTACAGTACTCTGTTATTGGAAAACACATGTCAGCATGTCTCCTTCTAGGAAATATGTGTGTGAAACCTGACACACAACAGATCTGCCACTTCTGGCGAGGGGTTACTGCCTTCTCCGTTTGATGCCAACACACACACACACACACACACACACACACACACACACACACACACACACACACACACACACACACACACACACACACACACACACACACACACACACACACACACACACACACACACACACACACACACCGGGCTCTCCAGAAATAACAACCCCACACCCACTGAGGAATGGACCGGATTAAGGTACCAATACTAGAGGGATTCAGAGCGTGTTTTGTTTGGTCACACCTTGGTAGTAGGTGGGTGCTGTGAGGTGGCTTTCTAGGGATACTTGGGAGGCTAAAATCATCAATGACCGAAGAGGGGGGCCTTTTGGTAGCCTGTTCCCAGATCTGCTGGTGCTGCCTTGCCTCCTGGTCATAGGAGGAGGCAAGACAGCACAAACAGATCTGGGACCAGGCTGGCATTTCCGAGGGTGTGTGTTGATAAAATAAAAAAAAAGACTACAAACTCACACATTGTGCTGGAATGTTTGAGACGTGCAAGGTCACACACACCAACATGGGTGTTAGGGGGTTGGTCCGGTCTAAAGCCGGATTGGTGTCTATGATTACAGTACTAGTCTAGCAACACAGCAGGATGCTAGGCAAAAGGAGAACATAACAAGTGAGAGAAAGAACATACCAGAAGATAATAAGAGAGAGAGTATGATGGCCAGTGCATTTCAGAGAACTGCAGCAGAGTTAAAAAGAGATGGTTTGATTAAGGTGGCATCCAACACTCAAAGCCACAAGACATCCACCTCAGCCAGTTTCCAGGGTTTCCCCTCTCCCCACACCAGGGTATCACTAACCTAAATCTTGCTGTTGGAGATTGTAGCCTAAGAAAGTAGTCATTATCTCCCCGGTAACAGAAGACAGCTCGGCTCTGATTGGCTGTTAAATACAGTAAGAGTGTCAGCGGAGAGCAGAGAAGCTGCAACAGTAGCAGTTGGGGAAAGAGGCTTTTCCATTGTGACCAATCAGGGGAATCTAAACACAACAATGTGGGTCAGCACAATTGGGTAGCAAACCAGGAAGTGAACTGAGGAGGAGGCGGTGTGGCCTGGCCGTACAGTACAGGGGAAGGAAGAGACAGTGTGACCAGTTAGTGAGGTACAGAGAGAGACTGGGTCAGCAGGACTGGGCACACACACGCACACACACGAAATAGCAAACGATACCAGTTTGTTTGGCACAGAGGGTTAAAAAAAAAAGGCAATTAGGACAGATGAAACACAGACATCATGTGAGGAAAGGGAGGGACGCCATTTGTAGCTTCCCAGCTAGAGTCCTCAGTGGGGACAGACAGCGCCTAAGCTCATAACACAGACAGTATTATCCACACACAAAAGGTTGGTGTTGATTCGCTGCCAGGGCCCAGGGAGTCCAGGACAGACTCCATCAGAGAACTTGGTCACAGTGTACGGGCCAAGAGAGATCAGTGACTGGCTTTGGAGGGGTTGCCTCGGAGGCGGAGCTACAAACCTGGGGTCAGCCAATGACAACGCACCCCCAGAGAGTGAACAAAAAGCCCTTTGGATGAATGAGAAGATAATATAGAGAAGGCCTTATACAGTAACTACTGCAGGACAGGAGTATAGAGAAGGCCTTATACAGTAACTACTGCAGGACAGGAGTATAGAGAAGGCCTTATACAGTAACTACTGCAGGACAGGGGTATAGAGAAGGCCTTATACAGTAACTACTGCAGGACAGGGGTATAGAGAAGGCCTTATACAGTAACTACTGCAGGACAGGGGTATAGAGAAGGCCTTATACAGTAACTACTTATAGTATAGAGAAGGCCTTATACAGTAACTACTGCAGGACAGGGGTATAGAGACAGGCCTTATACAGTAACTACTGCAGGACAGGGGTATAGAGAAGGCCTTATACAGTAACTACTGCAGGACAGGGGTATAGAGAAGGCCTTATACAGTAACTACTGCAGGACAGAAGGCCTTATACAGTGCAGGACAGGGGTATAGAGAAGGCCTTATACAGTAACTACTGCAGGACAGGGGTACTAGAGAAGGCCTTATACAGTAACTACTAACTAGGACAGGGGTATAGAGAAGGCCTTATGCAGTAACTACTGCAGGACAGGGGTATAGAGAAGGCCTTATACAGTAACTACTGCAGGACAGGAGTATAGAGAAGGCCTTATACAGTAACTACTGCAGGACAGGGGTATAGAGAAGGCCTTATACAGTAACTACTGCAGGACAGGAGTATAGAGAAGGCCTTATACAGTAACTACTGCAGGACAGGGGTATAGAGAAGGCCTTATACAGTAACTACTGCAGGACAGGGGTATAGAGAAGGCCTTATACAGTAACTACTGCAGGACAGGGGTATAGAGAAGGCCTTATACAGTAACTACTGCAGGACAGGGGTATAGAGAAGGCCTTATACAGTAACTACTACAGTAACTACTGCAGGACAGGAGTATAGAGAAGGCCTTATACAGTAAGGCCTTATACAGTAACTACTGCAGGAGTATAGAGAAGGCCTTATACAGTAACTACTGCAGGACAGGGGTATAGAGAAGGCCTTATACAGTAACTACTGCAGGACAGGAGTATAGAGAAGGCCTTATACAGTAACTACTGCAGGACAGGAGTATAGAGAAGGCCTTATACAGTAACTACTGCAGGACAGGAGTATAGAGAAGGCCTTATACAGTAACTACTGCAGGACAGGGGTATACTGCAGGACAAGGCCTTATACAGTAACTACTGCAGGACAGGGGTATAGAGAAGGCCTTATACAGTAACTACTGCAGGACAGGGGTATAGAGAAGGCCTTATACAGTAACTACTGCAGGACAGGGGTATAGAGAAGGCCTTATACAGTAACTACTGCAGGACAGGAGTATAGAGAAGGCCTTCTACAGTAACTACTGCAGGACAGGAGTATAGAGAAGGCCTTATACAGTAACTACTGCAGGACAGGCAGGACAGGACAGGGTATAGAGAAGGCCTTATACAGTAACTACTGTATAGAGAAGGCCTTATACAGTAACTACTGCAGGACAGGAGTATAGAGAAGACCTTATACAGTAACTACTGCAGGACAGGAGTATAGAGAAGGCCTTATACAGTAACTACTGCAGGACAGGAGTATAGAGAAGACCTTATACAGTAACTACTGCAGGACAGGAGTATAGAGAAGACCTTATACAGTAACTACTGCAGGACAGGAGTATAGAGAAGGCCTTATACAGTAACTACTGCAGGACAGGAGTATAGAGAAGGCCTTATACAGTAACTACTGCAGGACAGGGGTATAGAGAAGGCCTTATACAGTAACTACTGCAGGACAGGGGTATAGAGAAGGCCTTATACAGTAACTACTGCAGGACAGGGGTATAGAGAAGGCCTTATACAGTAACTACTGCAGGACAGGAGTATAGAGAAGGCCTTATACAGTAACTACTGCAGGACAGGGGTACAGAGAAGGCCCTATACAGTAACTACTGCAGGACAGGAGTATAGAGAAGGCCTTATACAGTAACTGGTCCTTCTGTAGCTCAGTTGGTAGAGCATGGCGCTTGTAACGCCAGGGTAGTGGGTTCGATCCCCGGGACCACCCATACGTAGAATGTATGCACACATGACTGTAAGTCGCTTTGGATAAAAGCGTCTGCTAAATGGCATATATTATTATTATTATTATTAACTACTGCAGGACAGGGGTATAGAGAAGGCCTTATACAGTAACTACTGCAGGACAGGGGTATAGAGAAGGCCTTATACAGTAACTACTGCAGGACAGGAGTATAGAGAAGGCCTTATACAGTAACTACTGCAGGACAGGAGTATAGAGAAGGCCTTATACAGTAACTACTGCAGGACAGGAGTATAGAGAAGGCCTTATACAGTAACTACTGCAGGACAGGGGTACAGAGAAGGCCTTATACAGTAACTACTGCAGGACAGGGGTACAGAGAAGGCCTTATACAGTACAGGAGTATAGAGAAGGCTTTATACAGGGGTATAGAGAAGGCCTTATACAGTAACTACTGCAGGACAGGAGTATAGAGAAGGCCTTATACAGTAACTACTGCAGGACAGGAGTATAGAGAATACCTTATACAGTAACTACTGCAGGACAGGGGTATAGAGAAGGCCTTATACAGTAACTACTGCAGGACAGGGGTATAGAGAAGGCCTTATACAGTAACTACTGCAGGACAGGGGTATAGAGAAGGCCTTATACAGTAACTACTGCAGGACAGGAGTATAGAGAAGGCCTTATACAGTAACTACTGCAGGACAGGAGTATAGAGAAGGCCTTATACAGTAACTACTGCAGGACAGTATAGAGAAGGCCTTATACAGTAACTACTGCAGAAGGGGTATAGAGAAGGCCTTATACAGTAACTACTGCAGGACAGGGGTATAGAGAAGGCCTTATACAGTAACTACTGCAGGACAGGAGTATAGAGAAGGCCTTATACAGTAACTACTGCAGGACAGGGGTATAGAGAAGGCCTTATACAGTAACTACTGCAGGACAGGAGTATAGAGAAGACCTTATACAGTAACTACTGCAGGACAGGAGTATAGAGAAGGCCTTTGGTGCGACACAGGGACAAGGGTATAGAGAAGGCCTTATTTTGGGCAGGGGTATAGAGAAGACCTTATACAGTAACTACTGCAGGACAGGGGACACAGGGACAAGGGGTATAGAGAAGGCCTTTTGGGCAGGGACACAGGGACAAGGGTATAGAGAAGGCCTTTGGGGCGACACAGGGACAAGGGTATAGAGAAGGCCTTTGGTGCGACACAGGGACAAGGGTATAGAGAAGGCCTTTGGGGCGACACAGGGACAAGGGTATAGAGAAGGCCTTTGGTGCGACACAGGGACAAGGGTAGAGAGAAGGCCTTTGGGGCAGGGGCCCAACCTTTTAACCTTTTATGTGAGGAGAGGGAATGTGGCATATTCCCACAACAACAAAACATATTTTTAAAAATGATAATAGTAAACTGGCTGTTCCCGAATGCTGCTTCCTCCTTCAGACCTCTCATCCAGTGTTCTTATCTTTAAGTCTGAAGCTCAGTCGTAAAAAGTGAAATGCCTCAGATACAAATAGAAAAGTAAAGTGAATTGGAGTTGGGTTATTGAAACCTGGAAGAGCTCCATTCTAAAAAATTAAAATTTAAAAATTAAAAAGAGGCCAATTGATGTCATTGCATACTTTTATGGGTATAAAAGGTGTCCACCACAAAGCCTGCACACTCAGGGTCGGGGACCACTGAGCACCTATGTTTGGGTCAGGGTTGCAAAGAAACATTCCTAAAATTCCCAGGTTTTCCAGAAATCCCGTTTGGAGGATTCTGTTTCTCCTCCTGAATCCCGGGAACTCTCCTATCGGGATTTCTGGAAAACCTGGGAATTTTGAGAACGTTTATGGGATTTAGCAATGTCAGTAGGTGTATTGTGTTATTGTCCTTACCATCGCAGGTGAAGGTGACAGGCTCCTGGGACTCGGAGATCTCGATGGACACCTTGACGCTACAGCCATTGTCCCCGCCCCCATCCCTCTGAGGGATGACTGCACTCAGCACATACCCCGGGTTGGTGTGGAGGTCATCATGGGTGAACTTTGACCTCAGGCTGAAAAAAAGCCAGTATGTCATCTTTACCGTTCATAAACTTAATATCCTTAATTATCTTATTTGTATTTCCTTAAATTAGCTTATCTAGAAGTTATACACCCATAAACTAGTAGATAATCCATTTATGATCCATTCTCCTACTTAACTTCCCATAAAAAAATAAAACATGTATTGTCACATACACTAGATAGGTGCAGTGAAATGTGTTGTTTTACAGGGTCAGACAGACATATGCTGCCCCTGGAGCAGATTAAGGTTAAGTGCCTTGCTTAAGGACACATCAGCAGATTTTCACCATGTCGGCTCAGGTATTCGAACCAGCGACCTTTCAGTTACTGGCCCAACGCGCAAACCACTAGGCTACCTGGAGCACTTTTACTGCCCCGTACTTCCTTATGGGATCCAAAGAACTTCAAAAACTCTTCTGCTTTGCTGATATTTGTTTCATATCTGTGTTTATTGAATAGTGTATGTGTGTGTGTGTAGTGGAATGCAGGTGTTCATCATGTCAGAGTGATTCCCAGAGCACATATATTCATCACTGCACCCTGAAAGGACTGGAGTGAGGCTACATACCAAATCATTCAAACATTATAGCACACACACACACACACACACGGTGGCTTACGTTGCTACGTCTTCACAGAAGGCTACAACTTCTAGGTTCTGGGCTTCCTTCTCCTCCAGGGCGGTGTACAGTACTCTCACAGGTCTCTTATGGTGCTGCGAGACAACGACACACAACACAACAGTAAGCAACCAGAAAAACTGTACATGGGCCAAAACACACATTTCAACCTCCATTGTGATGGTGTATATGTTTACTGGTGTTCATTTCATATGGAATTTAATTGGTGTTAGGTTATGTATGTATGTATGTATGTATGTATGTATGTATGTATGTATTGTAAACAGATTAAAACACAAAAACTTGCAGTAAAGACAGGAAATACAAATGAGCACCCTAACACTAAAATGGACCAATCCACAAATATATTTACACATTATACAAACTGACTGAGGCTCTATTCATTTAGTCTTGTGCATTTTCCCCAAAGTAACTGAGGTGTTTAGGAGTGGTGTATGCTGACGGCTTAAATAATGAGGAGACATGTTGATATGAACGCATTGAATCCCATCGAGTCAGGAAGGGCTGGGGCAAAAAGCTACACACACACACACACACTAAAAGGACCCCCCTAAGAATTGAGTTCTGGGATTCCTGGATGTAGTGTGAAAGCTGCCGGGAACTGGCAGGAAGTACGCCCCATAATTTTACAAACTAGCCATCTAAGAATGCGTTTCCTTTCCTGTACAACAGGAAATTACCAGCAAAAGTCCCGCCTCCTCTTCATGGTCTACTGTGATTTGGCACAACCGCACAAGAGGTGAGCTGGAATTCAGTGACATCACGATGCACACAGAGGAGCGCTGGAATTCAGTGACATCACGATGCACACAGAGGAGCGCTGGAATTCAGTGACATCACGATGCACACAGAGGAGCGCTGGAATTCAGTGACATCACGATGCACACAGAGGAGCGCTGGAATTCAGTGACATCACGATGCACACAGAGGAGCGCTGGAATTCAGTGACATCACGATGCACACAGAGGAGCGCTGGAATTCAGTGACATCACGATGCACACAGAGGAGCGCTGGAATTCAGTGACATCACGATGCACACAGAGGAGCGCTGGAATTCAGTGACATCACGATGCACACAGAGGAGCGGTGGAATTCAGTGACATCACGATGCACACAGAGGAGCGGTGGAATTCAGTGACATCACGATGCACACAGAGGAGCGGTGGAATTCAGTGACATCAAGATGCATGAAAGAGAAGGACTGATTCTGCTCAGAGGGAATTGGGGAGGGTAACAAAAATGCTTGGTATGCAGAGTCCCTTTCGTGTGTTGTTCCATGTGTGTTACATTTTAAACCAAAAACACAAATGTGTGATTTCTAGGACACAGACTACAAGTTGCATCAGAGCACAGCTTTACACTGAACAACATTCCACTAGCAAAGTAATTGCACCTGGAGAGCCAATCACATTCTCTGTAGCCGATGGAAAACCTTTAAACAGGTTAACATTCAGAAGACCACAGGGCCAGATGAATTACAAAAGACGCGTACTCTGAGCATGCACTGACGAGCTGGCAAGTCTTCACTGACATTTTCAACCCATCCTCAACCCAGTCTGTAATACCTACATGTTTCAAGACCACCACCATTGTCTCTATGCCCAAGAACGCTAAGGTAACTTGTCTAAAATGACTATCACCCCATAGCACTCACATCTGGGTTGTTCGCCAATGCCTTCCCCCAGAGTGAAAAAGTTTGGGATCCCCTGCGCTAGAGAACGTTGCCGGGCGGTGCTCAAACATAAGCACCAACACTTGATTAACAGTGTAAACTATTGTAGAGGATTCATTGCATGAAGAAATATCAGGATTTTTTTTGTTTTGTTTCCTTCACAATAAAATGTAGTCCTATAGCCTATTTTAGTTTCCTTTACAATAAAAACACACTAATGTAATCCATTTGATAAACTTTATTTGTAGATTTGATTAGTAATAGAGTTAATAGGAAAATTCCAGTTACAGCTCTGTTTGACAAAGTAGAAATTAAAAAGATGATAATAATAAAAACAACCCCAGGTGCCCAGGGGAAATGATTTGCCTAAACAAAAGCACCAGCGCATGAACAATCGTAAAGGATGAATTCCATAAAAAAATATTTGTGGAAATTAATTCATGACAAGATATAAAGTAATTTGTTGATCGTATTGGAAACTGTATTGTGGCCTTATACGCATGCCTTTTCACATGAATCAATCTAGTCTTCTCTTTCTGCTCCGTGTCCACAGTCGGCACACATTTTCGGGGCTTTGTGCGAGCAAGCCCCACAAACAAAATTGATTGAACTTCAGTTTATTGGGCCTTGTTTTGTGTGCACATGCCACACGTGTGGCATGGCCTCTGGGGAAAAAGGTCCACCCCATACCCCAAGAGTACAATAAATGCTTGAGTTCATCCATAAACATGTCATGTCGGTTTCCTTTTCTGTGCGCATAAGCAACAGTACAATCTGATATGCTGCAACATCTGCATGTCAAACTCATCACTCCTTTCTACCCAAACCGTGATATCCCTCCCAGACTCCTGTCTCACCGTGCCATCCCTCCCAGACTCCTGTCTCACCGTGCCATCCCTCCCAGACTCCTGTCTCACCGTGCCATCCCTCCCAGACTCCTGTCTCACCGTGCCATCCCTCCCAGACTCCTGTCTCACCGTGCCATCCCTCCCAGACTCCTGTCTCACCGTGCCATCCCTCCCAGACTCCTGTCTCACCGTGCCATCCCTCCCAGACTCCTGTCTCACCGTGCCATCCCTCCCAGACTCCTGTCTCACCGTGCCATCCCTCCCAGACTCCTGTCTCACCGTGCCATCCCTCCCAGACTCCTGTCTCACCATGGCAGTTGGGATCAACGTCTGTTGGCTCGGTTGTTTTTCTGCGGCGAGACTCAGGCATCGGAGGCAGAGGCTCGAAGTAAACATCAGAATCAGATTACTTTTCATCAGCAACGTCGATTTCAAGTTCAATAGCCAACCCGCCTTCCAACTCATCTAAATTCTGCAACATTTGCAATGCTGTCAGTGCATCCATTTGTTTGGTTGGGCTTGCTATTGTATGGTTGTACTCAGCGTCTATAAATGGTATATCATTTCCTGAGTCATATCAATCTTTCATAATAAAATAAGACCGCCCACGACTCTTCATCATTACACTATTGTCCTAAATTCAATCATCCTCTTCACCCTCAGAATTCAGATCAAATTCAATCACCCTCTTCCTCATTCAGTTCATTGAAGTCACATGCACCATTATCAGTTTGTCAGGTGTCTATCGCCAAATTCATTGATGACAGAATAGCATATTTTAAATTGTATGTGATTGGTTTTTGCTTTTATGTTACTTGTAGCCAGAGCAATGCTGCCGTGCAAGTGGTCATGTTCTGAATGCATGAACAGCACGGATATTCCTGGAAAAAGTGACACTTGGAAATAGAGTTGCACCTCTTCAATTGAGAGAGTTATATGACACTAATAAATGTCATAGAACCAGCAGAACATGCTCTTTCTGATACTATATAGAAATCAAAATGTCTTACATGCATGTGACTGAAGGAGGATTTGATAAAGTGATGCTCCATTCCCTGCATCTGTTAACCCACTGTTCCTAGGCAGTCATTGAAAATAAGAATTTGTTCTTAACTGACTTGCCTAGTTAACTAAAGGTAACATAAAATGTAAAAATGTAGGCATAGTTGAGGTGGGCCTGACTGGCATTGTTCCTTTCCTGCTCATCAGCTTTGATCGAGTCAAGGATATGTTTTGCATTATTCTAAAGGCCTAATGCAACACACAGCATATTTTCGTTTCCCTTACAATACATTTGATTAGTGACAGAGTTACAGTCAATAACAGTCCTGTAACAGCTTCTTTTTACAAAAGATAAACATAAGAGAATGGCATCAATTCACAAGGCACACGGTCAAATTATTAACATGAGCGCCAATTCTGATAAAGAGTCATACCAAACAATTAAAATCAACATCTTATCACCCATTCCATCCATGTCATTCTGTGGGCTGGTATCGTTGGTGCATTCAGAAAGTATTCAGACCCCTAGACTTTTCCCACATGGTTACGTTACAGCCTTATTCTAAAATGAATTAAACACCCCCCCATACAATGTCCCATAATGAAAACAGCTTTTAGAAAATGTATTAAAAACAGAAAAACCAAGCCATGAGTTGGAAGGAATTGTCCGTAGAGCGCCAAGACAGGATTGTGTTGAGGCACAGATCTGGGGCAGAGTACCGAAAAATGTTCTGCAGCATTGAAGTTCGCCAAGAACACAGTGGCCTCTGTTTGGAACCACCATGGCTCTTTATAGAGCTGGCCACCTGTGGAGATGGGAGAACCTTCAAGAAAGACAATCATCTCTGCAGCACTCCACTAATTAGGCGTTTATGGTAGAGTCGCAAGATGGAATTCACTTCTCAGCAAAAGGCACATGACATGCTTTTCAACCGATCGCTGCCTGCACCCGCATGCCCGACTAGCATCACCACCCTGGATGGTTCCAACCTTGAATATGTGGACATCTATAAGTACCTAGGTGTCTGGCTAGACTGCAAACTCTCCTTCCAGACTCACATCAAACATCTCCAATCAAAAATCAAATCCAGAGTAGGCTTTCTATTCCGCAACAAAGCCTCCTTCACTCACGCTGCCAAGCTTACCCTAGTAAAACTGACTATCCTACCGATCCTCGACTTCGGCGATGTCATCTACAAAATGGCTTCCAACACTCTACTCAGCAAACTGGATGCAGTCTATCACAGTGCCATCCGTTTTGTCACTAAAGCACCTTATACCACCCACCACTGCGACTTGTATGCTCTAGTCGGCTGGCCCTCACTACATATTCGTTGCAGACCCACTGGCTCCAGGTCATCTACAAGTCCATGCTAGGTAAAGCTCCGCCTTATCTCAGTTCACTGGTCACGATGGCAACACCCATCCGTAGCACGCGCTCCAGCAGATGTATCTCACTGATCATCCCTAAAGCCAACACCTCATTTGGCCGCCTTTCGTTCCAGTACTCTGCTGCCTGTGACTGGAACGAATTGCAAAAATCGCTGAAGTTGGAGACTTTTATCTCCTCACCAACTTCAAACATCAGCTATCCGAGCAGCTAACCGATCGCTGCAGCTGTACATAGTCTATAGGTAAATAGCTCACCCTTTTTCACCTACCTCATTCCCATACTGTTTTTATACTGTTTTTATTTATTTACTTTTCTGCTCTTTTGCACACCAATATCTCTACCTGTACATGCCCATCTGATCATTTATCACTCCAGTGTTAATCTGCAAAATTGTATTATTCGCCTACCTCCTCATGCCTTTTGCACACATATTGTATATAGACTGCCCATTTTTTCCTACTGTGTTATTGACTTGCTAATTGTTTACTCCATGTGTAACTCTGTGTTGTCTGTTCACACTGCTATGCTTTATCTTGGCCAGGTCGCAGTTGCAAATGAGAACTTGTTCTCAACTAGCCTACCTGGTTAAATAAAGGTGAAATAAAAAAATAAATAAAAAAACAGCCTGTTTGGAGTTTGCCAAGAGGCACTGAAAGACTCTCAGACCATGAGAAACAAGATTCTCTGGTCTGATGAAACCAAGATTGAACTCTTTGGCCTGAATGCCAGGCGTCACGTCTGGAGGAAACCTGGCACCATCCATACGGTGAAGCATGGTGGTGGTAGCATCATGCTGTGGGGATATTTTTCTCACAGCAGGGACTGGGAGACTGGTCAGGATTGAGGGAAAGATAGAGAGATCCTTGATTAAAACCTGCTCCAGAGCACTTAGGACCTTAGACTGGGGTGAAGGTTCACTTTCCAACAGGACAATGAACCTAAGCACACAGCCAAGCAAACACAGGAGTGGCTTTGTCGCTCAGAATGTCCTCTGAATGTCCTTGAGTGGCCCAGCCAGAGCTCGGACTTGAACACGAGCAAACACATTTGAGTTCTGAAAATAGCTGTGCAGCAACGCTCTCTATCCAACCTGACAAAGCTTGAGAGGATCTGCAGAGAAAGCGAGAAACTCCCCAAATACAGGTGTGCCAAGCTTGTAATCATCATAACCAAGAAGACTCAAGGATGTAATCGCTACCAAAGGTGCTTCAAAGTACTGAGTAAAGGGTCTGAATACTTACGTAAATGTGATATTTCCAGTTTCTAAAAACCTGTTTTTGCTTTGTCATTATGGGGTAGTGTGTGTAGATTGATGAGGGAATATAAAATATATATATATATACTTATTTTAGAATAAGGCTGTAATGTAACAAAATGTAGAAAAAGTCAAGGGGTCTGAATAATTTCAGAATGCACTGTATATCGTTTTATAAAAATATTATAATTCATTGTTTTTATTTCGTATCCCAATACCTGGGTGTATGTAGTAATGCATGAAAACAAACTGATTAAGAACATTTGAGGTAAACAAAAAAAAAAGAGAAACCTCCAATGTTTTATCGGAGCCCCTCTGTCGAGCACCATCTTAACCATAGTTAAGATAACCATAGTTAAGATGGCACCCACACACACACTGCTGCTACTACTGTCTGTCTATTATCTATCCTGTTGCCTAGTAACTTTACCCATACCTATATGTACAGTATATCGCTACCACAATTACCTCATACCCCTGCACACTGACTTGGTTCTGGTACTTCTTGTATATAGCCATGTTATTTTCTAATCCCTACATTCTACTCGCTGTTGTCTACAAAGCATGTGAAATAAAATTTGATTCTACACTTCCATGTTAAGAGATCTATGCAAAATCTAAACACGCACACTTAATGGCCAGCAAGGTAATGTCAGTTTTGTTTATAGAGAAGGTCCCATCTTTCCAGTTGTTTATAATAACAGGATGTTATGGCTGTCTATCTGTAATTGATGAAATGAGTACTACAATGGTACTGCAACATAAGAGTCTGCCTTCTTCATGTTGCTCATTCAGCGGGTGAAGAACATAGCAGATTAGCTCATAAAATAATGCTCACTTTGCTCAGCGGTTCTTAAAAACTTCACACAAGCAAAACCAACAACTCGGACATGAAATGTGACTGAACCTAGAAGTGGCATCAGGGTCGTGTTCATTAGGTGCCAAACGGAAGACAACCGACTGGAATATGGAAAGACTACCTGGACTTGTCCAATAAGAAAATGCTTATTTTAGCGCTCTGTTGAAAACCCTTTTTAATTTTTTTTTTAAAGTATTTGTTGCGGAGAACTTTTACAGAGACAAACATGGTTTTGACCCGAAATAGTATTAACATGAAACATTTCCAAAGCAGTGTGCTAGTAGCGTCGACTTGGCTGAGACCCCAATCTCTCGCTCTCACCAAGCACCTTGTACATCCCATCTAGCCAGGCAAGAAAGGAGTGAGGGATTAGCAGTGTGTGTTTTTATACACAATCCATTCATTGAAAACAAACATGCAAAAGATAATCCAATGAGGCATTGTGAGCGGTGTTCACTCACATCCCCCCCACAGGACAGACACCGGGCTGTTAGACAGGCCCGTCTTTGTATTCTCTGGTTCATTGTCTGACAGGGGTGAGAGAGAGGATGGGTAAGGCCCATGTGACTCACAGATCATTAATCTAATGTGGTTTGCTTTAGGCCACCCTACTGTTCCGAGTCAGGTCCAGTCTGCTTTACAGCTCCTCCGTCTTAGGTCAGTCTTAAGAGTAAACAGTAAACCACTTTATTGTCCCAGGCTTGTCCAGTTTTGCTGCCTGTAGCAGTCCTAGAATGGTACCTACTTCACTAGCCCAGGTTATTAGTGGTTTCGTAATACTATAGACTTCCACCAGCAGGAGTCTATTGTACTTTCCTCAACCTCTTCACCATTCTTGGTTGGCCCTGGTTAACTAGGTCAAGAGAACCAGCTGACCAAATTAAGTTTAACTTCCTGATTTGAAAGAGGAAGTCAAGGATTTCTCTCTAGTTTAAACTTCCACTGAGGCATTATAGAAATCAACATTTTCAACAAAAGGTTGCAGTTGTTGTCTAGCTAGGACTTCACCAGCTATTTCCGAGGATGCCATTGGTTGTTTCCCTCTCATCCACAACTTTTACCCACGATGTACTTCCTGTTTGTTAAAAGTAAAACCGGGAGAGAGGTGAAGACACAGAGTTCACTTGTATCCATCGTCACTCTGTAGGCCCATCGATACACCACCACACAGGGCGTATGGAAGAGATCAGTATGCAGCATGAGAATTATCATTTAGTCATAACTGCTCTGCCATTTCCTGGTTTCTAAAATTCTAATAGTTAGCCTAATTTCAGTTTATATGTCACAAAATAATCAAGTATAGTGTAGTGAATCATTGTGCCATTTAAACCGCTGTGAAATATGTTTTCCCATAACCAAAAATATTGTATTTTCAGCTGGTGTACAAAACTGAAAGTAAAAATATATTTTTTTAAACTAAAGAATGGGAACAATAGAAATCACACACACAGCACCAATCTACTGCTTCTTAGACTTCCTTTCAATGAGAATGACAGATATATAACTCAAATTTCTATGTGAATGTGGTCGGGTCGCCCAAAAAGTTACATATTGGGAAAGGGATATACTGACCTAGTCAGTTGTACAACTGAAATGTGTCCATTCATCAACTGTGCCCATTGAGCAACTGTCCCCACACACAGAAACAAGCACCATAGCCTGTCGTAACAGGCAAGTCCTAGCTAGTACTCTGCTGTGACGACACAGGCGTTCTGTGCGTACAAAAGTCTTGACTTCGCAATGACTGAACTCTATGGTGCACTTCAGTGCTCTGTTGCAGATGGTGATGTCCCCTGGGCTTACTGCATGCTGGGAAGTCCTCTCGGCTTTCCAATACAAACTGCAGGGGAGCTGGCCTGACTAAATGTTTTTTTTATTTTTTTATCTGAGACATATCCTTTGTTCGAGCAGTTAATGTTGTTTGCTTGACTTTGGTTCTTCAATACAAGGGCCCGGCCCTGGGCTTAGCTACCACAGGTTGTCAAAGAGAGAAATAAAAAATAAATAAAAAACAGGCAGATGTAAATACAATCGTTACCTCCTGAACTAAGCACACTTGTTTAATTTAATACAAGAGCAAACATTACCACAGAAACAAACTCCACCTGCTTTGCAACATTTGATGCCAGCCCTTGTAGTGTTATCAACAACAAGCTTCCTTACACCCAACCTGTTAATCTGGAAGGTAACAAAATAGCACTCTGGCTCGAGTAGGGAGTTAACTGTGCTCGGCTGTGGGCCAGATTACTACGGGTCTGGAAACCGATAAGGGGTGTCTTGGTCTGTAGAAGGTAACACTACACCACTGTGCCATGCTGGTTGAGAGTAGTGCTTTGCCCACCAGCACTCTCACAGTATTACACACTCGGCCTACATGAGAGTGCCTGCTGCCATGGCAACGCTGGGCCGCTCTGGGGCTTGTCAGATGAGTCTGCAGTGGGGCATGGTGGGGAGCTGTATGGGCTTGTCCCCATTTAGGCTATACCAACATTACTGCTGCCTGGCAGCTAGGTTAGCAAACTAGGGCAACACACTGTTAAGGCGAAAGCATGTAGAGATCGACATGAATACACACATCCAGACAACACGTTATGTAACAGTAGTATGTTTAACATACAGACATAGGACAGGCAGCCATAAACGTTCACAGAAAAACAGACAGAGTGAACTGGACATAGTTCAACTAATGGTATACAGTTGGTGACAGACACATTGAAAGGGTTTTGGGTAAATCTGACATGTCACAGATATTTGTTAAATCAAATTTTATTTGTCACGTGCAGAATACAAAAAGTGTAGACTTTACAGTGAAATGCTTACTTACACAATAATAGATGAAAATATAATAGTAACAAAATAAAATAACAATGAGCTGTATACAAGGAGTAACGGTACTGAGTCAGTGTACTGGGGCACGAGGTAGTTGCAGTGATTGATCGAGGTAATATGTAGGTTTGGTTAGGTGATTGATTGATTGAAGTACTAACCTCGTCAACAAAAAAAAAAATAAACGTCTTTTCATGTCAACTGTGGCATCTTTCTTTTGGTGTTTTTCAGAGTAAGTAGAAAGGCCTCTTTAGTGTCCTAAGTTTTAATAACTGTGACCTTAATTGCCTACCGTCTGTAAGCTGTTAGCGTCTTAACAACCATTCCACAGGTGTATGTTCATTGAACAAGCATGGGAAACCGTGTTTAAACCATTTACAAAGAAGATCTGTGAAGTTATTTGGATTTTTACGAATTATCTTTGAAAGAGAGGGTCCTGAAAAAGGGACGTTTTTTTGTTTGTTGTTGAGTGTATGTACATGTAGGTAAAGGTAAGCAGAAAGTCCGGTTTGCCGTTTAACTGTTCAGCAGTTTAATGGCTTTTGGGTAGAAGCTGTTCAGGAGCCTTTTGGTCTTAGACTGCTACCGATTGCCGTGTGGTAGCAGAGAGAACAGACTGACATGGGTGGCCAGAATCTGACAATATTTAGGGCTTTCCTCTGACACCGCCTGGTATAGAGGTTCTGGATGGCAGGGAGCTCTGCCCCAGTGATGTACTGGGCCATACGCACTGCCCTCTAACGCTTTTCCGTCAAATGCCGAGCAGGTGCCATACCAAACAGTGATGCAACCAGTCAAGATCCTCTCAGTGGTTCAGCTGTCAAACTGAGGATCTGAGGGCACATGCCAAATCTTTTCCGTCTCCAGAGGGGGAAGAGGCGTTGTCGAGCCCTCTTCACGACTGTCTTGGTGTGTTTGGACCATAACAGGTCCTTAGTTATGTGGACACTGAGGAACTAACCTTGGCAAGCATGGGCACTGGGACTATGGTGGTCTGCTTGAAACGTGGGTATTACAGACAGGGTCAAGGAGAGGTTGAAAATGTCAGTGAAGGTCAGCACTAGGTGGTCAGCACATGCTCGGAGTATGCGTCCTGGCAATCGGTCTGGCCCGCGGCCATGTGAATGTTACCCTGTTTAAAAGGTTTTACTCACATTGTCTGGAACAGCTGGTGTGCTCATGCAAGGTTCAGTGTGCCTTGCCTCGAAGAGAGCTTAGAGAAGGCATTCAGCTTGTCTGATAGGTTTACATCACTGGGCAGCTTGTGGCTGGGTTTCCCATTGTAGTCTGTGATAGTTTGCAAGCCCTGACACATCTGACGAGCGTCAGAGCCAGTGTAGTAGGATTTGATCTGCGTCCTGTACTGATGCTTTGCCTGTTTAATAGTTTGTCGGAGGGTGTAGCAGGATTTATTTTTATAAGTGTCCAGATTTGTGCCCCGCTCCTTGAAAGCGGCAGCTCTAGCCTTTAGCTCAGCCTGTACTCCATGGCTTCTGGTTAGGATATGTACGTATTGCCACTGTGGGGACGACATCATCCATGTACTTAATGAAGCCGGTGACTTATGTGGTAAACTCCTCAATGCCATGGGATTAGTCATATATTCCAATCTGTGCTAGCGAAACTGTCCTGTAGCTTTGCATCTGCGTTATTTGACCACTTCTATATTGAGCACATCACTGGTACTTCCTGTTTGAGTTTTTGCTTGTAAACAGGAATGGAGTAAGTCAGATTTGTCAAATGGAGGGTGAGATTTGTATGTGTCTCTGCGTGTAGAGGTGGTCTAGAGTTTTTTCCCTAGTTGCACAGGCGACATGCTGGTGGAAATACGTTTAAACGGATTTATGTTTCTCTGCATTAAAATCCCCGTCCACTAGGAGCACCACATCTGGATGAGTATTTTCTTCTCTGATTGTGGCCTTATACAGCTCGTTGACTGCGGTGTTAGTGCCAGCATCGGTTTGTGGTGGTAAATAGACATCAAGAGGTTCATAAAGGTGGTATCCCAAAAGTCCCCCTATTCACTTCATAGTGCACTACTTTGGACCATTATAGTCAATGTACAGTAAACAAAGCAGGTGTCCTGCTTCCTATACCTCCGAAACAGTGGGGGAAATAAACAAATGACGGCGTTTATATTTAAGACAATCATCTCATGCAGAACGGAAATTATGGTCTTTCTGTGGGAAGAATGCAACAGCAGCCAATTGTCCTGTTCCGTCACAGAGAAACACAATGAGACAGGAAGTGGGCTTTCTGGGAACACCACACACACACACACATACAGACAACGCCTTTATTCCTCATTCATTCTCTCATTACGAAATCTCTTTTCTGACTAAACCAGACTAAAAAGGGAAGAGACACGGTAAATAAAAAGTCATTGTGTATATAGAGAAGTTAGAATTGTTTTGTGGCCTCCCTTCAGTTGAGCTCAAACCCACTGACAAATGAGTCAGACAGATGGTTGCTCACTTATAGGAAAATGGAGGCGAATGGTATTTTGCGCCACATGCCTTCGGTCCTGTCCCAAATCTCAGAAATGTTGATTAAAAAGAGACCGATTTAGAGTAGAAAGAGCATCTTTCCTCTCAAAAAGGATAAAAAAGTGGAAGTATAGGAGGTCAAGCCTTCACAAAGAGTGGGCAACCATACCAGACTACCTGGCTACATGCTTTGGGAGCCAAAATGTATGTTTTGGCAGTGCTGGTATGATGTGGGACTTGTTACCTAGCTGTTTTGGCTGGGCTTTGTTAAAACCCTTTAAAATTATTTTATTGTGCTAGAATCTTACCCATTTGTTTTGGCTTGTCACAAGGCCTACGTTTAGACAGTCAGCCCAATTCTAATATTTTTTTCCACTTATTAGCCTTTCAACAAATCACATCAGACCTTTTCACATTAGATATTTTTCAGAGCTGATCTGATTGGTCAAGAGACACAATTAGTGAATTGGGCTGCCTGTCTAAACGCAGCCATTGTGTGGGCAATGGGCATTGCAACCATTACTGATTGCTTGGCTAGTGGTATTTGCTTTAGGGACAAAATTTGAGGTTTCAGTTTCAGAGTTTTTATGATCGTCTTATGCAAGTAGAGTACTAGACATACCTGATTGTTTGGCTTGTGCTGGGAAGCGGATTCTGGGATGGTGAGGGAGTGGCTCCTGGTGACCCCCACCGACAACTGCCGAGGCTGAGAGCAACTTGCGAGATGACCCTTCACCTCAGTTGGTGGACTGCTGCCGCCAGCCCCTCCCTCAGTCTCATCTAGCAGCACGGCGTCCCAGGGGTCCCCGCCGGCTGGCCCTCCCACTACAGTCATGGTGCCGCTCGGTGCCGGTGAGGTGCCCTCATCACCCTCAGCTTTGCACCTGTTGAGCGGGTCCAGGTCCAGCCACTCGAAGCGGCTGACGGCAAGTGGTTCTACGGCAGATGGCGGTGGGTTGGGCGCCAGCGAAACGGCACAGGTCGGTGCAGCATCCAGGTCAGTACTGGCTGACCTGCCGTTCTTCAAGTATTCCGAGGTGCTGTGGATCTTGTGAAAGAGCTTGGCCATCTCCGGGGTGACGGTGGGCTGATGGAACACCATGGCTCCGGGCTGCTGGATAGGAGTGAAGGCCATGAAGGAGGTCTGCGGGCCAGGCAAGCCCATGTAGGGCGGCATGGCTGGAGAAAAGCCATTCTGGAAGGAGCAGGTCTGGGGCTTGGGGAACGGAGCAGAGGGGAACATGGGAGCCTGATGGTGGGTTGGTGTGGACACGCCGGAACCGGAGGGGGTGGAGAGGATGGAAGGCGTCCACTGGCCGTTGGGGAAGGGAGAGGTAGCTTGGCCCCCCGGGTAGGAGGCGCTGAGGTTGAATCCCAGCAGCGAGGAGGGCCGCGAGGCCTTGCCGCTGTTGGCCCCAAAGCTGTCGTCCAGCAGGAGCTTCTCCAGCTCCTCATTGGTCAGCTTGTCAACGTCGATGTCCTGGAACTTGTCCTTCTCCACCTGCTTCTTGGCATCGGGGAAGACTATGAGGTCCTTCTCTGGTCGGCTGCTGGAGGAAGGAGTGGGCCTTGGAGCGGCAGTGGTGTGGGTCGCCGGGAGCGTGTGTCTCTTCTCCCTTTGTAGTTTCGCTAAGGCCTCCGCTTCCATGCGAAGGGCCTCCTCCTTACCCACAACCCCCATGGGCTGGGTCACGTCCAGCTTGAACCCATTACCACTGGATATCTGGGCCATGATGTCAATTTGAGGGTGCCATGTAAGTCGAGTTTGTAGTCAGCACGGGTGACAAATGGGTCAGACGGGAGATTTGTTTATTCAAACACCTGGAAAAGGACGAGAAAAGAGAGCAAAGTCACAATACAGACATCACCAGGAACAGTCTACAACCACGACAGAGGCATCTGTTCTGCATTTAGTGAGCCATTTCCATAGCCAATAGTAAAGTCTGCAAGACAAAAGAAACTAGCCGATCCTAATGCCGTTACATTTTAAATTGCCTAGCTGTAAGGGAACAATGTATTACCAAGATTTATCAGCTATAATCACACGGGACCTTTAACTGTGACTTGTAAAAACAACAGAGCAAGAGGCTTACTGACATCCTGAAGTAATCGAAGTTGTTCAACATGTAGAGACAGCAGAGAGAAAATCCCTGACAGCCCCACATACACAATGATGCACAGTCAGGGTCAAGGTGGAGACCATAAAAGGCCTGTTAAAGTTTACTGCAGCTGACTAGCACAAGGACTGTCACATGGGTTTCACACTATAGTACAATGTGCTTCAAAATAAACCATCTTTCTTACTGATTTCACTGAGTGTAGCTGCAGTACGGATCAATGTCATAAGTGACTGTTATTTGGCTTGTGTGTGTTATTGGAGTGAAGAGTTGAGAATCAGGTCAACACATCTACTGCATGCCCTTTTCATTGAAATTGATTGTCTGTCTCATACAGCAGCAAGCAATAGCCATGTTATCAGAGGCTTACTTCTTCCTGAAAATTGACAACCATGATACATACGGGTAGGTAGTTAAATGAAGATGTCGTATAAAATGTTTCATAGACGGGCTAAATGATAATACCATGATATTACAGTGGCTGTTTTCTGTATTTGTCTTCTGTAACAAATCTCAGCAGTATGGTGCAGAACATTAACAGGCCTGCGTGTTGTGATAAAAACATCTCCCTGGCTGCAACGTGTGCATTCACTGAGTTCCTCAAAACGACACAGCGCTCCTATTCTCCTCACTACCCAGGCCCTCAGTCAGAGTTCTCCCCCCACGCAACACAGCCCTTTCCTGAGCTCCCCTCCCATAGTGGTGAAGGCTAGCTGTGCATGGGATCTCCAGCTAGCCTAGCGCCATTGTACGTGAGGAATTTGGCATGAAAGGCAGCCAGACGGGTCTCTTTCTCTCTGTATCATTTTGTATGCTACGGCCCAAGAGTGTCTTATCAGCTGTACTAATATCAGATCCTGGGCAGAGATTCCAGCGGTGGCAAACCAACGGAGGGAGCAGCACTCAAACATTTGTCTGGCAGCTGTGTGACAGACAGCTCTGCCAGACAGACGTCGACAGAGTTTGATCTGGGTAAAGAAAACAGGAAGTCAGAGTGTTGGTACTGGATGATTTTTTATTTTTTTGACTCAACATCGTGTAGCCTAGAATATGCAGTTTGTTAAGTTTTGCCCTCAGTCTTCCTTTTAAAAAAGTAGCCTATACTTGGAGTAGATGCAGTGGGCTATGGCATCTGTTAATGCTATAGGCTAGGCCAGTGGTTTTCAAACATTTGATAGTTTTGTTGTAGCATTAAAATAGCTCACCCCAATCAAGGGCTTGACAGTTAGTTGACAAGTTGAATCAGGTGTGCTAGCTCTGGAATAGTTCAAATATATGGAACGGCTGAGGGTCCCCGAGGAGAGGTTTGAATTGAAAGGGCTGCAGTAAGGGATCAGGCCTATATACATTTTTCATCTTGTAGCTTTGCAGAAGGACTGCCAATGCCATTCAAAGTAAGGGTCACTGAGGAAGAATGAGCGAATGCAAGACTATATGCAATATAAATGACAGAATGACCGATAATAGGCCGAGCTGAATTATCGGGTCGATAGTCCTTTTTGTCGTCTTTGCCGATAGTAAAAGCTGCTGCTATTGTACCTGCCACTCACCGCCTGTGCCATGAGCACTGCACAATGCCGAGGAGTGTCTGAGACAATCAGCAGCAAGCAACAAGCTAGCCCATCATCCAGTGACCAAAACCAAACTCCTATTGCAAATATTAGTTTAGTTCATTGACAAATAAAGGCTTGTCTCAACATGCCCACCCAGATATGCATGCAATAGCAAGCTAGCTATGTGAACTGTTAGCAAAGATCACAAGAACTGTGTTAGCTAGCTATATTAGCTAGCTAGATAAACATGGAGCTAAGATATCAGATAGGAGCTAATAGCCAACGCAGCTAGCTAACATTAGCCGGTTATCATTTTGAACGTGCACCATTTTCGACAACGAGCCATCTGACTTGTGGTGCAACGTTAGCTATTCACTGGTGTGCTGATCTGACCAACTGCAATCTTATCCAGAAATTGACAGTTGGTAGTCGCATTACATTATTGTTGTGACATGGAACAGTGTTTTAAAAAGGTTTAAATAAAAATGTTAGCAATAGGTTTAGCTTCCTAAGAATCTTCCTGCATGTTTATGCACCAAGAAAGCTGAAGATCGGCGCTCGTGTGTGCGTTCACCCGTCTCAAACTATGGGCAGATTTGAGTCATTCAGACAGAACATGCATCGTCGCTTCATATTCTTCCCTAACCTCACTCTCAGATATTAAGCACATTTATGGCTTGGTAGCAAAAGTCATCGCCATTGAGGGAGTTCTCATAGTAGCAGTAAACTGCAGCAAGTGATATGAGTGATGGAGAGAGATATGAAAAGGAGCAGAGTTACAGCCTAGCTCTATCCAATCGTAGCAGAAGGATCAAGATACAGTGCATTCGGAGAGTATTCAGAACCTTTGACTTTTTTTTTCCAAAATTGATTACATTTTTTTTTTCCCTTCAGCAATCTACACACAAGACCCCATAATGACAAAGCGAGAATAGGTTCAGGAATGTTTGCGAATTTATTTTTAAAAAATATAACGTATTTCATTTAAGTATTCAGACCCCTTGCTATGAGACTCGAAATTGATCTCAGGTGCATCCTGTTTCCATTGGTATTCCTTGAGATGTTTCTACAACTTATGTCGAGGCACAGATCTGGGGAAGGGTATCAAAACATCTCTGCAGCATTGAATGTCCCAAAGAACACGTCGGCCTCCATCATTCTTAAATAGAAGAAGTTTAGAACCAAGATTCTTCTTGGCCGCCCGGCCAAACTGAGCAATCGAGGGAGAAGAGCCTTTGTCAGGGAGGTGACCAAGAACCCGATGGTCACAAGAACCTTCCAGAAGGACAACCATGTTTGCAGCACTCCACCAATCAGGCCATTATGGTAGAGTGGCCAGACAGAAGCCACTCCTTAGTAAAAAGGCACATGACAGCCTGCTTGGAGTTTGTCAAAAAGGTATCCAAAGGACTCAGACCATGAGAAACAAGATTCTCTGGTCTGATGAAACCAAGATTGAACTCTGAATTAAAAAATGTCACATCTGGAGGAAACCTTGCACCATCCCTACAGTGAAGCATGGTGGTGGTACCATCATGCTGTGGGGATGTTTTTCAGCGGCAGGGACAGGGAGACTAGTCAGGACCGAGGGAAAGATGAACGGAGCAAGGTGCAGAGAGATCCTTCATGAAAACCTGCTCCAGAGTGCTCAGGACTTCAGACTGGGGCGAAGGTTCACCTTCCAACAGGACAATGACCCTAAGCACAGAGCCAAGACAACGCAGGACTGGCTTCGGGGTCAAGTCTCTGAATGTCCTGAGTGGCCCAGCCAGAGCCCGGACTTGACCACGATCTAACATCTCTGGATAGAACTGAAAATAGCTGTACAGCAACACTCCCCTTCCAACCTGACAGAGCTTGAGAGGATCTGCAGAAAAGAACGTGAGAAACTCACCAAATACATGTGTGCCAAGCTTGTAGCGTCATACCCAAGAAGACTGCCAAAGGTGCTTAAACAAAGTAATGTTTATTTTTAATACATTTGCAAAAAATTTAACCCCCGTAATGACAAAGCAAAAACAGGTTGTGTGTAGATTGACAAGGGAATAATAAAAATAAAAAGGAATTTTAAAGTAAGGCTGTAACATACAATGTGTAAAAAGGGGACTGAATACTTTCCAAAAACACTGTTCAAACCACCCATTTCTTGACAGATAGCTGAACTAGCCAATTCAGTCATTTCATCCTGGCAGCCAAGTTGTTTAGAGATGAGTCCTAACAGAAACATATATCTATATAGATTGATATCTCCCTCTCTCGCTCTCCAGAGCACAGATGATGGTTTATCTCAGCTCACTGGTCACCATAGCAACACCCACCCGTAGCACGTGCTCCAGCAGGTATATTTCACTGGTCATTCCCAAAGCCAACACTTCCTTTGGCCGCCTTTCCTTCCATTTCTCTGCTGCCAATGACTGGAACGAATTGCAAATATCACTGAAGCTGGAGTCCTATATCTCCCTATAACTTCAAGCATCAGCTGTCTGAGCAGCTTACCAATCACTGTATACAGCCCATCTGTAAATAGTACACCCAACTACCTCATCCCCATATTATTACTTACCCTCTTGCACCCCAGTATCTCCACTTGCACATCATCATCTGCACATCTATCACTCCAGTGTTAATGCTAAATTGTAATTTTCTCACCTCTATGGCCTATTTATTGCCTTACCTCCCTACTCTTCTACATTTGCACACACTGTACATAGAAGAATCTATTGTGTTATTGATGTCATCTACAAAATAACTTCCAATACTCTACTCAGCAAACTGAATGCAGTTTGTCACAGTGCCATCCGTTTTGTTACTAAAGCACCTTATACCCACCACTGCGACCTGTATGCTCTAGTCAGCTGGCCCTCGCTACATATTCGTTGTCAGACCCACTGGCTCCAGGTCATCTACAAGTCCATGCTAGGTAAAGCTCCACCTTATCTCAGTTCACTGGTCACGATGGCAACACCCACCCGTAGCACGCGCTCCAGCAGCTGTATCTCACTGATCATCCCTAAAGCCAACACCTCATTTGGCCGCCTTTCGTTCCAGTTCTCTGCTGCCTGTGACTGGAACGAATTGCAAAAAACGCTGAAGTTGGAGACTTATCTCCCTCACCAACTTCAAACATCTGCTATCTGAGCAGCTAACCGATCGCTGCAGCTGTACATTGTCTATCGGTAAATAGCCCACCCAATTTACCTACCTCATCCCCATACTGTTTATATTTACTTTTCTGCTCTTTTGCACAACAGTATCTCTACCTGTACATGACCATCTGATCATTTATCACTCCAGTGTTAATCTGAAAAATTGTAATTATTCACCTACCTCATGCCTTTTGCACACAATGTATATAGACTCTTTTTTTTCCTACAGAGTCATTGACATGTTAATTGTTTACTCCATGTGTAACTCAGTGTTGTCTGTTCACACTGCTATGCTTTATCTTGGCCAGGTCGCAGTTGTAAATGAGAACTTGTTCTCAACTAGCCTACCTGGTTAAATAAAGGTGGGGGGAAAAAAACACTAAATAAGCATCCATGAGCACAAGTCATGACATTACGTTGAAAGCATCTGCATTGAATAGATGTTCTTTTATATTCTCAAACTAACAGCAGTGCCTACAGTATATGACGTCCTTCCACACAGGAGTGAAATGCTGGAGTGATGTTTCTATGGAAATGTTGTTGATTAGTAGGCTAATGGAAGTCCAATGGAAGGCAAACAGGTTGTTTATCATCTGTGGCACCATAGACTCCACTGATCAGACAAAACAAGCTCAATAACTCAATGCATGCACACAATGCCATTTTAATTTACCCCGTTTATCAAGAGATTTGCCATTCATATAACAATTATTACCATTATGTTGTTTGTTTTTACCAATCTAAGTACAATTAATTGTTCGATATTAAAATTGATGCTGTAATGCATAAATGGCTGTCTGGAAAATTGTCATCAACATTTTCTAATTCAATGATAAGCCCCCTAAAAAATACACATCGGACATTCTCTAATATAAATGGATGGACATGAATCGCAAAAAAAATTACGTTTATAACAGGATGTACCCAAATGTCTTTTACATTTAGCCTCCACATTAGGCTACTATGTGGGGCTGCAGGAAGGCAGGCTAAACCTACAGAACAAAAGTTCCTGACCGGAGATGGGCATCATGTTTTAGAAGCACTTAAAAGGGAAAGGGTGAAATTAAAATTCAAAAGCAGTTGGAGAATAGGCTCAAAGTAAAACATATCTGTGTAAACGATGTTGGGCTAAATTCCCTAATGACGTATTAAAGTAAAACGTGTTAAAAAGACAAACGATACTCGAAGCTACCTACTACTAGGGAAATGTCTGTTTGACTAGAATCATTTATGAAGGATGGAGGGGTCACGACACCAAATTACATTCTGAGTTTGGAACTTCCAGAAATCATTTGTTCACTCGATTGAGTAGAATAGCCTCTTTTGCATTTAAAATTGCCTAATAAAAATGTAAGCTAACAATCTACTGGGCAGCAGATCAAAGTACAAAACAACATCTTTAAGAAAGGAATGAGTAACCAGGTCAGTTTGTACAGTGATGGCTGGGCTAAATCTAAAATGCTGAGCTTCCTGCTGCTTTGGGTCCAACAGAGAGCTGGTGCAACAAGAAAGAAACACATTGACATGACTTTAGAGTCCACGCTTAAAAGTAGAGTCTCAATACCCTATACACAACTACAATGTCACATAATTATTGACATAGATGAGATTTGAGAGGTAAAAGTATGCAACAAAGTGGCAATAGCCTAACTCAAAATGTCAGTTCATAACCTCAGTACATGTGCACTTCAATGCTCATGGTTCCCACATGCAAACTCTGCCACAAACAACGTTTCCATCCACAGTTACTCAAATAAAGTCATACTGTATAAATAAATATCACAACTGTGATGGAAACCGGTAGTTTCGCTACAATTTTATAAATGCAGACAATTTATTCATTCGACCCGGTGGGAACTTTGTGTCTTACAGTTTATTACACAAGAAATGGTGGTGGAAATGCCTTTATGCGCAAATATTAATATAGTATCCACCATATGACTTGAGAAAACAAGCTGTTTACTAGGCTACAGATTAAATAAGTTACGAAGACCTTCACTGGGTGGTGAAAGTGCACAGTGATCTTGATGCTCTTTTCCAATAAATATCGAGGGTCTTATTCTGGTGACATGATCGATGCTTGACTGCCGTTAGACAAATAAAAATATGAATTGCTCTTATCCATAATCTCCTCATGTGGACTAGCCTACCCACACTGTATCTGCAAGCTATTGGCTCGAGAGCAAGTGTCAGAGTAGGCATATTTGCTATTCAACACAACAGTTTGTGACAAAACTATCGGTAGAGTTGAAGATGCGATGGAAACACATTGAACATTAGATTTGTATTCGGTACATGAAGACTTAAGTGAAAAAGTACAGTGGGTGTACTGTCATCATGCACTGATTTTTATCCACAACAAGTCTGTTGCGTGGAAACACCACTGGTGGGAAAATGTGCATATTTTCTTTATGCAGATATTTTAAATAGTCGCATGAAAATCTGTCACCAATTGGATGGAAAACTAGCTAGACACAGATCCTGCCTTTCCTTCTGGGAAACATTTCTGATGACTGGGCAAATAGTTATTGGACAATCAAAGGAGCACCTGCTTCTCCAGTCTTTCTGTAGTAACATTACCAACTGTTCTACTGTAACTAGGCCAAGTTTAACAAAACCATAATGATCATCTTTAACACCAAGATACTTGCTATGCAGTTGAACAACGACTTTAATTTTAAAATCCTCCTGCTCCTTATAGGACACATCACTGCACTCTATACTCCTCTGTAAACTGGTCATCTCTGTATACCTGTCGCAAGACCCACTGGTTGATGCTTATTTATAAAACCCTCTTAGACCTCACTCCCCCCTATATGAGATACCTACAGCAGCCCTCACCCTCCACATACAACACCCATTCTGCCAGTCACGTTCTGTTAAAAGGTCCCCAAAGCACACACATGCCTGGGTCACATCTTTTCGGTTCACTGCAGCTAGCAACTGGAACCAGCTGCAAACAAACTCAAACTGGACAGTCTTCATTCAAAGACTCAATCATGGACACGCTTACTGACAGTTGTGGCTGCTTTGTGTGATATATTGTTGTCTCTACCTTCTTGCCCTTCGTGCTGTTGTCTGTGCCGCTACCATGTCTTTCTGCCATGTTGCTGTCATGCTGTGTTGTCATGTGTTGCTGTCATAGATCTCTTTATTTATTTTTATTTCACCTTTATTTAACCAGGTAAGCTAGTTTAAACCAAGTTCTCAATTACAACTGAACTGGCCAAAATAAAGCAGTGCGACACAAACAGAGTTACACATGGAATAAAAGCGTACAGTTAATAACACAATTGGAAAAACAGAAAGTCTATATACAGTGTGTGCAAATGGCGTGCGGTGGTTAGGCAATAAATTGGCCATAGTAGCAAAGAAATTACAATTTCGCAAATGAACACTGGAGTGACAGATGAGCAGATGATGATGTGCAAGTAGAAATACTGGTGTGCAAAAGAGCAGAAAAGTAAATAAAAACAACATGGGGGATGAGGTAGGTAGATTGGATGTGCTATGTACAGCTGCAGCGATCAGTTAGATGTTTAAAGTTGCTGTAGTGTTGTATGTGTTATCTCGTCGTGATGTGTGTTTTGTCCTATATTTACACACAAATATATATATCCCAGCAGGAGGCCTTTTGACTTTTGTAGGCCGTCATTGTAAATACGAATTTGTGCTTAAGGTTAAAAGGACTTGCCTAGGTAAATAAAGTAAAAAAAAAAAGATGTAACACCTGACTCGAGCTGAACTTTGAAGCCGATCCTATTACTGTTGCCACAAATACAATTCGTACTTTGATACGCACACGTGTCGAGTAGGATTTCACAAATTGAAAATAATAATTTAGAGTTGATTAACTAGTTAGAGATAATTCATAGAATAAAGTTGTCAATATAGTTTGGCTACATTGACTAACTTCAAATAGCCAAATAGAGTGAGAGAAATCAATTTAAACATCGAATCAATTTTGGTACGCGACGGTGGCATAACTACGTGTCATTTGTCTTGGAATAATGAGCTCTGGAGGCGTCAAACGCTTATCTTCGTTGATCAGAATTTTGCACAACACTGATTCAATAATTTAAAGCACTCCGTGACCTGCCAACAAAGTTAAACAACAAGGAAGAAACGCAGAAATTTGAGTGCGAGCAAAGACCGAATACCTGACCGATTTTAGCCAAATATAATTATCGGTATCTTAACTTTTCCATACATATATGATCAGTAAATAAATATAATTTCTCACCTTTTAGCGGTACGATGTTTGTAGCCATTTTCCTGAAGCTGCAATTTTTATCCATCCACTCGCTCGCGCAGACACAACGTCAGTTCCTGTTGAGGTAGTTTGGTTTGATCACGTTTCACCAAAATCATACAAAATTGGGAAACAGCGTCACCATGTGCCACAAAACAGAAAGATGACAAGGAAAAATAATACTGGAAAATCTTTGGACAATGTTGATATCTGAATCTCTGATTATAATTTGTTTATTTATGCGTGATTGGCTATTTGGTGTCACTGTCCTCAGGTTCACAAACAATATGAACAGCTAGTAATTTTATTTTGTATGCTCCATTTGTAGTCAGATGTTTTTACTTAGCTTGAGAGTTGACTACTATGAGAAAAACAACAAACAGAACAGCTTATTAAAATAAAATAAAACAATAGCTGTATCATCTTAACCTCAAGACACACGACATGAGAAATTCTAAGACATTTACATTTTAAGGGCTGTGCATTGCATTCAAATTACTACTGTAATTCTTGACTCCCAGAATGACTCAAATACAGGCAACAGTTGAGACTGGAATGGGTTGGACCACGTCCCAATTCAGCATCTCTTTGGCTCTGATGTAACTCCGCCCTCTTGCTTTGCACAGGTTTGTAAACGCCACGTACATCTAGCTTCACAGCACCTTGACCAACAATTTTAAGAAAACAATTTGACTGACTACTTCTGCCCAACTGGCTGCCAACGCGACTTTTTCACAGAGCAAAGAGAACATTTCTACCCAATGAGGATGGTTGGGGGCGGGGCGTTACCATGGCAATTAGCCGTTCGGTTGGTCTTACTAGGAAGAGGCTGACCAGTGTAAAGTGCATGACATCTGTAAACAGACTCCAGTCTTTTCGAATTGTCTCCAGGGTTGGATGAATTATAGCAAACGTTAAAAAAAAAAATAACTGAAAAGGTGGGCACTGTCAAAGTAAGTTTCTGTTTCTTTTAGCTTTTCAATTAAATGTAGTATCATACTATTATGGACAAATTACATTTCAGTAGTTGGAGATCGTGCGTGCTTTATCCACACCCTACTTGTTCAACACTTCAGTACCTAGCTAGATAGTTATTATGCTGCTACCTGTATATCTTACAAATATATCCAGAGCTCATTTGAATATTATCAAAAAAGAACCACAATATGAACCTGGTAAAATGAGATGGCTAGATAACAGATGTAACAGAACAAGTGTAACACTATTGACTGCTGCTGCTGATGTGGTCATGATGTTACACCTAAACAGATTGACAGGGTTCTCTTTCAGGTGTCAAAGCCCAAGAGAACTGGGCTATGTTCAGTTGCTAAACGTTGTTGAACACTGCAGATAGAAATGCAACCAACATGATTTCTTGTTCTTACATGTCGGAGAGGCACTTTTGTTCTGCATAACATATCTGAACGTTCCAAAACGTGTCCTGCTGAACACCCCTTTTATCCCATAGACAAGGGAGTGGCACAGTCACCACAGTTTTATTCTGGTCGGGGATTAAGATTAAACTAGTTTAACTTGTCAACACGTTGGTCAATAGTGAGGTGGGGGTTCACTGGTTCCAAAAGCATCGGTCACATTTCCCAGGCCAGTGAGCTTACTGTAAGAGGGTGATGTTTACTGAAGAACAGTGCAGTATAACCCTGTTTCTTCATGTTACCTATGAAACATTTAGGAATTTAACATGCCCTATATATATGAAGAGATCGCTTGGCAACACACAATATCAATGACTTACCTATAGGCTCAAATAGATGCTGTATATCTTGCCATTCTGTCTGTGAAATAGTAGATTAGTGTCAGTTCATTTAACCAACCGTGAAATGTGTCTATTTGACCATTAGCCATTTCTCATAGTTTCTCTAGAAGCAGCTGTTTATGTAGTCAATGATTAACCTCAGCTATGTGATGTTCTCCTCTGTACACAGATGTTGTGGAGTAAAGCCTTCTGCCACTACACTGTGCTCCTCCTGAGCCTGTGGTTCTGTGTGGAAGCAGTGCCCATCGCTGTGGACAAGACTGAAGTGGAAACCCCAGAGGAGAAACTGGAGGCACCACAGAGTGTGGTGAGTGGAGTGTGTGTGTTGCAGTACTTCGGGAAGTATTCAGACCCCTTGATTTTTCTTCCACATTTTGCTACGTTAAAGCTTATTCTAAAATTAATTCAATGTACACCGTACCCCATAATGACAAAGCGAAAACAGGTTTTGAGATTTTTTCCCCCACATTTCTAATAACAAAACAACAACAAACGTATTTACATAAGTGTTCAGACCCTTGGTCCACCCTGTTCTTTAAAGACTGAAACCAACAGGTCTGACCATTCTCTGGTCCACCCTGTTCTTTAAAGACTGAAACCAACAGGTCTGACCATTCTCTGGTCCACCCTGTTCTTTAAAGACTGAAACCAACAGGTCTGACCATTCTCTGGTCCACCCTGTTCTTTACAGACTGAAACCAACAGGTCTGACCATTCTCTGGTCCACCCTGTTCTTTACAGACTGAAACCAACAGGTCTGTCCATTCTCTGGTCCACCCTGTTCTTTACAGACTGAAACCAACAGGTCTGTCCATTCTCTGGTCCACCCTGTTCTTTAAAGACTGAAACCAACAGGTCTGACCATTCTCTGGTCCACCCTGTTCTTTAAAGACTGAAACCAACAGGTCTGACCATTCTCTGGTCCACCCTGTTCTTTACAGACTGAAACCAACAGGTCTGACCATTCTCTGGTCCACCCAGTTCTTTACAGACTGAAACCAACAGGTCTGACCATTCTCTGGTCCACCCTGTTCTTTACAGACTGAAGCCAACAGGTCTGACCATTCTCTGGTCCACCCAGTTCTTTACAGACTGAAGCCAACAGGTCTGACCATTCTCTGATCCATCCAATCCTTTACAGACTGAAGCCAACAGGTCTGTCCATTCTCTGGTCCACCCAGTTCTTTAAAGACTGAAACCAACAGGTCTGTCCATTCTCTGGTCCACCCTGTTCTTTACAGACTGAAGCCAACAGGTCTGACCATTCTCTGGTCCACCCAGTTCTTTACAGACTGAAGCCAACAGGTCTGACCATTCTCTGGTCCACCCAGTTCTTTACAGACTGAAACCAACAGGTCTGACCATTCTCTGGTCCACCCTGTTCTTTACAGACTGAAGCCAACAGGTCTGACCATTCTCTGGTCCATCTAATCCTTTACGGACTGAAACCAACACAATATCCATCATTACACCCAGAGCCACACTGTATATAGGAGTGCAATTCGGAAAGTATTCAGACACCTTTTGTTACATTACAGCCTTATTCTAAAATTGATTGAATTATATTTTTTCTTCGTCAATCTACACAAAATACCCCATCATGACAAAGTGAAAACAGGTTTTAAAAATGATTGCAAATGATTATTTTTTTTAAACCTTATTTACATAAGTATTCAGACCCTCGAAATTGAGCTCAGGTGAATCCTGTTTCCATTGATCATCCTTGAGATGTTTCTACAACTTGATTGGAGTCCACCTGTTGTAAATTCAATTGATTGCACATGATTTGGAAAGGCATACACCTGTCTATATAAGGTCCCACAGTTGACAGTGCGTGTCAGAGCAAAAACCAAACCATGAGCTCTGAGACAGGATTGTGTCGAGGCTCAGACCTGCGGAAGTGTACCAAAATTGTCTGCAGCATTGAAGGACCCTAAGAACACAGTGGTCTCCATCATTCTTAAATGGAAGACGTTTGGAACCACCTAGACCCTTCCTACAGCTGGCCACCTGGACAATCTGAGCAATCGGGGGAGAAGGGCCTTGGTCAGGGTGGTGACCAAGAACCTATTGGTCACTTTGATAGAGTTCTAGAGTTCCTCTGTGGAGATGAGAGAACCTTCCAGAAGGATAATCATCTTTGCAGCACTCCACCAATCAGGCCTTTCTGCTAGAGTGGCCAGACGAAAGCCAATCCTCTGTAAAGGCACATGACAGCCCGTTTGGAGTTTTCCAAAAGGCACCTAAAGACTGACCATCAGAAATAACATTCTCTAATCTGATGAAACCAAGATTGAACTCTTTGGCCTGAATGCCAAGCGTCACGTCTGTAGGAAACCTGGCACCATCCCTACGGTGAAGCATGGTGGTGGCAGCATCATGCTGTGGGGGTGTTTTTCAGTGGCAGGTACTGGGGAGCCTAGTCAGGATTGAGGGGAAAGATGAACGGAGCAGAGTGCAGAGAGATCCTTGATGAAAACCTGCTCCAGAGCGCTCAGGACCTCAGATTGGGGCTAAGGTTCACCTTCCAACAGGACAACAGCCCTTAGCACGCAGCCAAGACAACACAGGAGTGGCTTCGGGACAAGTCTTTGAATGTCCTTGAGTGGCCCGGACTTAAACCTGATCGAACATCTCTGGAAAGACCTGAAAATAACTGTGTGCAACGCTCCCCATCCAATCTGACAGAGCTTGAGAGGATCCGCAGAGAAGAATGGGAGAAACTCCTAAAATACTGGTTTGTCAAAGGTGCCTCAACAAAGCACTGAGTAAAGGTTGTAACTACTTAAGTAAATGTGATATTTCCGTTTTCTTATTTTTTTTGTTGCAAAAATGGATAGAAACTTGTTTTTGCTTTGTCGTTATGGTGCATTGTGTGTAGATCGAGATTTACATTTTTTGTGAAGTTCATCATAATTTATTACAGTTGTGTCATTGCATGACTCCAAGTTTACTTCGATAGGATGGTTATTATTTTAATATTTGTGCATAAAGGCATTCCCACCGCTATTTGTCGCATACTACATTTTACAGACACAAAAAGATCCCACCATGTCAAACTAACAAATCATAATTATAAAATTGTACCGAAACGACCTGTTTCCGTCACTGCTGTCGTGATTTGTTTTTGTACGCACTTGGAGCATGAATAATTAGTCAGAAAGAGGAAAGGCTCTTAAAGAAATACACCACTGCAGAAAATGGAAGGAGGTCTAGACATATCATAGGCCACATGTGAATCCAATGTAAACCTCTCCCCTTTCCACTTACATACTACAATGTGGATTTGGACTTTTTTTTTTTTTTTTCAGGACACCGGGCTTCACTATGACCGCTACCTCAGGGAAGTCATTGATTTCCTGGAGAAGGACCAGCATTTCAGAGAGAAGCTCCACAATACAGACATGGAGGACATTAAGGTACCCCATTAGCTATAGCATTTGCAGGGCTGTGTTCATTAGACACCAAATATATATATTTTTAAACGTACTGAAACAGAGATGGGCTACCTGTACTCGTCCAATAAGAAATGCTCATTTTATTTTCCCGTTGCAAAACATTTTCAGCTGTTGTTCGTTGTATGCCCTAATGAACACGATCCAGCTGGCCTGGTCGGTTTCCTTGGATTGTTATTGGCCCTCAAATCTCTGGCTGCTTTTGTTTCTGTGCAGCAAGGCAAGCTGGCCAAAGAGCTGGACTTTGTCGGCCATCAAGTGAGGACCAAACTGGACGAGCTGAAGAGGCAGGAGGTGAACAGGCTAAGGACGCTCATCAAAGCCAAACAAGACGCTGAGGGAGGGCATGGTGCGCTGGTGTATTTGTTATTTAAATATGTCATTTCCTGTCTAAACGGCTGCCATCCTATGAGCAGAAATGTTTGTCCAGTTGACAGGACATGATGCAGTGCACCACCAACATCCTAAGATTGATATAGAGTGTCACATAGGAAAGTGGAAGTGCCTTGAGGCTATTGTGCAAGTAAATAGGAAAGTCACATGTTGTGAAATGTCTATATTGACACATTTGGGAAGAGGCGTTGAGGTTCTACTACCGAGCATGGTCTTGCACTCAACCAAGACCGTGCTTACATTGGAACTGCCAGAAATACTTGGCTGTGGTCACTGCCAAAGCTAACGTGCAGTTGAGTCGGCCCTCAAAAAACTCTCAACTGCCTGTGAAATGTTAGCACATTCTTTTAGCGTTGCACTACAAATGTCCACAATGTCAGTAACTGCTTGGTGTCATCAGTCAACATGGTGTGACTAGTTAATTATTAAGAGGGGATTTTAATATGGAACATTTCAGAATAAAGGTCACTATCATTAATTACAAGGATTTGAATTGCGGATAAACGTCAGCTGTAGCTACACAATTACCTCATCATATACAGCCTCCATTTTGTCAGCAGTTTTCAGCAAGGGACTTGTAACCACTTAACTCGTATAGTATTAGTTTCCCTTCTAATTAGAGCCTTCTCTCCTCTTTCCCCTCAGAAATGAACCACAAGGCACTGCTCAAGCAGTTTGAGTACATGAACCACATGAACCCACACACCTTTGAAGTGGAGGATCTGGATAAGCTTATTCAATCGGTAGGGATGTTGTCCATGCGCACTACACCAGGGATCATCAACTAGATTCAGCCTCGGGACAATTTTTTTTCTTGAGTGGATGGTCGAAGGACCGGAACATAATTACATATAATTTGTAGACTGCAAATTGACCGCAAGAAGCCCAAACATATATAATATTTGACTAAAACATACAGTTGTATACAATCATGTCTCTCTATTATGCATGTGAATACTTGGGAACAGATTTCCCAAATGAAAATCCCTTGGAGCTGATTTTGCCAGTTGGGAAACCTTGCACTACACCATGATACAATGATTTAAAATGGCCGCACAACGGTTCTTAAAACCACCGTGCTCAGAACCTGTGGTGCATGTACCAAAATTAAACCAGGTTCAATACTGAAAAATAGTTTTAAAAGTTGACACACTGACAATGGCCTTACAACCAAAATGTTTGCTCTGCACTTGTCTCTTGAATGAATAACAACTCTGGTGAACGAGGACATCCATTTTGAGCCAACAGTCTAAAGGGGTTGTAGCCTTAAAGCTAACTTGCTGTGTTTGAATAGAGGCTGTATTGGAAAGTTCACCCTAACCATGCACACCACGTACATGTGCTACATCTGTTGAAAAAAAAAAAAAACGTTTAGAGGACCATCATTTGCACTTAAAACTAATCATCAGGAACATGTCTTTCTCTCTTCTCTAATGGTCTCGTTCCCCAGTTGTTATTGGTCTCTGACACTGAACAGTGGGGTTGTATAGTATTTATTTAAATTCCAGATTATAATGGGAATTTTCAGGTGAACAAAAAGGAGAGCAGTCATTGAGGAAGTCAATCCAGTTTAATACAATAATTCAGGGAGACCCCTCCAGAACATAAGCATAGAACACGTCTAACGGTCCTCTGAGAAGGCACCTATATTAATCAGACCGTACCAAATATTCTGTAAACATCAGCCCGAGAGACTCTTGTACAAAGTCACATGAGCAACATCAGCGACTACAGGATCACACTGTGTCACAGAGATATTTTCAGTGTACCTTCTGCAGCTCTGGCATCAATCACTATCAAACATTCAACACTGACACACATTTGATACAGGCAGTTACAACAGGTCAAAGGTAAGAACATGCATACATATAGTTACAACAGATAATTGTAGACTCACAAGTGAAAACGACCTAATTAAATATGGTACTTAAATGTACATGGTTTAGTCCTGTTTCCCTCCCCAAGAGAATGTATCTGTATGCGTCTCCCCGAACATAAAATCATGTTTATTACATAGGAGGAGAGGAGAACGACTCTTACTAATGTCTGGAATGGAGTAAATGGAATGAAACCATAGAAACCATGTGTTTGAGTTCATACCATTCCATTTGTTCCGTTCTAACCGTTACTATGAGCCCGTCCTCCCCAATTAGGGTGCCACCGGCCGGTTATGATTTATTACATATCAATCCAAATCCCAGTAAATCAAATACTGGAAAATAATTAATCAAATCATTTCTCATTACACAGATTTATCAAAATGTTCACTTACCTGATAAAATTAGGGTTGCTATAGGAAGAATAAGAATCGAATAAGAATGCTTTATTTTTTCTGGTTGATATATAGGCTACTAATGACTTGGAGAACTATGACCAGAAGCGTCACGAGGAGTTTAAGAGGTACGAGATGATGAAGGAGCACGAGAGGAAGGAGCACTTGAAGAACCTCGACGAGGAGCATCGCAAAGACGAGGAGCAGCACTATGAAGAGCTGAGGAAGAAACACGCAGACCATCCTAAAATCAACCACCCTGTAAGACGTTTGCCTTGATACTGTAACTATACCCAAAATCCACCACCCTGTGAGGCATTTACCTTGATAATCAACCCCCCCCAAGACATTTCAGTGACATTAAACCCCAAATTCACTAGCCTGGTCTCAGATATTTTTGTGCTGTAGATAGACCTGTAGCCAACCATAAGAGTTGGCTTCACAGCACAAACCTATCTGGGACCAGGCTACAAATTGTGTGTGTGTGTAGGGCAGTCAGGACCAGCTGAAAGAGGTCTGGAAGGAGTCAGATGGTTTGGACCCAAATGACTTTGACCCCAAGACCTTCTTCAAACTCCATGGTAAGTTCACACCAGAAGCTATTCACAGCTTGAAAACACCGAACAAAAGTCTAATACAATAATATTGTCTCACATTCTCAAATTACACACCAACCACAATGAACCCTATTGAGAAATTATGTCTTGCAGACACCAATGGAGACAGCTACATTGATGAGCAGGAGCTTGAAGCCCTGTTCACTAAAGAGGTGTGTGTGTGTGTGTGTGTGTGTGTGTGTGTGTGTGTGTGTGTGTGTGTGTGGCTGGAGCAGGCCTAGTTTTGAAATATGTGTGTTGTGTTTTGTAGCTGGAGAAGATGTACAGACCCAATCTAGATGAGGATGACATGACAGAGATGGAGGAGGAGAGACTGCGCATGAGGGAACACGTCATGAATGAGGTGAGCTGATACGAGGGGTGGGGTATGATGGGGTCACTGAGTCATTCACACAGCCAACAGTTTTCCGGATTTTACCCCACTGCTTCTTCAGTCAACCTACTTGCTGACATTGACTTCCTTTCGTCTTTACTCAGGTAGACACCAACAAGGACAGACTGGTCTCCCTGGAGGAGTTCCTGATGTCCACAAACAAGAAAGAGTTCTTCGAGCCAGACAGCTGGGAGGTAAGAGAGAGGCCGCCACCACCTGCTGCCACCTGAGGTGGTCAAGTGTACAGGCATGTTGTTGATCCTAACTCTGAGAGGCTATGCAGTAATGGAGCGTCTACCCTCTCGTCTCCTCCTCAGACTCTGGAGCAGGCTCCCGCGTACACCGACGAGGAGATGAAGTTGTTTGAGGAGCAGCTGGCCCAGGAGGAGAGCAACCTCAACCAGAAGAACTCCGATCTGCAGAAACAGAAGGAGGAGCTGGAGAGGCAGCAGGAGAAGCTCAATGCCCAGAAAGCTGAGCTGCAGCAGGTAACATAAAACAGAAGCACATAGCAATGTTATCATTTACAAAATGTTAGCATAAACAGCTAACAATCCATTAACAACTAACGTACCCGTTTGACACAAAATGCATCTGCAGCACACAGCAGCAGAGCTTTGACACAGTAGAATCAAGTACCTTCAGTATTAGAGGGGTAACCAACTTAATAAATAAGTGACTTGTAATTTGACTGTTTATTGTGTGACATTGGCTCACCCTCAACAAAAGAGAGCTGTTTCATCTACAATTTTGTTAAATGTAAAAAACTTTTAAACTGGGTCATCACTCTCCCATGTTGTTGGTGGATAACTTCTTCTCTTGTCTGTCTTCTCCTCAGGCTGTGGAACACATGCAGATAATAAAATTGGAAAAAGCAAACGCCGCCATTGAGGTTAAAGGTTAGTTCAAGTTGCCTTCAGTTATAATATCCTCTTTCATCGACTGGTATTACCATCATTAATAATAACTATTGGTCGAATCCTAACTTCCACTTAAGTAGGCATGCATTGATGTCAATGGGAGACCAAGTCAACATTTGACTGAAGAGGACGTTAGGATTTGACCCTATCTGTTTCAAACACGGGGATGGTGTGTTAACTTGTCTTTAGATGGTGGCGCTACAGTAGCAGTGCCCCCTGGAGGTCAAGCATTGCCGGTACTACCAGGAGACACCCTACCTCTACCCCCCGGTCACCAACAACACTTACCTGCACGCTCTTAGCAGTCCCGGAAGCTTTTTCTGTGTGTGGATCTGTGTGTTTGCGTGTGTGTGTATATATAAATCTCGCAGTGAATCAGTTTGTTTTAATGTGTTGTCAGACCTCCGGATTTCCCAACACACACCCGAATGCACACATACAGGCCAACAATTTCCGGACACTAGCTGATCCAATTAGAATGTAGCCTTTTGATTTTGACCCACTTCTAGTTGTGGCATTCTATAGCTGACAGGAGCAGCCAGCACAACCGACAAGACTTGAAAGAATCTGAACCAGACATTCTGTGGACAATCCACTCTTCGTTATTAGTTCATTATAACCTATTGACAACCACGGCACAGTTCTAGATGGGATGTGCTTTGGGAGAAGTGGGAAGAGTTTTTGTTCCTGAATATTAGCAGAATGTGTGCAGTATTTCGTTTTCTACCTAGTTAGGTAGGCTACCCAGTAGCATCGCTTCTTTGGAGAAACATGTTTAAAATACATTTGGTTGAATAGTTTAAAGAGGTGGGAAAATAAAGGTCAAATGAATTCCTATTTTGACATGCTGCTTGTTACTATGTCAACCTCAATAAGTTCAAATTTACCTTGATAATAAATAGCCTTGCCGATTCATTCCTGACATTAATAATTGCCCATACACAGATAAACTCCTATTGGCTTCACATCAATGGCAATGAAGGCATAAATAGTTATTTTCAGTATTACATTCGTTTTATTTGTTAATAAAGAAACTATTATTGTACTGTAATTCAATATTGGCCACCTTTTTTTAACCTGCCATAAACTGCCATTCTTCCTCTTTGAACAAAGAGGATGTGGACTGTGAATGTTATTTATTCCATTGTGGTTGATACTGACAATAGTAGTATTGGTATTTCATTTATCTTAGTGGTGACTGTCTGTTTACTGTATTTGTGTGTGAGTGCTTGTCTTTGTGCTTTGTGTGAGAGTAAGTATGATGATCACAGATTAGGAACAAAATCCATGGATTTGTGGGGTAATGCCATGGATATTCAACATTAATACCACAGATCTATACTTCTATACTTAATACCATGCGTATTCTACTATACTTAATACCAGCGGTGTAAAGTATTTATGTTTAAATACTTTAAAGTACTACTTAAGTAGCCTTTTTTGGTATCTTTACTCTACTTTTTTTTTTACAACTTTTACTTCAGTACATTCCTAAAGAAAATAATGTACTTTCTACTCCATACATTTTTCCTGACACCCAAAAGTACTCATTACATTTTGAATGATTAGCAGGACAGGAACATGATCAAATGCACACACTTATCAAGAGAACATCCCTGGTCATCCCCACTGCCCGATCTGGCGGACTCACTAAACACAAATGCTTCATTTGTAAATTGTGTCTGAGTGTTGGCGCGTGCCCCTGGATATCCGTAAATTAAATAAAAAAACAAGTAAAACATGCTGTCTGGTTTGCTTAATAAGGAATTTGAAATTATTTATACTTTGACTTTTGATGCTTAAGTATGTTTAAAACCAAATACTTGTAGACTTTTACTCAAATGTTATTTTACTTGGGGACTTTAACTTTTACTTGAGTAATTTTCTATTAATATATCTTTACTTTTACTGAAGTATTACAATTGGGTACATTTTCCACCACTGCTTAATATCATGGTTCCGTTCCACAGGAAGAGCAGTAAAACAAATATAGGAAACTACAGGCCTGTGATGATCCTCAGCACCTTATCCAAAGTTGTTGAGAGATTAGTTTTTAATCATTTTGAGGGATACCTTCTCAAGCACAAACTTCTTTATGAACTCCAATCTGGCTTTAGAACAGTTTATCCACCTTTTTGACCACATCTAGCAGGAAAGTGAGAAGGGGAACTACAGGTATGGTCATGTTAGAATTGCAGTAAGCTTTTGACACTGGACCACGATATTCTCCTAATGAAACTGAAATGCATGCGTCTAAATGATGTAGCAGTGAATTGGTCTTCTCTGACCAACAGATCACAAGAATGTAATGTTGGTGATGTTCTGTCAGAGGCCAAATAAATATCCTGTGGAGTACCGCAGGGATCCATTTTAGGGCCTCTCATTTCTTATATATGTTAATGATATGCCAGATACAGTAAATTGCAACGTCCTGCTTTATGCTGACGACTCAGCCATACTGATATCAGGGAAGGATACAATTCACATAGAGGAGACCATCAGGAAGGAATTGCATTTTGTTAGAGATTGGTTGACTGACAACAAATTGTTGTGACATTTGAGAAAAACGGAATAGATTTAGTTTGGAACAAAACTTAGATTGCTTAGGGCTGACAAGATAAAGGTAAACTGTGCAGGCAAGGAGATTGAATCTAAAACAAGTGTGACTTATCTTGGTGTGTCCCTAGATCAATCCATTTCTGGAGACCTGATTGCTGCTAAAATGGTGAACACATTTTAATTGTTATATGGGTAACACCAGATATTTTAACATCAAAGTCAAGAAACTGCTTGTCTCAACCTTCATTCAGTGTCATTTTGATTATGCTGCTCTACTTGGTATAGTGGGCTATCAAAAAAGCTGAAAAAGAGAATGCAGGTTATGCAAAATAATGTTATCGGGTATATGCTAAATGTCCCCCCTAGGACCCGCATAGGGGTACAGGAGTTCTGGGAGGTGGGCTTGTTGCCTTTGGAGTCCAGAGTGGACCAACTTAACCTTAATCATATGTTTGACATCTTAAATGACCGGGCCCCAGGTTATATGAAAAAAAAACACATTTATATGGTCAATAACCGACACAGTTACAATACCAGAGTTAGTGTTATGTCTTGTAAAATTGTCTAAGTAAGAGAAACCCCTCCACTGCCCCTTGTGCCCCCTACTGCTGGTCAGGTGTATTTATTTGAATGATAGGTATGAAAATATTGTTTTAATGTGATTTTTAAAGTTAGGGGAAAATGCATTGAGTAGTGCCACTTTTTAGCATGTCAATATAAATGTATGTATTTATGGTTGTTTGTAATTTTGTCTTGCCTTTTCATCATTATATGTGTTATTGTTTTACCATCGAGGACCACTTTGGAAACAAGTGTTTTAATTAATACTTTCAAGTTATATCCTCTGGGTTCAATGTCTGTTGCCCAAAATTAATTAAATTCAATGGATATTCTTCTATACGTAATACCATGGATATTCTACTATACGTAATACCATGGATATTCTCTATACTAAATACCACAGATATACTTAATACCATGTATATTCTCCGGCCAGGCGGGACGCTCCGGCAGCGGTGCCGGACAGGCGGGACGCTCCGGCAGCGGCGCCGGACAGGCGGGACGCCCGCAGCGGCGCCGGACAGGCGGGAGGCTCCGGCAGCGGCGCCGGACAGGCGGGAGGCTCCGGCAGCGGCGCGGACAGGCGGGACGCTCCGGCAGCGGCGCCGGACAGGCGGGACGCTCCGGCAGCGGCGCCGGACAGGCGGGACGCTCCGGCAGCGGCGCCGGACAGGCGGGAGGCTCCCGGCAGCGGCGCCGGACAGGCGGGACGCTCCGGCAGCGGCGCCGACAGGCGGGACGCCCGCAGCGGCGCCGGACAGGCGGGACGCTCCGGCAGCGGCGCCGGACAGGCGGGACGCTCCGGCAGCGGCGCCGGACAGGCGGACGCTCCGGCAGCGGCGCCGGACAGGCGGGACGCTCCGGCAGCGGCGCCGACAGGCGGGACGCCCGGCAGCGGCGCGGACAGGCGGGACGCCCGGCCAGGCGGGACGCTCCGGCAGCGGCGCCGGACAGGCGGGACGCTCCGGCAGCGGCGCTGACAGGCGGGACGCCCGCAGCGGCGCGGACAGGCGGGACGCCCGGCCAGGCGGGACGCTCCGGCAGCGGCGCCGGACAGGCGGGACGCCCGGCAGCGGCGCCGGACAGGCGGGACACTCCGGCCAGGCGGGACGCTCCGGCAGCGACGCCGGACAGGTGGGAGGCTCCGGCAGCGGCACCGGACAGGCGGGAGGCTCCGGCAGCGGCGCCGGACAGGCGGGAGGCTCCGGCAGCGGCGCCGGACAGGCTGGCGGCGCCGGGCAGACTGGCGGCGCCGGGCACACTGGCGGCGCCGGGCAGACTGGCGGCGCCGGGCAGACTGGCGGCTCTGGGCAGACTGACAGCGCTGGGCAGACTGGCGGCACTGGCGGCGCTGGAGAGGAAGGCTCTGGCAGTGCTGGACTGAGAAGCTCTGGCGCCTCTGGACTGAGGAGCGGGAGCTCTGGCAGCGCCGGACAGGAGGGAACACCTGTGTTGATGGGACGGAGAGACAGCCTGGTGCGGGGTGCCGGCACTGGTGGTACCGGGCTGGGGACACACACCTCAGGGCGAATGCCTTGCATACTACGCCAAATCAACTGCTCTCTCTCTTCGCACTCCCCCAATTCTATTAACACCTCCTCGAGTGTCTCCTCATCTCCCATCCGTTCACTCTCCTCCATTCTGTCCAATAACTCCTCGACCCTCTCAGACTCAGCCCTCAGCTTCGCCGACAGCTCGGATAACATCCATGGCTCCTTTCGGTAAACAGGGGGAGTTGGCTCAGGTCTGGCTCCTGACTCTGCCACACTCTCCCTGTGCCCCCCCCCAAGAAAATTTTGGGGGTGCGTCTCGGGCTTCCAGCCGCTCTGCCGTGCTAGCTCCTCATAATGCCGCCTCTCTGCCTTCACTGCCTCCAGCTCGGCTTTGGGGCGGCAATATTCCCCTGGCTCTGCCCAGGGTCCTTTCCCGCCAAGGATCTCCTCCCAAGTCCATTTATCCAAATAGTGCAGCCTCTCCCACTGCTGCTGCTGCTGCTGCTCCTGCTGCACCTGTTGCTTCTCCTGCTGCTGCCTTTGCTGCTGCTGCTCCTGCTGCACCTGTCGCTTCTCCTGCTGCTGCTGTTGCCTCTGTTTACCACACCGCTTGGTCCTTGGTTGGTGGGTGATTCTGTAAGGGTTTTCTGGTGAAAGAGAAGCGGACCAAAACGCAGCATGGTGGTTATTCATGTTCTTTAATTTATAAAGAAACTACACATGAGATAACTAACAAAAACAACAAACGTGAGAAAACCTAAAACAGTCCTATCTGGTGCAAACACAGAGACAGGAACAATCACCCACAAACACACAGTGAAACCCAGGCTACCTAAGTATGATTCTCAATCAGAGACAACTAATGACACCTGCCTCTGATTGAGAACCATACTAGGCCGAAAACAAAGAAATACCCAAAACCTAGAAAAACAAACATAGACTGCCCACCCAACTCACGCCCTGACCATACTAACTAAATACAAAACACAGGAAATAAAGGTCAGAACGTGACACCAACACAATATCCATCATTACACCCAGAGCCACACTGTATATAGGAGTGCCTTTGGAAAGTATTCAGACACCTTAACGTTTTCCACATTTTGTTACATTACAGCCTTATTCTAAAATTGATTAAATTATATATTTTCCTTATCAATCTACACAAAATACCCCAAAATGACAAAGTGAAAACATGTTTAAGAAATGAAGTATTCAGACCCTTTTGCTATAAGACTCGAAATTGAGCTCAGGTGAATCCTGTTTCCATTGATCATCCTTGAGATGTTTCTACAACTTGATTGGAGTCCACATGTGGTAAATTCAATTGATTGGACATGATTTGGAAAGGCACACACCTGTCTATATAAGGTCCCACAGTTGACAGTGCATGTCAGAGCAAAAACCAAGCTAAGAGGTCGAAGGAATTGTCCGTAGAGGTCAGAGACAGGATTGTGTTGAGGCACAGATCTGGGGAAAGTGTACCAAAAATATTCTGCAGCATTGAAGGTCCCCAAGAACACAGTGGCCTCCATCATTCTTAAATCGGAAAAAGTTTATAACCAGCAAGACTTTTCCTAGAGCTGGCTGCCCGGCCAAACTGAGAAATCAGGGGAGAAGGGCCTTGGTCAGAGAGGTGACTAAGAACCCGATGGTCATTCTGACAGAGCTCCAGAGTTACTCTGTGGAGATGGGTGTCCTTCTGGAAGGTTCTCACATCTCTGCAGTACTCCACCAATCAGGCATTTATGGTAGAGTGGCCAGAGTGGATTTTGCCATTAGGCACCTAAAGGACTCTCAGAACATGAGAAACAAAATTCTCTAGTCTGATGAAACCAACATTGAACTCTTTGACCTGAATGCCAAGGGTCATGTCTGGAGGAAACCAGGTACCGCTCATCACCTGGCCAATACCATCCCTATGGTGAAGCATGGTGGTGGCAAGATGATGCTGTGGGGATTATGTGCAGCGGCAGGGACTGGGAGACTAGTCAGGGTCAAGTGAAAGATGAACCGAGCAAAGTGCAGAGAGATCCTAAGCACACAGCCAAGACAACACAGGAGTGGCTTCTGGACAAGTCCTTGAATGTCCTTGAGTGGCACAGCCAGAGCCCGGACTTGAACCCGATCCAACATCTCTGGAGAGACCTGAAAATTAATGTCAATGAAGCAAGTCAGATGAAGCAGATGCGAAGCTACAGGACTGTTTTGCTAGCACAGACTGGAATTTGTTCCATGATTCTTCTGATGGCATTGAGTACACCATGTCAGTCACTGGCTTCATCAATAAGTGCACTGATGACGTCGTCCCCACAGTGACTGTACGTACATACCCCAACCAGAAGCCATGGGTTGCAGGCAATATCCGCACTGAGCTAAAGGGTAGAGCTGCCACTTTTAAGGAGCGGGACTCTAACCCAGATGCTCATAAGAAATCCCGCTATGCCCCTGACGAACCATCAAACAGGCAAGTCATCAATACAGGACAAAGGTCGAATCGTGCAACACCGTCTCTGACGCTCGTTGGATGTGGCAGGGCTTGTAAACTAATTACAGACTACAAAGGGAAGCACAGCCGAGAGCTGCCCAGTGACACAAGCCTATCAGACGAGCTAAATTATTTCTAATCTCGCTTGAAGGCAAGTAACACTGAAACATGCATGAGAACACCATCTGTTCCGGATGACTGTGATCACACTCTTCACAGCTGATGTGAGTAAGACGTTTAAACAGGTCAACATTCACATGGCCGCAGGGCCAGACGGATTACCAGGACGTGTACTCCTAGCATGCGCCGACCAACTGGCAAGTGTCTTCACTAACATTTTCAAACTCTCCCTGTCTGAGTCTGTAATACCAACATGTTTCAAGCAGATCACCATAGTCCCTGTGCCCAAGAACACTAAGGTAACCTGCCTAAATGACTACCGACCTGTAGCATTCACGTCTGTAGCCATAAAGTGCTTTGAAAGGCTGGTCATGGCTCACATCAACACCATTATCCCAGAAACCCTAGACCCACTCCGGTTTGCATACCGCCCTAACAGATCCACAGATGACGAAATCTCTATTACACTCCACACTACCCTTTCTCACCTGGACAAAAATAACACCTATGTGAGAATGCTATTCATTGACTACAGCTCAGCATTCAACACTATAGTGCCCTCAAAGCTCATCACTAAGCTAAGGGCCCTGGGACTAAACACCTCCCTCTGCAACTGGATCCCCCAGGTGGTACGGGTAGGTAACAACACATCTGCCACGCTGATCCTCAAGACGGAGGCCCCTCAGGGGTGCAGGCTCAGTTCCCTCCCGTACTCCCTATTCACTCATGACTGCACGGCCAGGCATGACTCCAACACCGTCATTAAGTTTGCAGATGACACAACAGTGGTAGGCCTGATCACCGACAACAACGAGACAGCCTATAGGGAGGAGGTCAGAGACCTGGCCGTGTGGTGCCAGGACAACAACCTCTCCCTCAACATGATCAAGACAAAAGAGATGATTGTGGACTTGGAGGAAAAGGAGGGCCGACCACGTCCCCATTCTCATCAACAGGGCTGTAGTGGAGCAGGTTGAGAGCTTCAAGTTCCTTGGTGTCCACATCACCAACAAACGAACATGGTCCAAGCACACCAAGACAGTTGTGAAGAGGGCACGACAAAACGTATTCCCCCTCAGGAGACTGAAAAGATTTGGCATGGGTCCTCAGAACCTCAAAAGTTCTACAGCTTCACCATCAAGAGCATCCTGGACAGGAAAAGGACAGTTATTAACAAATACATAGGTCCATTATAATTTCTACATATTACTTTCGATCTGGTTTTCGATGTTCAATTAGAAATGGTGGTTTGGTACCTGACTCAAAGATAAGACACTGCTGTGCTCCACAACTAAGGCTGCCTAACCAGCGTAACAGATACATCTCTTTGTATGGCTCTGGGACACATCTACAGTGCATTCAGAAAGTATTGAGACCCCTTGACTTTTTCCACATTGTGTTACGTTACAGATTTATTTTAAAATTGATTAAATATATTTTTTTCTTCAATCTACACACACGCACCTCTCTCGACGCTGTCCAGGGCATTTAGATTTCCTAATTCATGGCTCTAATACAAGCCCTCTATCAATTACTTTCCAAAATAGTGATACCCACTTCCCCGGAGAATAGCTATGGTATTTGTGCCTATTAATTGGTCACGGCACCTGATACCTTGTATTCGAGCCAATACTGAAGTATCTGCCAATTTACTCATGGAGAATACAGGTGACCTAATGTCTTATACCAGTGTCATGCTTACACACGTAACCACACTTATTCACAGTTCACAAACTCTCTCCTTATTGCTACTGCTAATACACACAAATCATGTTCAAACAACTTTAGAATATATTTTAGCTTTTCTAACCATGAATGTGTCTCTCCTCCAGAACTTATAGGTAAACCTTCTTATCACCATCCACATTCCCTCCTGTTGTCCGTCTCCATGGACTACCTCCTCTACAACCTACCATACTAGTACACAAGCATAACAATTTATCCATGCACACACACTCTACGGCCTTACAGCCACCGCGGCTGGACCTTTCACCCCCCTTAAGGAGTCTAGTAGGGAACCAACCCCATTCCGGATTTACCCCTTATGACTTATCCTCTGTAGGTACCAGGCTGCTCTGACTTACCTTCCGGGACTTACTCTGTTCTTTATGTTACTCGCAGGAACCCACCTAATCAGGATTTACCCCCTCGGACTTACCTTCTGCAGGGACTACCCTGCTCAGGCCTCCTAGGGGCCCCAATCTCTAGGTCTACCGGTAGTATTTACAGTGGGCCTACTGAATAAACTCAGGATTTTCAGATCTGTATCCGGTAGTTTGTATTCAGCTTACGCCTCTAGTCTAGGAACTTTACCTACATAGTTTTTTATGTGCCGGCTCCTGTTTCACTGACGCAGACTCTCCAGTTTGACTATAAATCGTGGTGAATCATGCTGACAACGCCAACTGTTAGGTTCTGACAATCAGAGTTAAAAACTTAAACGGGTGACTAGAAAAAGCTCAAACCAAGCTTATTCACCCACTTGGTCAAACAGCTGAAAAGACAAAGACATGTTTCCACAAGTAAATATATTTATACCCTCTACTGGTCAGAGTCAAATCCTTGCACATCTAGACAGCATCTCTGTTGCTAAGCATGAACTTAAGTGGTTCCTCTCATTGGTGTAGTCATGGTCCTGCCTCCGATGTGTGTATGTCATAGGACTGTTCCTCCTCACAATATCTGACCTTACCCCTGCCCACATTCCTCACTCCTTCTTAACTCGCGGCTGTCCTACTTTATCAGTGACGGAAACCAGACCGTTGCCCTTATCCTCTCTATAGGATACATGAGATTTAACCATAACATGTTCTGACAGAATGTAAACTTTCTGCACTCCCCTTTCTCACTCAGTAGATTTGCATACACCCAGTTCTAATATGTTAACATGAATAAGGATATTTTAAATTATTTCAAGATAGAACCCAGCACGAGGAACAAAACTGTCTCTCTCGACGTTGAATGCAGTTCTCTCTCTCTCTCTCTCTCTCTCTCTCTCTCTCTCTCTCTCTCTCTCTCTCTCTCTCTCTCTCTCTAACCCCTCCCTTTCTCCCTCCCTCTAAACACACCCCTCTGGCAGAACCAGGAAGTCCCTCCCCTCCCACAAACTCTCTTCTGAGAAAACGAAACTTATCTGAGTCGTCTGTCTGTGTGAGAGTGAACAACAGTCCAAATGGCTCAGCAGGCAGTTCTGCTGGACCAGGACCAGTTCTGTTGTTCTGTCTGCCTGGATCTACTGAAGGAACCAATCACCATCCCCTGTGGACACAGTTACTGTAGAAGCTGTATTGAGGGCTGCTGGGATCAGGATGTTCTGAAAGGCTATAGCTGTCCTCAGTGCAGACAGACCTTCACTCCAAGGCCCACTCTGAGGAAAAATAACATGTTGGCTGAGGTGGTGGAGAAACTGAAGAAGACAGGACTCCAGGCTGCTCCCCCTCCTGCTCTGTGCTATGCTGAACCTGTAGATGTGGCGTGTGATTTCTGCACTGGGACCAGAAAGCAGAAAGCCCTCATGTCCTGTCTGGCGTGTCTGGCCTCTTACTGTGAGACTCACCTCCAATCTCACTATGAATCTCCTGCTTTCAAGAAGCACAAGCTGGTCAAAGCCACCGCACAACTACAAGAGAAGATCTGCTCTCATCATGACAAACTGCTGGAGGTTTACTGTCGTACCGATCAGCAGTGTATCTGTTATCTGTGTACAATGGATGAACATAAAGGCCATGATACAGTGTCAGCTTCAGCAGAGAGGACTGAGAAACAGGTAAAACCAGAACAACTTGTTGGTGACTGTCTGATAAGCAAAGAATTAAAGATACAGTAGGAACTAAGACTTTGAGTATGAGAGAATTCAAATGAAATCGATCCTCAGCAGAACAAATATGAACACAAACCTTGAGGATATAGATTTTCTTAACCTAGATGCTCCAAATGTATCACCATTATAATGTTTAGCTTAAACTCCCTGATACATGTAGGTCTACTGTAAAACTGTAATCATTCACATAGCAACAAATAAATATCATATTGAAACGGTACTATATCAATATTTTAGACCTTCCTCTCTATGGGCCCTATGTCACATTACTATACTATTGATCTACTGGACAAATAAAGCTTGATAGCTCATTGAAGAGTGATTCTCCACAGAGGCAGCTGGGGATGAGCCAGCAGAAGGTCCAGCAGAGATTCCGGGAGAGAGAGAAGGAGCTGAAGGAGCTCCAACAGGCTGTTGAGTCTCTCAAGGTGAGTGTTGTTGACCAGAGGAGACACACCATTTCACTTCTCTCCTCTAGTGAGTGAGAAAGCGAGATTTGCTCGAGGGCACTAGAACAGTCTGCAGCCCTTGGCCTCTCACTACTAGAATCTGAAGTCAAATATCTACTATTTTATTAAAATCCAGAAAAGGGCTGTTAAATTCTACAACCACATAACAGGAAGCGATTCCCAAACCTTCCATAACAAAGCCATCAACTACAGAAAGATGAACCTTGAGAAGAATCCCCTAAGCAAGCTGGTCCTAGGGCTCTGTTCACAAACAGACCACACAGAGCCCCAGGACAGCAACACAATTAGACCAAACCAAATCATGAGAAAACAAAAATATAATTACTTGACACATTGGAAAGAACAAACAAAATAACTGAGCAAACTAAAATGCTATTTGTTACTTAACAGAGATTACACAATAGCAGAATAACTGACCACTCTGACTGACCCAAATTTAAGGAAAGCTTTGACTGTGTAGAGACTCAGTGAGCATAGCTTTGCTATTGAGAGAGGCCGCCGTAGGCAGACCTGGCTCTTAAGAGAAGACAGGCTTTGTGCTCACTGCCCATAAAATGAGGTGGAAACTGAGAAACACTTCCCAACCTCCTGCCAAATGTTTGACCATAGAAACACATATTTCCCTCATATTACACAGACCCACAAAATAATTTGAAAACCAATCCATTTTTGATCAACTCCCATATCTATTTGGTAAAATACCACAGTGTGCCATCACAGCAGCAATATATGTGACCTGTTGCCACAAGAAAAGTGCAACCAGTGAAGAACAAACACCATTGTAAATACATCCCATATTTATTTGACCTTTTGTATTTTAACCATTTGCACATCGTTACAACACTGTATATAGACATAATACAACACTGTATATAGACATAATACAACACTGTATATAGACATAATACAACACTGTATATAGACATAATACAACACTGTATATAGACATAATACAACACTGTATATAGACATACTGACATGTGAAATGTCTTTATTATTTTGGAACTTTTGGTGTAATGTTTACTGTTCATTTTTTGTCTTTTTTTTCCTCACTTTTGTTTATTATCTATTTCACTTGCTTTGGTAATGTAAACAAACATATGTTTTCCATGCCAATAAAGCCCTGAATTGAATTGAGAGAGGCCTCTCCAATCACGCTGAGCCCCACTCTGGGGAACAGGCTATCTGGGCTTCCAGTTCGAGAGAGAATAGACTGTTTAATCTGGAGCCTCTCTCTCTCTTAACAGCACTCTGCACAGGCAGCAGTGGAGGACAGTGAGAAGATCTTCACTGAGCTGATCCGCTCCATTGAGAGAAGGTGCTCTGAGGTGAAGGAGCTGATCAGAGCCCAAGAGAAGGCTCAAGTGAATCAAGCTGAAGGACTCCTGGAGCAACTGGAGCAGGAGGTTGCTGAGCTGAGGAAGAGAAGCACTGAGCTGGAGCAGCTCTCACACACAGAGGATCACATCACTTTCCTCCAGGTAACTAAACTGCCTTGTTACATGTGATATGAAAATGAACATATTGTGAAACTTAAGTTCTGTTATGTTCTGTGTGTGTGTGTGTCTCTCTCTCTCTCCCTCTCTCCAGCATTATCAGGCTCTCTCCAGTATTAGTGTATCTTCAGACTTACCCAGCATTGTTGTCCGTCCACTTCAGTACTTTGGAGATGTGAGTAAGACTGTGTCTGAACTGAGAGAGAAACTAGAAGACTTCCTTAAAGGAGAATGGACCAAGATCTCCACTACAGGTGTGTTGAAAATAATAAGAACATCAACTTTAGACCATTGAAAGTTCCCTACTAGTCATATACATGTGGAATATGGTATGATGATAACATTCCCTCTCTCTGTCAATGTGTTTGTGTGTCTGTAGTGAATATAGTGGAGGTTGTACTGCCTCCAGAGCCCAAGACCAGAGAACAGTTGTTACAATGTGAGTCTCTTTATTCAGAAGTAACAAATAGCCTCGTTTTACTGACACACAACTCCTATAGAAATATAGATAGATAGATAGATAGATAGATAGATAGATAGATAGATAGATAGATAGATAGATAGATAGCAATAGTATATCTAATAAAAGACTGGGTATCTATCTGACTCCTCATATTTCTCTGATCTCTGCTGTGCTCTAATCAAAGACAGGGTAGATACAGTATCTGACTTAACTTATTGTCCTAACTCCCCTCATTGGTCTCTGCTCTGCTCTTCTCCCAGATTCCTGTCAGCTCACACTGGACCCAAACACAGCACACACACGCCTCTCTCTGTCTAAAGGGAACAGAAAGGTGACCTATACAGGCCAAGTCCAACCATATCCTGATCATCCAGACAGATTCACAAATGACTTGATGGTGCTGTGTAGAGAGGGTCTGTCTGGACGCTGTTACTGGGAGGTGGAGTGGAGTGGACGGTGGGTTATTATATCAGTCTCATATAAAGACATCAGCAGAACAGTGAGAGGTAACGCATTTGGATTGAATGACAAGTCCTGGAGTTTACAATGCTCTAGTGGTGGTTATTGTTTCAGACACAATCATGTTGTGACTAAAGCATCAGGCCCTCAGTCCTCCAGAGTAGGAGTGTACCTGGATCACAAGGCAGGTACTCTGTCCTTCTACAGTGTCTCTGACACAATGACGCTCCTCCACAGAGTCCAGACCACATTCACTCAGCCACTCTATCCTGGGGTTTGGCTCAATAGTGATAATGGTACTGCTGAGCTGGTTAAACTGTACTAGGGTCCACATAGATAGTAGTCATGCTGGTGTAGTCTACAGCTGAGCTGGTTAAACTGTACTAGGGTCCACATAGATACTAGTCATGCTGGTGTAGTCTACAGCTGAGCTACATAGATACTAGTCAGTCTATAGCTGAGCTGGTTAAACTGTCCACATAGATACTAGTCATGCTGGTTAAAGCTGGTTAAACTGTAGTAGGGTCCACATAGATACTAGTCATGCTGGTGTAGTCTATAGCTGAGCTGGTTAAACTGTAGTAGGGTCCACATAGATACTAGTCATGCTGGTGTAGTCTATAGCTGAGCTGGTTAAACTATAGTAGGGTCCACATAGATACTAGTCATGCTGGTGTAGTCTATAGCTGAGCTGGTTAAACTGTAGTAGGGTCCACATAGATACTAGTCATGCTGGTGTAGTCTATAGCTGAGCTGGTTAAACTGTAGTCATGCTGGTGTAGTCTGAGCTGGTTAAACATAGATACTAGTCATGCTGGTGTAGTCTATAGCTGAGCTGGTTAAACTGTAGTAGGGTCCACATAGATACTAGTCATGCTGGTGTAGTCTATAGCTGAGCTGGTTAAACTATAGTAGGGTCCACATAGATACTAGTCATGCTGGTGTAGTCTATAGCTGAGCTGGTTAAACTGTAGTAGGGTCCACATAGATACTAGTCATGCTGGTGTAGTCTATAGCTGAGCTGGTTAAACTGTAGTAGGGTCCACATAGATACTAGTCATGCTGGTGTAGTCTATAGCTGAGCTGGTTAAACTGTAGTAGGGTCCACATAGATACTAGTCATGCTGGTGTAGTCTATAGCTGAGCTGGTTAAACTGTAGTAGGGTCCACATAGATACTAGTCATGCTGGTGTAGTCCTGAGCTGGTTAAATAGTAGGGTCCACATAGATAGTCATGCTGGTGTAGTCTATAGCTGAGCTGGTTAAACTGTAGTAGGGTCCACATAGATACTAGTCATGCTGGTGTAGTCTATAGCTGAGCTGGTTAAACTTAAACTAGATACTAGTCATGCTGGTGTAGTCTATAGCTGAGCTGGTTAAACTGTAGTAGGGTCCACATAGATACTAGTCATGCTGGTGTAGTCTATAGCTGAGCTGGTTAAACTGTAGTAGGGTCCACATAGATACTAGTCATGCTGGTGTAGTCTATAGCTGAGCTGGTTCCACATAGATACTAGTCATGCTGGTGTAGTCTATAGCTGAGCTGGTTAAACTGTAGTAGGGTCCACATAGATACTAGTCATGCTGGTGTAGTCTATAGCTGAGCTGGTTAAACTGTAGTAGGGTCCACATAGATACTAGTCATGCTGGTGTAGTCTATAGCTGAGCTGGTTAAACTGTAGTAGGGTCCTAGTAGTAGGGTCCACATAGATACTAGTCATGCTGGTGTAGTCTATAGCTGAGCTGGTTAAACTGTAGTAGGGTCCACATAGATACTAGTCATGCTGGTGTAGTCTATAGCTGAGCTGGTTAAACTGTAGTAGGGTCCACATAGATACTAGTCATGCTGGTGTAGTCTATAGCTGAGCTGGTTAAACTGTAGTAGGTTCCACATAGATACTAGTCATGCTGGTGTAGTCTATAGCTGAGCTGGTTAAGTTGTAGTAGGTTCCACATAGATAGTAGTCATGCTGGTGTAGTCTATAGCTGAGCTGGTTAAACTGTAGGGTCTACATAGATACTAGTCATGCTGGTGTAGTCTATAGCTGAGCTGGTTAAACTGTAGTAGGTTCCACATAGATAGTAGTCATGCTGGTGTAGCTGGTCTCCACATAGCTAGTCAGCTGTAGTCTATAGCTGAGCTGGTAAACTGTACTAGGGTCCACATAGATACTAGTCATGCTGGTGTAGTCTATAGCTGAGCTGGTTAAACTGTAGTAGGGTCCACATAGATACTAGTCATGCTGGTGTAGTCTATAGCTGAGCTGGTTAAACTATAGTAGGGTCCACATAGATAGTAGTCATGCTGGTGTAGTCTATAGCTGAGCTGGTTAAACTGTAGTAGGGTCCACATAGATACTAGTTATGCTGGTGTAGTCTATAGCTGAGCTGGTTAAACTGTAGTAGGTTCCACATAGATACTAGTCATGCTGGTGTAGTCTATAGCTGAGCTGGTTAAGTTGTAGTAGGTTCCACATAGATACTAATCATGCTGGTGTTGATGGTCCTCAGATGTTATGATCAGTGGCAATTTTAGCATGTAAATCTTGGTGGGGCAAAAAAAACAAAGCACAGATTTAACAAGACATTAATTGCACTATAATGGTTACCAACAGTGCCAACAAACTGTTAGGGCCGACATAAAGCTGTCCCAACAGCAGAGTCCCAACACCTTACCACTGCTACACCTGCCGATCAGCGGAGTCCCAACAGCAGAGTCCCAACACCTTACCACTGCTACACCTGCCGATCAGCGGAGCTTTGTCTTAGCAGTGGACCAACAGTGCCAACAAACTGTTAAGGCCGACTGTTGTGGAATTATCAGAATTAGTTGAGTAACATAGATAAGATGTGTTATTTTATATTTTTATTATTATTATTTTCATGATATGCTTATGACTTATTTCTCATAAGAATGTATTTTGTTGTACTATAGTGGTGGTCATTGGCAGTTATCTGTTCTATGTCAGGACTAAGTTGCATGGGCCACAGAGAGGGGAGAGGTCAAAGTGTCATCATGTGTAAACATATCTTTTACTCCCTACCTTTCCCAGTATGGGAAAAGGAGGGTTGCAGTGTCTGGAATCATTCTATGCTCCCTCTAATGTTGTTTCTATCTTAACCTATAGCCTCATTCTCCTCTCCGTGAGTTTGTCCAGAAGGTTGTATTCTGAGTTGGTTGTATCTAAATGACAATTTGATATATGCCTGTTGATATGGAGGATTTGGTTTATGGTTCTGAGGTTTGGAAAAGGAGACAAAGCTGAATTATGAATTATGTCTATGCTGACTGACTATGGGTGTCTTTGCTATTAAAGGAACTCGGTTGCATTGTAAGGGGGCTCTCAGAGAATTCACTGAGAGACACTGAATTTATCTGAGAGTCACAGGATTGTGATAGAGCTCATATAATTAAAGATGGACTTTTATAACTAACTCTGACGTGTGTGTGTGGTTTGCTCCCATGATTTGGTAAATAGAGGAAATTTCCACGACACGACATAAAGCTGTCCCAACAGCAGAGTCCCAACACCTTACCACTGCTACACCTGCCGATCAGCGGAGCCTTGTCTTAGCAGCGGAACTGTTAAATCAGCCTCATTTACTGCTTAAAAAAACCCATTGCTGATATGGCTGACTTGTTTAAACAAATGTGGTTTCTATTGAGATGTACAAAATATGGCATAAGGGAACGACAAGCGCATAAGAGGTAATCCATCATTTTGATTATGACATTAATGAGCGAGCTAGGACGCTCTGTATTTTCTGCTGGCTAGCCCCACCACAACAGAAAGCACACGGAGCTGGGCTGAAACACCTGCAATTTGGAGCTGCAATACTAAAGAAAACAAAAAATGTGTTGTCATTACAGGTGAGACACATTTAAACTGGTCTTGGTCTCATTACAGTATAGACACATTTAAACTGGTCTTGGTCTCATTACAGGTGAGACACATTTAAACTGGTCTTGGTCTCATTACAGGTGAGACACATTTAAACTGGTCTTGGTCTCATTACAGATGAGACACATTTAAACTGGTCTTGGTCTCATTACAGATGAGACACATTTAAACTGGTCTTGGTCTCATTACAGATGAGACACATTTAAACTGGTCTTGGTCTCATTACAGATGAGACACATTTAAACTGGTCTTGGTCTCATTACAGATGAGACACATTTAAACTGGTCTTGGTCTCATTACAGGTGAGACACATTTAAACTGGTCTTGGTCTCATTACAGATGAGACACATTTAAACTGGTCTTGGTCTCATTACAGGTGAGACACATTTAAACTGGTCTTGGTCTCATTACAGTATAGACACATTTAAACTGGTCTTGGTCTCATTACAGGTGAGACACATTTAAACTGGTCTTGGTCTCATTACAGATGAGACACATTTAAACTGGTCTTGGTCTCATTACAGTATAGACACATTTAAACTGGTCTTGGTCTCATTACAGATGAGACACATTTAAACTGGTCTTGGTCTCATTACAGGTGAGACACATTTAATCTGGTCTTGGTCTCATTACAGTATAGACACATTTAAACTGGTCTTGGTCTCATTACAGGTGAGACACATTTAAACTGGTCTTGGTCTCATTACTATATAGACACATTTAAACTGGTCTTGGTCTCATTACAGGTGAGACACATTTAAACTGGTCTTGGTCTCATTACAGTATAGACACATTTAAACTGGTCTTGGTCTCATTACAGTATAGACACATTTAAACTGGTCTTGGTCTCATTACAGATGAGACACATTTAAACTGGTCTTGGTCTCATTACAGTATAGACACATTTAAACTGGTCTTGGTCTCATTACAGTATAGACACATTTAAACTGGTCTTGGTCTCATTACAGGTGAGACACATTTAAACTGGTCTTGGTCTCATTACAGTATAGACACATTTAAACTGGTCTTGGTCTCATTACAGGTGAGACACATTTAAACTGGTCTTGGTCTCATTACAGATGAGACACATTTAAACTGGTCTTGGTCTCATTACAGTATAGACACATTTAAACTGGTCTTGGTCTCATTACAGTATAGACACATTTAAACTGGTCTTGGTCTCATTACAGGTGAGACACATTTAAACTGGTCTTGGTCTCATTACAGGTGAGACACATTTAAACTGGTCTTGGTCTCATTACAGATGAGACACATTTAAACTGGTCTTGGTCTCATTACAGATGAGACACATTTAAACTGGTCTTGGTCTCATTACAGTATAGACACATTTAAACTGGTCTTGGTCTCATTACAGATGAGACACATTTAAACTGGTCTTGGTCTCATTACAGATGAGACACATTTAAACTGGTCTTGGTCTCATTACAGATGAGACACATTTAAACTGGTCTTGGTCTCATTACAGGTGAGACACATTTAAACTGGTCTTGGTCTCATTACAGTAGAGACACATTTAAACTGGTCTTGGTCTCATTACAGGTGAGACACATTTAAACTGGTCTTGGTCTCATTACAGGTGAGACACATTTAAACTGGTCTTGGTCTCATTACAGATGAGACACATTTAAACTGGTCTTGGTCTCATTACAGATGAGACACATTTAAACTGGTCTTGGTCTCATTACAGGTGAGACACATTTAAACTGGTCTTGGTCTCATTACAGGTGAGACACATTTAAACTGGTCTTGGTCTCATTACAGATGAGACACATTTAAACTGGTCTTGGTCTCATTACAGATGAGACACATTTAAACTGGTCTTGGTCTCATTACAGGTGAGACACATTTAAACTGGTCTTGGTCTCATTACAGGTGAGACGCATTTAAACTGGTCTTGGTCTCATTACAGGTGAGACACATTTAAACTGGTCTTGGTCTCATTACAGTATAGACACATTTAAACTGGTCTTGGTCTCATTACAGTATAGACACATTTAAACTGGTCTTGGTCTCATTACAGATGAGACACATTTAAACTGGTCTTGGTCTCATTACAGATGAGACACATTTAAACTGGTCTTGGTCTCATTACAGATGAGACACATTTAAACTGGTCTTGGTCTCATTACAGGTGAGACACATTTAAACTGGTCTTGGTCTCATTACAGTATAGACACATTTAAACTGGTCTTGGTCTCATTACAGGTGAGACACATTTAAACTGGTCTTGGTCTCATTACAGGTGAGACACATTTAAACTGGTCTTGGTCTCATTACAGGTGAGACGCATTTAAACTGGTCTTGGTCTCATTACAGATGAGACACATTTAAACTGGTCTTGGTCTCATTACAGATGAGACACATTTAAACTGGTCTTGGTCTCATTACAGTATAGATACATTTAAACTGGTCTTGGTCTCATTACAGTATAGACACATTTAAACTGGTCTTGGTCTCATTACAGTATAGATACATTTAAACTGGTCTTGGTCTCATTACAGGTGAGACGCATTTAAACTGGTCTGGGTCTCATTACAGATGAGACACATGGGTCTAGAGGTCTCTAGTGGTTGATTGTTGGTCTGGGTCTCACTGGTGCTGTTCCACTCTGTCCTGTCTCCATCTCTGGTACCAATACACCAACATCATACACTCCAGACCTGGGTTCAAATACATTGAGCATTTGCTTTTGCCTGTTTGGAGTGTCAGGTGGTCAGGGTTTTGCACGATTATAATTTTTCTGTTGCTTCCATTGTACCAGCCAAGTTTAATCAAGCCCACAAAGTTTTTGAAATTATTTCAAATCGGGAAATTGTAATAGAAGGTTCAGGATGGCAACTTAATTCTCTTCAATTATATTAATTGCTGAAATGTTTCCCAGCAGCTTCTTGGTCAGAGCACTATTATAACAGTGTTATTACACATCCACATTGACACAGACATGAATCATGGTTCCTTTCCATGTGTAACAGTCTGACACTGTGATAGATCACTCTGTTACATTGACATGGAAAGGAACCACGATGTAACAGTTTGACACTGTGTGGTAGGTTACCATATTACTTTGACTAACCATTGTTATGGATACTTCTACATTCTTATCTTAGTCCTCAGAATTCATACAATATGGAACACCTGTAATGGGAATTGTAAGGTTTGTGCTTTTCTTTTATTCTGTGTCCCATTAATGTGCTGTTCTATAAACCAGTTTCTGTGTTCATGCAAGTGGTTGACTGAATAAATCCTCCTCTTATCAGTAACTGCAATTTGGCAGTAGGCCCAGACCTTGTTTTGAGAACAAACAAAAGATATCTGTTTCAAGGTCTCAGCTTACAGAAGATTAGCCTTGTGAGGTGTTGGTCTGTCACGTTATGTTATGAAACAGTATTGGTCAGTCACGTGAATTAAACAAAATGGTAACGATTAATTAAGTATGCTAAATCATGCAAATATAACTTGTCTGTGTATAGCCATATATAAGACAATTGCTGGGTCTGCCCAGGGAGAGCTCCTGATTGACATGTGTACTATGGTGCAATAAGCTGGTTGGAACCTCTCCAGGGCGCTGACAATAAACAATGGTTCATTTAAGATTGACTTTGAGTGTCCCTGTGTAAGAATTTCCACAACACACTATGTAGAAGACATAGACATATCATTACATACAGTATGGAACACCATGTGGAAGACACAGACATACAATTGAAATCGGAAGTTTACATACGCCTCAGACAAATACATGTAAACTCAGTTTTTCACAATTCCTGACATGTAATCCTTGTAGAAATTCCCTGTCTTAGGTCAGTTAGGATCACCACTTTATTTTAAGAATGTGAAATATCAGAATAATAGTAGAGAGAATAATTTATTTCAGCTTTTATTTATTTAATCACATTCCCAGTGGGTCAGAAGTTTACATACACTCAATTAGTATTTGGTAGCATTGCCTTTCAATTGTTTAACTTGGGTCAAACATTTCAGGTAGCCTTCCACAAGCTTCCCACAATAATTTGGGTAAATTTTGGCCCATTCCTCCTGACAGAGCTGGTGTAACGGAGTCAGGTTTGTAGAACTCCTTGCTTGCACATGCTTTTTCAGTTCTGCCCATACTGTGCTTTACCATGGTTCTACATACAGTATGTGTATTGATAGTCCATACTGGACTTTACCATGGTTCTACATACAGTATCTGTACTTGGAGGGTTTTTGCTCACATATTCCTTTATCTCCACAACTTTATCTGATTATCTCTCTCCCACTTCACGGATTTAAAAGGACATTCTCTTTTTACTGACATTCTGTTTCACTGACATAATTGCATAACACAAAATAATTAATGCTGGATAGATAAAGGTCAATTCCTCCCATAAGAGTCATTGAAGCGTTCCATGAGATAGGCCCCTGACTTCACAGGGGGATATTTGTCAGACCCGTCAAAACAGGTGATGAGGGCTTCATCGTCTGGCTGCACAAAGAAAGCCAGGGACTGCCGTGTGCTCAAGTCTCCAGCGGGGGGCAGCAAAACCCTATGGACCTGAAAGGGAAAGTGAGATGCAAAATTCAAAGGCAAATTTAACTTTGCTTCCACAGAGACCCAAATCATATTTACTAGGCAACAAACATAAGAACATTTTATGAAACAGGCAGGGACTAACTGAACTTAAGAAAATACGTTTGTTTGTTGCTAAATGTTTTGCTAAAGTGTGCCCTAATGAATACGACCCTGGATTCAAATACTATTTGACATCTTACAAATGCTTTTAGCATTTCCTTTAGTCTTCCAGGTGGCAGGGTTTCTTTGTACTTTTAGGACTTTTCTATTGGTTCCATTACAACAAACTCAATCAAGCCCTGCTTATTCTAAATCATTTTAAATAGTATTTGAACGCAGGTCTGTTTCCACAAGCAATCAGCCTGTAACGTCTTGTATGATCTTATCAAGTAACGGTGTGTAAAATGGAAGGGCAAGTCTCACCGCTGACAGGAAAACATCACTGGTCCACCTCTGCATCAGGTCAGCTATGTTGATCAGTACTGTCCCAGGGATGCTGGGAGCGGAGATGAACTCCCCTGACCTGGTACGCACCTATGGAGTTGTCATTTTAATATCCAGTTTACCACATTACTGATAGAACACACATAAGCCATGTTAATTCAAATGAAATTGATCAAAGTTCAATTTATTCTACAATAGATTTCACTCCAGGTCACTTGGTAAATTTGTTAATATCTCCAAAGTGGTCTGATATTGAGATGACTGCAGGTCTCAATTCCAAACTAATGGGGGAAAATGGCAACATCTAATAAGATGGTATTTAGAGGTATGGATAAAACATTGTTTTGTCAAACTTTGCTATTGGGGTGAACAAATATCATTAACTTACATACAGTGTAGTCGGAAAGTATTCAGACCCCTTCCCTTTTTACATATTTGGTTGTTACAGCCTTATTTTAAAATTGATTGAATAAAACATTTCCCTCATCAATCTACACACAATACCACATAATGGCAATGCAAAAACAGGTTATACATTTTTGCAAATGTATTAGAAATAAAAAAAAACCAGAAATGCCTTATTTTCAAACCCTTTGCTTGGAGACTCGAAATTGAGCTCCGGTGCATCCTGTTTCCATTGATCATCCTTGAGATGTTTCTACAACTACAACTATTGGAGTCCACCTGTGGTAAATTCAATTGATTGGACATGATTTGGAAAGGCACACACCTGTCTATATAAGGTCCCACAGTTGACAGTGCATGTCAGAGCATAAACCAAACCATGAGGTACGAGAGAGGATTGAATCAAGGCGCACAGATCTGGGCAAGGGTACCAAAACATTTCGGCAACATTTAAGGTCCCCAAGTGGCCTCCTTCATTCTTAAATTGGAAGAAGTTTGGAACCACCAAGACTCTTCCTAGAGATCACCGCCCAGCCAAACTTAACAATTGATGGAGAAGGGCCTTGGTCAGAGAGGTGACCAAGAACCCAATGGTCACTGACAGAGCTCCAGAGTTCCTCTGTAAAGATCGGAGAACCTTCCAGAAGGACAACCATCTATGCAGCACTCCACCAATCAGGCGTTTATGGTAGAGTGGCAAGACGGAAACCACTCCTCAGTAAAAGGCATAGTTGGAGTTTGCCAAAAGGCACCTAAAGGACTCTCAGACCATGAGAAACAAGATTCTCTGGTCTGATTAAATAAAGATTGAACTCTTTGGCCTGAATGCCAATCCTCACTTCTGAAGGAAACCTGGCACCATCCCTACGGTGAAGCATGGTGGCGGCAGCATCATGCTGTGGGGATGTTTTTCAACGGCAGGGACTGGGAGACTAGTCAGGACCGAGGGAAAGATGAACGGAGCAAAGTACAGAGATATCCTTGATGAAAACCTGCTCCAGAGCGCTCAGGACATCAGACTGGGGCGAAGGTTCACCTTCCAACAGGACAACGACCCTAAGCACACAGCCAAGACAACACAGGAGTGGCTTTGGTACAAGTCTCTGAATGTCCTAAAGAGGCCCGGACTTGAACCCGACCGAAGATCCCTGGAGAGACCTGAAAATGCTCCCCATCCAACCTGACAGAGCTTGAGAGGATCGGCAGAGAATGGGAGAAACTCCCCAAATACAGGTGTGCCAAGCTTGTAGTGTCATACCCAAGAAGACTTGTGTCTGTAAACACTACCAAAGGTGCTTCAACAAAGTACTGAGTAAAGGATCTGAATACTAATGTAAATGTAATATTTCAGTTTTTCGCAAACATTTCTAAAAACCTGTTTTTGCTTTGTCATTATGGGGTATTGTGTGTAGATTGATGAAGGGGGGGAAAAACTATTGAATTAATTTTAGAATAAGGCTGTAATGTAACAAAATTAGGAAAAGTGATGGGGTCTGAATATTTACCGAATTCACTGTAGTCCATTCAAATTTGGCTTAATAAGTTGCATGGACTGTGTGCAAGAATATAACCAGAGCCAAAGTTTTTAATGCCAGGTGACGTAGCCAGAAACACTGCCCCTAGTAAAAGCTGCAGAGGATTCGGTTATCTTGTTTACCTGCAGGCCACCCTCTTGACTCTGGAAGACCAGGGTGATGCTGCCATAGTCCGAGTGTTCTCCACAGCGCAGCTGGCCCTCCTTCACCCTGTCACTCCTCACCGAGGGGTAATACAGAGACCTCAGGGTACTGCTGTTCTTATCAGCTGCAGGGGACAACAACAATCAAGCCTGATTCACACAATAGGGCCCCAAATGTATTTCCCTTTCACAATGTCCTTTCAAAGATGGTTCCAGAACTATTGCAACACAGTGTCAGAATGTCACAGATACACATTGACATTGAAAGGACACCATGATTAATGTGTATTTGTAGCATTCTGACACTGTGTTGCAATAGTGCTTTGATGAAGAAGCTTGATCCAAAACACTTCAGCAATTCATATCTTGAAGGGAATAAGTTGTTATCCTGAACTGTATTTTACAACGGGGTAATTCCACAGTAACAGACTCAGATTTACACTTTAAAACGTCAAACAGAATGAGGGTTTGTGCTGTTTGTGCCGTCATTCTGTTACTAAACTTTGCATGTTCTTGTGTTTTTGTAAAAAAAAGAAAGTACATTGTTAAAGTAGTCCTTGTTCCTAGTTGCAAGGTTTGTTTAACTTTGCAAGCATTGTTTTTTTGTTTGACATACATTTTAAAGTGAAAAATCTGATTCTCAGTGTCACTCTTACCATGGAATTTCCCAACTTCAGTTGTACATTCTTAGGACTGAGCACCCCTTCACCCAGGTGTGATTGTACATAGATAGATTGTACATAGATAACCCCCTGAGAGAGAGGGAGAGAGCTGTACTCACTCCCTATGTGTCTGTGTGCACTTAGGAAGACCTCAGCCTCCAGGCCCAGACTGTGGGCCATCACACGAAGCACCCGGAGACACAGGTCCTTACAGCGCAGGAAGAACGACGACTGGACCTCAAAGAATCCATTCCCTCCTTCCCACGATGGCCATTTCTACAGACCAGGAAGAGTTGTGTAAGAACTGTGAAATCAGAGCTACATAGGATATAAAAGGTTGACAACTTTCAATGTATTCCTTTGTGTAGTCTGGTGAGTTCTGTTCCTAGATGAAGTTCTATCAGAGTGGTTGAACTCTGTATATGGCTCAGAGTGAAGTCAATCCCTTTGTACCTTGACCTTAACACTGATAGCAACAACAACCACAGCAACAACAACCACAGCAGAGAAGTTGGATGTGTCTACAGCTGTCGCAACAAACAGAGAGACAGGTTATTTACTATGTCTGGATGAAGGGATGCAGTGTTGAAGGCTTCCTTTAGGTCTCCTGGTCTCTTGGGATTTAAACTGTGAATACAGAGAGATTGTCCTAACCATTCAATCAATGTACACAACACTATACTGAGTGGAGACTATGGATATAATATATTATCATAGAATATAACATAATGACTAGACTGTTTGGACATGAAAGCCCAGCCAGATGTTTTGACTTGACAGTGTGTCTCTATACCTCTCAGTCTCCAAAGACACCCAGCCATGGTTAGGATTATTAGAGAAGCTTTTCCTGCTGAAAGACTGTTTCATTTCGTCTGGTTGCAGAAAGAATTTCTTGGATATGTTTATAACCTCATCCACCTATGAAGAATAGCCTCATGTTAATCACCCACAGCACAACATCCACTCGTACTGACATGACAAATATTTCCAATAGCTTTAAAAAAAATAGATCTCTGAGCAATGCTGTTACTCACGTCTTGTTGTACTATCCCAGTATTCTTCAGATAAACAAATCCCACTTCCGTAAAGGCAGTTTTCAACTGCCTGCTCAGGATCTCTAACTGCTCGCCTGAAACCTCGTTTTCCCCTAACTTGTATGCTCCAAAATCAACAACTGGTATCTTCATGTTGAGAGTTGGAACACTGATCTGGCTAAACAATGAAACAGTGAGTTGAATATGTCCCGAGGTTTGGAATTATGCATACTAGATTGCACCCAGACCGTGTGTCGCTGGGGGTGTTTTCATTATGAAGAATCTGTTGCAAAACCGAAACCAATGGGGCGGGACCTACATGATTGTGTCCAATAGAAACTCGTTTTATTTGCCAAACCTTTTGCAACTGTTTGGACTTCCTCTCTTGGGGAATGCTGCTTTTTAGTTAGATTTGCGACAGTATCAAAAATACATTTTGGATTGTTCTTATTTTCCTCAATTAAGTTGGAAAAATAGGATGATTGAGCACCAGTAAGGGCTCTTCGATACTGCACGGTACTGTCTTTCCAAGCTAGTCGGAAGACTTCCAGTTTGGTGTGGCGCCATTTCCGTTCCAATTTTCTGGAAGCTTGCTACAGAGCTCAGGTATTTTCTGTGTACCAGGGAGCTAGTTTCTTATGGACAAATGTTTTTTGTTTTTAGGGGTGCAACTGCATCTAGGGTATTGCACAAGGTTAAATTGAGTTCCTCGGTTAGGTGGTTAACTGATTTTTGTCCTCTGACGTCCTTGGGTAGTCTGGAAGGGCATCAAGGTATTTTGGGTTGTCTGAGAATTTATAGCACGACTTTTGATGCTCCTTGGTTGGGGTCTGAGCAGATTATTTGTTGCGATTGCAAACTCTAGACCCCCTCCAATTTGCATACCACCCCAACAGATCCACAGATGATGCAATCTCCATTGCACTCCACACTGCCCTTTCCCACCTGGACAAAAGGAACACCTATGTGAGAATGCTATTCATTGACTACAGCTCAGTGTTCAACACCATATTGCCCTCAAAGCTCATCATGAAGCTAAGGACCCTGGGACTAAACACCTCCCTCTGCAACTGGTTCCTGGACTGCCTGACGGGCTGACCCCAGGTGGTAGGGTAGGTAACAACACATCCGCCATGCTGATCCTCAACACAGGGACCCCTCAGGGGTGCAGGCTCAGTCCCCTCCTGTACTCCCTGTTCACTCATGACTGCATGGCCAGGCATGACTCCAACAGCATCATTAAGTTTGCATATGACACAACAGTGGTATGCCTGAACAATGACAACGATGAGACAGGCTATAGGAGGTCAGAGACCTGGCCGTGTGGTGCCAGGACAACAACCTCTTCCTCAACGTGATCAGGACAAAGGAGATGATTGTGGACTACAGGAAAAGGAGGACTGAGCATGCCCCCATTCTCATCGACAGGGCTGTAGTGGAGCAGGTTGAGAGCTTCAAGTTCCTTGGTGTCCACATCACCAAAAAACTATTGTCACAGTGCTGACTTTTGCCCAATACCTGCAGCAAAAGCCTCTACCCTCTGGCTGGGCAGAGTACTTTAGGATTTTAGTTACCTTGGTGTAACAAGGGCCTAGCTCCTATTTATTCGTAATGGCCCTTCGCGTGAGTTGGGTTTGTTCCTTTGTTCACGTTGTCACTCCCTTATTTTCCGGTCTAGTATGAGGCCTTGGATAGATATACTCCTATTTAAATATTCTAAGTCTTATGGATTCCTCCTATATTTCCTTACTTTCAAGTTTCTTTACCTCTGTATATATCAATACCTAACAATTTCTCCTATTAGTTATTATGCTCGTCAGCTAGTAGTCACTTGGAAACTAGTATTGGTATATGTTTTGACTCTCTTAAAAATATATTATTGTCCACACAATGAAATATTCTTTAGTGCAATCACTTTAACCTATAACCAGGGTCACTTTCTGTTCAGTGAGAGTGTCAAAGGTGTTTGCTCTCCAGATCGTTAATCTGGTCTAGTTGTCAAAGTTTCAAGCTTTTATTAAGTCACTCTGTTTTTTGTCCTATACACATTATTACAATTCAATGGTTATACAGTTTCTCAACACAACAATAATGCTCAATCAAACCTTAATGCTTTAAGCTATGCCAGATAATATTGCAAAACTTTAAATGCGTTAACACTTCTAACAATATTGACTAAATAGCAAAAATAGTTCAATTAGCTTAAATGCTCAGTCCCTTGGTCACTTTCCTGATATTGGTATTCTCACAGCAATGACACTAGATTCCGAATTCCAATATCTTTATACACTTCCAACTCTGTGTATGGACTCAATATATTGTAACTGGTACTTGGCTGTTTTTTCCCTTGAATTTTTAATCACCTCTGGTTCCTGGTGTCTAAAATGCGAACGCCCGCTTTGTCTGTGTGATCAAGAGGTGGTTAGACCCCTGTTTTTCGGAGACTCAGTCGGGTTCACAAAATTCAACCAGTTTCTTCAGATAGTGACCCAATAAGTACTTAAGCAAAATTATCCAGTTCTCAAAATATTAATATAATATAATATTGTTCTAGTCTATCAAAAAGCATATAGTGCAATAGTAAATTTACCTATGATGATTCTCCATATGAAGTCTTTCTCATATGTTAGTGAGGATCATACTGTCTTATGCTCTCTGTTCTCTTTATATACCTTTTTACATGGGAAGTTCCCACTGGCACTGTAGACCTACGTAACCTTAGACCTGTGTGTAAAACGGAAGCTTCCTATTATTACCCTTTAAGGTCATGCACTACTGACTCCCACATTGCTGCTTCCGTGTTACTGTTGGCTGATTCTACTCAATGATACCAGCTGGTTGTTTCTACCACTGGAGGTGGCGTAGGTGGTATGTCAAGCGTCAGCTGGGAGAAGTCTATGCTGGGTATCTCCTCTGCTTCCCCCTGCTGTCCAGTTTCTGCAGGTGCGGTCCATGGTTCCATGAGGTCCCGTGAATGCCCTGTGTTGTTGTCCCCATTGCTTGATGGAGTGGGCAGATTCTTTTCATCTCTTGTCACACCCTCTCCAGTATCTGAACACTCCTTTCTCTTAGTTCCTCGCCTCATTCTCCCCATTATAGTGTACCCCTAACATTAGCCCATCTATTCTCTGTACCATGCCATAGCTAACCTCCTGCCCATTTTCCATCTTCAACCAATACCTACTCTTGAGGTACTGACCATCACTCATTACTGACTTAATTGCTAATCTGCTGTTCAACACAATGTTTGCATATGACCCATCTTTGGGCCAGTCCTCTGTCATCTTCCGTATATTTACAGTACCCTAACTTATTACATGTTGCACCACAAAAGCAAGCTTTACAAAAATATGTAATAAGGCTATTCCCAGATCTTGTATCTCTAATTATTTTTCCTTTGGTTATGCTAAAACAACGATCGCACCGATGATTCCATCCTCCCCTGGTCCTGGCTCCATCCTGTGTAATATATTTCATTGTTTAGCCCTGATAACTCTATCTTCCCTGTTTGCCTGCCCCATTCTATTTCTTTACCATTATACACAACCCTCAACTTTACCTCTTCTCTGTCCTGGGTCATTTCCCAAGCCATCCCTCTTTTTACCATTACCCTCATTTTTGGCCAATCTCTGGCTTCCTCTAAGCAACCTAAACATACACTCTCCAAATCTTTCCCTCGCCAATTTAGCCTTCCATGTAGAGTCCCCTTCACACTAAATGCACTTCACACTAAATGCACACCCTCCACATAAGTCTAGTTCCCTGGTATCTTCCCAACACAACATATGCCCCTCGCCACAGTCATGTAGGTCAGGCCTATCCATTATTTGCCCATGTTCAATGAATGTCTCCATCCTAGCCATACACCATCCTCCTAGGATCTTTGTTTCCAGGTCTACCCGTTTTCTATCTGTTTCCCGTTGCTCTAGTCGGCCAGGAGACTTCAGATGTACTCTCTCGTATACCATAGTCCATATTATTAATCCTTTGCATATCTTCCACAAGAGTTTTAGCATTAACTTTAATAACTCTCTCAGTAGTCTAAGACTTATTTTTATTATTTTAAACAGGAATAGCCACACTTTCCTCAGTACTGCATCTACTTGGAGTCCCATTCTTTTTATGGTAATAGGGTAATCATAAGCGCTATGAATATCAAGATCCCTACTGGAATACTTATTCCTAGCCAGAATTTGTATTTTATTTCTTGCCACCATGAAGTGACCACCTTATTTACCGGTTCCACTATCATATAAATTGCCATTTTAGCCATCCCTGTGGTAAAACCTCCCCATGCTCTAGTTAACCAGTTCACTCCTAAAACATTACTCATAGTGGTGTCCTCATCTCTATAAAACGTTATGCCATCTGCTCTTTCATCCCAGAACCTTCTCTTCAATATGTTACAGTAGTTTTCCTGCCCCATAGTTTTTAACAGTTCCAAGTTTCGTTTAATTATACTGCACCCGCCTGATGCCGTACCATTGTCAAATAACTGTTTACACGTGGACATATTCCAAGTCAGGGTCATATTCTTATCCCAGTCTGACCTTTTTCCCCATGGTTCGTCCTGTTGTGGCCACATTAGTTTTATGGCCCATTCCTTATACCCTTCCATCAGCCACCGGGCGGTCATGGGTTCAAGGGTATATCTAGCCCAATCTGCTAGAGAGGGATCTGTTCTAAGGGTCTGATCCCTAGTGCTATATCCCCTTGGTTTACATGGAATGTAATGCCTCCATAGCATGCTAATTGTACCTATCCTCCTGTTAACGGAGTGGGATCTAACAGGCGTTTATCCCATCCCATTGCTCATTTTTTTAATTATTATTATTTATTTTTTTTACCTTTATTTAACCAGGCAAGTCAGTTAAGAACACATTCTTATTTTCAATGACGGCCTGGGAACAGTGGGTTAACTGCCTGTTCAGGGGCAGAATGACAGATTTGTACCTAGTCAGCTCCGGTTACTAGTCCAACGCTCTAACCACTAGGCTACGCTAACCACTAGGCTACGCTGCCGCCCTAATGGGTCAAATGTTTTGGACACCGTGGTACTCTTCATACTAGTGCTGGCTTCAAAGTTTCTAATGACTGTTTAGTTCATTATTAATGCCTTCCTAATCATTTTATCCATGGTTGTATTCCATTTTCCATCTTCCTATTGGGGGGAAACTATATCCACATTGATGCACATGTTCCATCCTGTCCTGTGCTCTTATATGCTTTATAATACCTCATCCAGCCAATACTCTGGAGTGGCACGCACCCCGTGCATTTACCATGTCTACCAACTTTTGGTTTGCTTCCTCATCCCTGCCTGAGAAGTCCGGAGCTACCCCCAGCATTCCAGGTGAAGGATAATGTCTCCCTGACCATCTATGGAAGTGGGGGATTCCTGATTCTTTCAATATGCCATGGGCTGAGATTCAATGGTATCGTGCCCAGGCCTCAGTTTTATTCGCGGGGGGGGGGGTCTAACCCATTGGTCATAATACTGTTGGGCGGCCTTCCCTCTTTTCCTATAGAACGGGTTATTTGGTTCTTGTCCCCAGTTCCATAATGGGGCTTTAGCACACATTCTTTGGGCCATCTCCAGGCTTTGTTGATCATTTTCTTTCAAACTCCTAAGGTCCAGTGTTGTCCATGGGGTTGACCTGGGTTAGGCCTACCCTGGGTTTGTATTATTCTGTGTCGTAAGGCATACCCATCCTGAGGTGGAATACGTTATCGGTTTTTCTCCTGGCCTGGCGGAGTGGGGAATGTCATGTCCCCACACTCCATATTCCATCCGGTGGAATCTATCTAATGGACCACTAGGAAATCCTGGATATCTATAGGTCCTATTTTTTGCATATGGTAAAATAATACCCTTGCTTCCTCCCAGTATTCTATTATCCCATGAGGAGGAATTACCAGTGTGTAGGTATAACACTATATCATTCAACCATTTAGTTTCAGGACTTGGTCCTGTAATTTGCTTCTGCGTGCTGCGCCTTACTCGGTACCTGGAGCTATTCCCTTTCAGGCATAGTATGTCTAGGCCTTCTTGATCCATACTCTGTTTTAGGCCTTCTGTCTGTGTTAGGTTAGTTTCTGTTTTGTCGCGCGCCAGTGTGGTCGGGGAGGCCACTTCCCTTTTAGCTCGCTATAGGGTGCAGCTAACTGTTGTGCTAGTATTATTTCCGCCTGGTTCACGGGGTGTTGTTATTGCTGCACTTGCAGATGCGTGACTTGTTGTCTATTTTCACTTATCCGAGGCCAACGTGTTGTTATTCTATTTGCTCTTCTCCGAGGCCGGGGTGTTGTTATTCTATTTGCTCTTCTCCGAGGCCGGGGTGTTGTTATTCTATTGCTCTTCTCCGAGGCCGGGGTGTTGTTATTCTATTGCTCTTCTCCGAGGCCGGGGTGTTGTTATTCTATTGCTCTTCTCCGAGGCCGGGGTGTTGTTATTCTATTTGCTCTTCTCCGAGGCCGGGGTGTTGTTATTCTATTTGCTCTTCTCCGAGGCCGGGGTGTTGTTATTCTATTTGCTCTTCTCCGAGGCCGGGGGTGTTATTCTTCTCTTCCGAGGCCGGGGTGTTGTTATTCTATTTGCTCTTCTCCGAGGCGGGGTGTTGTTATTCTATTTGCTCTTCTCCGAGGCCGGGGTGTTGTTATTCTATTTGCTCTTCTCCGAGGCCGGGGTGTTGTTATTCTATTTTTTCACTTTATTCAGAGGCCGGGGGGTGTTGTTATTCTATTGCTCTTCTCCAATTCTTTGCCGAGGGTGTTGTTATTCTATTGCTCTTCTCTTCTCCAAGGCCGGGGTGTTGTTATTCTATTTGCTCTTCTCCGAGGCCGGGGTGTTGTTATTCTATTTTCACTTCTCAGAGGCCGGGGTGTTGTTATTCTATTGCTCTTCTCCAAGGCCGGGGTGTTGTTATTCTATTTGCTCTTCTCCGAGGCCAACGTGTTGTTATTCTATTTGCTCTTCTCCGAGGCCGGGGTGTTGTTATTCTATTGCTCTTCTCCGAGGCCGGGGTGTTGTTATTCTATTTGCTCTTCTCCGAGTTATTCTATTTTTCCGAGGCCGGGCCGGGGTGTTGTTATTCTATTTGCTCTTCTCCGAGGCCGGGGTGTTGTTATTCTATTGCTCTTCTCCGAGGCCGGGGTGTTGTTATTCTATTGCTCTTCTCCGAGGCCAACGTGTTGTTATTCTATTTGCTCTTCTCCGAGGCCGGGGTGTTGTTATTCTATTTGCTCTTCTCCGAGGCCGGGGTGTTGTTATTCTATTGCTCTTCTCCGAGGCCGGGGTGTTGTTATTCTATTGCTCTTCTCCGAGGCCGGGGTGTTGTTATTCTATTTGCTCTTCTCCGAGGCCGGGGTGTTGTTATTCTATTTGCTCTTCTCCGAGGCCGGGGTGTTGTTATTCTATTTGCTCTTCTCCGAGGCCGGGGTGTTGTTATTCTATTTGCTCTTCTCCGAGGCCAGGCCATGGTGTTCAAAGCAGTCGTTAAACTGTGGCACTCAACACTCTCCCAAGGTGAACTGGCCGTACTTTGATCATAGATACATTTGATCTCCGTTATATTCTCTGCATCACCCAGCTGTCCCCTCCATTGGCTGCCTTTATATGAATTCCTATATTGTCCATTTTCACATGGTCTGATTAACCAGTACTGGTCCTTTTGTTATATTTACTATATACTGTGAGCGTACCAAGTAATTAGGCGTCACTCTAAAGCGGGAAGGTGGAATAAACGAGTCAGGAGTAGGTTTTTCTGATTGAACACGGTTCTCTATTGAGGGTATTTTGTCAACCAAAAACATTCCAACATAATCAATAAAAAATCTTCCAAGGAAAAAAACACACATCTTCTTCTCCAGATGAAACAAGAACACAATAGGATAATCTTTAAACTATAACAAACATAAATCACGGGTTTGTCACCATCTTCGTGGTTCTTTCAGCCCAGCTTCTCTCTCTCGGTGGCCATCTTCCAGAGATAGTTCTCTCTTTTATAGGGGAAGGAGAGTATCTCATTAGTACCGTCAGCTGTGCTTAATTGACTCTGGTTACCTTGTCTCCCATGCTTTGTTGGGCTACTATCCATGAGCCCAGCCTGCCCTCTAGTGGTCCTTCCACATACCTTCCCCCCCAGGACCGAACCGGAGGGTCGGGCGCCAGACGCACCGTCTTGGTCGCGTCGGGACAGCGCGTCTGCATTCCCGTTCCTCGATCCGGCCCTGTGGATGACATGGAAAGAGAACGGTTGTAAAGACAAAAACCATCTGGCTATTCTGTTGTTATTGTTTCTCTTACCAGCCATCCACGTGAGGGGCGCATGGTCAGTAACTAATGCAAACCTCCGACCCAGTAGGTAGTACCGGAGATAATCGAGGGCCCACTTGATGGCTAAGGCCTCTTTCTCTACGGTCGCATACCTCTGTTCCCGATCGCTGAGTTTCCTACTAATGAAGAGAATCGGCTTCTCTGCTTCACCTTCACTCTGAGCTAGTACGGCCCCGAGCCCTGTATCCGAGGCGTCGACCTGCACAATGAACTCTTGTGAGAAGTCCGGAGCCTGTAGAACGGGATCGGAACACAGGCCATCTTTTAACAATTGAAAGGCCTCTTCCGTCTCGTCTTTCCACTCTACCTGGTTTGGCAGGTTTTTCCTGATGAGGTTTGTGAGGGGTTGGCAATGGTTGCATATCCGGGGATAAACGGCGATAATATCCTGTTATCCCTAAGAAGGCCCGAACGTCTCGCTTGGTCCGGGGTCGAGGCCAGTCACGAATTGCCCTGGTCTTCTCTGCCTGCGGGCGTATTTTCCCATTCCCCACGGTATACCCCAGGTATTCCGCTTCGGACAGGCCCAGGCAGCATTTATTTGGATTGGCTGTCAACCCTGTGGCTTCCAAACTCACGAGCACCGCCCGTAATCGCAGGAGGTGACTATCCCAGTCCTCGCTGTGGATGACCACATCGTCTATGTACGCCGCTGCATACTCTTGATGGGGCCGTAGAATGGCATCCATGAGGCGTTGGAAGGTTGCAGCAGCTCCGTGCAGTCCGAAGGGCATCCTCACATACTGGAAAAGCCCCTCTGGGGTGGCGAAGGCAGTCTTTGGGCGATCCTCCGGAGCCACCGGCACTTGCCAATATCCCTTCGTCAAATCCAGGGTAGTGATGAACTTGGCCTTTCCTAAGCGCTCCAAGAGTTCATCCACGCGGGGCATGGGGTACGCATCGAATGTAGAGATGGCATTCACGCCCCTAAAGTCGTTGCAGAGTCTCATACTACCATCGGCTTTGGGGACCAGGACTATGGGACTGGACCACTCGCTCGTCGAGGGCTCGATCACGCCCATCCTCAACATCTCCCTCACCTCTTTCTTAGCGATGACTCGGCGAGCCTCGGGAATCCTGTAAGGGCGGATATGCACTTTCTTGCCGGGTTCAGTGTGGATATGGTGGAACAGGACATCTGTTTGTCCTGGGAATGGAGAGAATATTCGACCAAAGTTCATAATCAGCTTGTCTAGCTGTCTTGACTGCTCCGGTAGGAGAGTTTGGCCACGGCGCACCTGTGGTAGAGCCTCTTTTTTTTCTTTGCCCTCCAGGGCCATCAAAGCCACCTCCTCCTCTCGTCCATGGTACGTCTTCAGCAGGTTTATGTGATAGAGTTGGACCTTCTTCCTCCTGTCAGGTTGCTTGATGAGGTAATTGACCGGTGAGACCCTTTTCATTACCTCGTAGGGCCCCTCCACTGCGCCAGCAAGCGATGTTCGGCCGTGGGCACAAGCACCATCACTTTCTCTCCCACGGTGAACTCACGGGGGTCGCAGATTTATCATAGGTCCGGCCTTGGGTCCTTTGGGCCTTCTCCATATGCTCCTTGACTATGGGCCACACTGCTGACAGGCGGTCTCTCATCAGGGTAACGTGTTCTATTGTAGATCGAAAGGGGCATGGTTGGGTCTCCCAGGTCTCCTTGGCTAAGTCGAGGATTCCTCGACAGGGTCTGCCATAGAGCAATTCAAACGGAGAGAATCCAGTGGATGCCTGGGGTACTTCTCGCAGGGCAAACATTAAGTGTGGGAGAAGCATGTCCCAGTTTTTCCCGTCTCGGGACACCACTCTTCTCAACATGCTTTTAATTGTTTTGTTCAAGCGTTCACACAACCCATCTGTTTGAGGGTGGAATATGCTTGTACGTATCTGTTGAACCTGATATAACCGACACAAGTCCTTCATCAACCGGGACATGAACGGGGTTCCTTGATCGGTTAAGATAGTCTTGGGAAGGCCCACACGAGAGAACATCAGGAATAACTCCTTGGCAATTCCCTTTGACGACATGTTACGTAGGGGTATGGCCTCCGGGAACTTGGTAGCATAATCTATAACCACTAGGATGTACTCGTGTCCTCTGGCGGATTTTGGGAGGGGTCCTACGAGGTCCATAGCTATGCGTTCAAAGGGAGTCTCTATGATGGGGAGAGGAATCAAAGGGTTACGTAGGTGTGGCCGTGGGGCTGTACGTTGACATTGATCACACGTCTTACAATACCTGGCCACATCTCGGGTGACACGGGGCCAATAGAATCTCTGCATGATTCTGTCAATCGTCTTGTCTCGTGCCAGGTGTCCTCCTAGGACGTGGGAATGGGCTAACTGTAGAACTGTATCCCTGTATGGTCTAGGCACCATTAGTAATTCCTGGTTTTCCCCCCTTCGTCGTACGATCCAGTATAAGAGACCCCGCCTGATTGCATAGTAAGGAAGAGGGGGCTCACCTGATCCGTCGAAGTTCCTTCCGTCGATCACCTTCACCTTCCTCATGGCCTCCCTTAGGTCTGGGTCTCTATGCTGCGAGGTGCCGAACTGTCCCTTTAATTCCTGGGGCAGGTCAACCTCAGTAGAGGGATGTGGAGGTTGTTCCACATCCCCATCAGGGGAGACCGAGGAGAATCCCTTCCAGGTTCCCTCCTCGGATGGAGCTTCAAATATATCCCTTAGTGCCTGGTTGCTCCTTCCTTCCTGCGTTGTGTATAACCCTTCACAGGTGTCTTCGTCGGTGGTTTCCTGGAATATCTGTCGTAAACGTTGGGTCGCTATTTCTTCCTCTGCTGTAGAGGACGAGGACGCGGCTACGTCTCCTTGTAGTACTACTACCTCGGGCTTGGAGATTCTCTTCTTTCCTGTCCCCCTTCTTCCCGTGCATAACGTCATCTGCCGAAGCTCCTTATATAGGGGACAGTCTCTCCCGATCAATAATGGCACCTTCAGCTGGGGCACTTTCCCTGCCCTGACTGTACACCTTCCTTTTGGAGTGAGAATAGGCAGATTCACAGTGGGGTAATAGTGGGTGTCTCCATGGATACAGGATACGGCTACTTTGTCTGGTAGCAGTGTGGCGGAGGTCACCATCCGCTCCTCTACTAACGTAACCATACTTCCCGAGTCGAGAATAGCTACCACATCTTGTCCTTCAACTCGCACCGGAATCTCTGAGGCTGGGGCTATCTCTGCTAACCAACAGTGTTGATCCTGCCCCCTCACAACGGGATGTGTGGGGGTAGGCAGTGACGACTCCGTGACCATGGGCTCATCCTTGCTAGGACATTGTGGGGCATAATGGTTGGGAGACTGACACTTATAACACCGACCCGGCTGTGTGGTGGCTGACTTCTCCCACCTCCGGGGGGGGCTTGGATGTTTCGGTGGCGGGCGCGCCGGGGTGAGTCGTGGTACGGGATTGGAAGACTCCTTCCGTTCCTCCTTGTCACTTTTTAACAACTCCCCTGTAGACCGATATGTTTCCACCGCCTGGGCTATGTCATCGGCTGACAACGGGTTGGCTTGCCCCACAACCCTTTTTAAGTCACTGGGTAATTCTCTCAATATCTTGTCCACTACGAGAGTCTCTATCACATGTCCTACTCCCTTTCCAGGTTCTAGCCACTGTTTCGTCAGTCGTATTAAGGCGAAGATCTGAGCACGGACGTGTTGATCAGCTGTATAGGTCCATTGATGGAACTTTACAGCCCTATCTCTGGCAGTCAGCTGGTACCGGGACAGGATCTCGGTTTTTAGTCGCCCATAGTCCGGCTTCGCGGGAATCCAGGTCAAAATAGGCTTCCTGAGCCACCCCGGTCAAAAGAGGAGCTAATGCGCTAGCCCATTCTGTGGGCGGCCACTCTTCCAAGGTGGCCGTCCTTTCGAAGGTCATGAGAAAGGCCTCAATATCATCCTCCTTGGAGAGACGAGGTAAGATGGCGTGAGCAGCCGCTCTTGGCCTAACTGTAGGTTCTTCTCGTCGACTCAGCTGTTGTTGCAGGAGTTCTATGGTTGTCTGCTGTGCCGTGATCAATTGTTGTAGTAGGGCGTTATCCATCGTTTTTGAATGGTTCCTCCGGGTCTTCTGGAAGAATATTAATTTACTCACTTATCCTTGTCACTCGTCCACCTAGTGCCCGCATCCTCCACCAATGTGAGCGTACCAAGTAATTAGGCGTCACTCTAAAGCGGGAAGGTGGAATAAACGAGTCAGGAGTAGGTTTTTCTGATTGAACACGGTTCTCTATTGAGGGTATTTTGTCAACCAAAAACATTCCAACATAATCAATGAAAAATCTTCCAAAAAAAAAACACACATCTTCTTCTCCAGATGAAACAAGAACACAATAGGATAATCTTTAAACTATAACAAACATAAATCACGGGTTTCACCATCTTCGTGGTTCTTTCAGCCCAGCTTCTCTCTCTCGGTGGCCATCTTCCAGAGATAGTTCTCTCTTTTATAGGGGAAGGAGAGTATCTCATTAGTACCGTCAGCTGTGCTTAATTGACTCTGGTTACCTTGTCTCCCATGCTTTGTTGGGCTACTATCCAGGAGCCCAGCCTGCCCTCTAGTGGTCCTTCCACAATACCCTTGGAGTGTGTTACTGGTAACTGATTTCCACAACACCACTATGGTATTATTATGATCCCAGGTCAGATTCCAGTTCGTAATATTATATCTCGGTTTTAGCTTGACTGAAGGGTGTCCTGGACACAGTGAGTAATTTGTTATAGTGCATTGTACGGGTGTGCCCGTGGTATAGAGTTGGCACATTTTTCTTGTAGTATCTCTAGTCCATGTACTAATTCTCTCTTTTGTTTTACATACAATATCCCTAGGTTTAATCCTATTATTATGGCGGTGGGTACTAATATTATGGTGGAAAGGATACTTATCCACCAAACCCATCCTGTCTAACACTCCCTATGCCTGGTTCTATATTCCCCCAGTCTCATGCTTCCCCGTGGAGACAGAGGGGGTTCTAATTAGTTTTTTTTCTAAAGTTTTCTTTTTTTTTTTTTTTTTTTTTTTTTTTTTTTACAAATGAGGGACCTAGTATGGCCTCTATCCCTTTGTCTAGATGTGCCCTCTCCAGGGTCTTGTGTGTCTGGAGTTGGTTTCCTTTTTATTAGGTTAATAAACCTTCTCATTTTTCCTTGTGGATCAGGTGGAGCAGATTCATTTCTACCCCTTCCCTCACCAGGAGCTGCTTTCCTGTCCACCAACATGTGGCACGAGTATACACAGTCCAATTTGATCTTAGGGTCCTATGCAATGTATATTTGCCAGCCCAATTTCACCATATGCCTTTCTCTTTTGTCACCTCGGACGGGTTCTGTATCCTCTATAACCATAAGCTTAGAGACACAGCACATTGTCCTCTCTTTCCTCATTAACCTGCCCCAGTGACGTTCTCTCACTGGCTTATATGCTCCTTCCCACCAGCATCTTCTCATTACCCCTTGGTGGCCGTTTCTCTCATGGTTATTGTCGAATTCATATTCATCATCTTGTTTCCAGTCACGTCTGTTTGTCAGCATCTGACTTAGGTAATTCATTGGGTTCCATAGGGAAAATTTCCCGTCTACCATCATCCAACATTCTGGTTCTCCTTTACTGGTCCCATAAACCGTAAGGGGTACTGGATATCTTTCCCTGGCTTTTAGTCACTCTTCACTATTCCTATAGGTACTAGACCCTTTTGCCAACTGGAAAGGTCCTTGTTCCACCGGCCAGAGAGGGTCTTCTAGCCTTACTGGCGTAAGCAAGCTCCCTCTTAGTAAGACCGTATTTCCCTTAACGTGCTGATTTCTACACTCCATACAGCCTCTAGGTTGTATGATTCCCCTGTGGGTCCACATGCATAAGCATCTTTTAGGGTCCCAGGTTCCCGATACTACTTGGACTCCCCGTACACAATTCGTGAATACATGTAATCCACATGCTCTACACATGAGTATGCAGCCTACTCTTTTGTCTCTCGCCTTTCTCTCCGCTATCACTTCCTGTGGCCGATTGCCTAAGGCTAAGATTAGCCGGTCCTTGGTAATGGACCTCGGCAGTTGGTTCTCCACAGTTGTCACATGGTACAGTGCTCATATGTCCTGACCCTGTAACATCCATACACTTACGTTCTTGCCACAACACCTTTGTGTTCGCGGCCACCACCACCCCAACCTTGACTAAATCCTCATGCCAGGTGTGTGAGGCAACCCATATAGTATCTCTTTCTACTACCTTCAAATGATTAGATAAGGCCAAAACACAGCATATGTTTTCTGTACTAATGAAATCTCTCTTTTGGGAGTCCACATTTTATTTATTTTAATCATTTTAGTCAATAAGATTCTTGCTACGTAAGCTTAACTTTCTGAACATTCGAGACGTGTAGTCCACTTGTCATTCCAATCTCCTTTGCATTAGCGTAGCCTCTTCTGTAGCCTGTCAACTATGTGTCTGTCTATCCCTGTTCTCTCCTCTCTGCACAGACCATACAAACGCTCCACACCGCGTGGCCGCGGCCACCCTAATCTGGTGGTCCCAGCGCGCACGACCCACGTGGAGTTCCAGGTCTCCGGTAGCCTCTGGAACTGCCGATCTGCGGCCAACAAGGCAGAGTTCATCTCAGCCTATGCCTCCCTCCAGTCCCTCGACTTCTTGGCACTGACGGAAACATGGATCACCACAGACAACACTGCTACTCCTAATGCTCTCTCTTCGTCTGCCCACGTGTTCTCGCACACACCGAGAGCATCTGGTCAGCGGGGTGGTGGCACCGGGATCCTCATCTCTCCCAAGTGGTCATTCTCTCTTTCTCCCCTTACCCATCTGTCTATCGCCTCCTTTGAATTCCATGCTGTCACAGTTACCAGCCCTTTCAAGCTTACCATCCTTATCATTTATCGCCCTCCAGGTTCCCTCGGAGAGTTCATCAATGAGCTTGATACCTTGATAAGCTCCTTTCCTGAGGACGGCTCACCTCTCACAGTGCTGGGCGACTTTAACCTCCCCACGTCTACCTTTGACTCATTCCTCTCTGCCTCCTTCTTTCCACTCCTCTCCTCTTTTGACCTCACCCTCTCACCCTCCTTCTTTCCACTCCTCTCCTCTTTTGACCTCACCCTCTCACCTTCCCCCCCTACTCACAAGGCAGGCAATACGCTCGACCTCATCTTTACTAGATGCTGTTCTTCCACTAACCTCATTGCAACTCCCCTCCAAGTCTCCGACCACTACCTTGTATCCTTTTCCCTCTCGCTCTCATCTAACACCTCCCACACTGCCCCTACTCGGATGGTATCGCGCCGTCCCAACCTTCGCTCTCTCTCCCCCGCTACTCTCTCCTCTTCCATCCTATCATCTCTTCCCTCTGCTCAAACCTTCTCCAACCTATCTCCTGATTCTGCCTCCTCAACCCTCCTCTCCTCCCTTTCTGCATCCTTTGACTCTCTATGTCCCCTATCCTCCAGGCCGGCTCGGTCCTCCCCTCCCGCCCCGTGGCTCGACGACTCATTGCGAGCTCACAGAACAGGGCTCCGGGCAGCCGAGCGGAAATGGAGGAAAACTCGCCTCCCTGCGGACCTGGCATCCTTTCACTCCCTCCTCTCTACATTTTCCTCCTCTGTCTCTGCTGCTAAAGCCATTTTCTACCACTCTAAATTCCAAGCATCTGCCTCTAACCCTAGGAAGCTCTTTGCCACCTTCTCCTCCCTCCTGAATCCTCCTCCCCCCCCCCCTCCTCCCTCTCTGCAGATGACTTCGTCAACCATTTTGAAAAGAAGGTCGACGACATCCGATCCTCGTTTGCTAAGTCAAACGGCACCGCTGGTTCTGCTCACACTGCCCTACCCTGTGCTCTGACCTCTTTCTCCCTCTCTCTCCAGATGAAATCTCGCGTCTTGTGATGGCCGGCCGCCCAACAACCTGCCCGCTTGACCCTATCCCCTCCTCTCTTCTCCAGACCATTTCCGGAGACCTTCTCCCTTACCTCACCTCGCTCATCAACTCATCCCTGACCGCTGGCTACGTCCCTTCCGTCTTCAAGAGAGCGAGAGTTGCACCCCTTCTGAAAAAAACCTACACTCGATCCCTCCGATGTCAACAACTACAGACCAGTATCCCTTCTTTCTTTTCTCTCCAAAACTGTTGAACGTGCCGTCCTTGGCCAGCTCTCCCGCTATCTCTCTCTGAATGACCTTCTTGATCCTAATCAGTCAGGTTTCAAGACTAGTCATTCAACTGAGACTGCTCTTCTCTGTATCACGGAGGCGCTCCGCACCGCTAAAGCTAACTCTCTCTCCTCTGCTCTCATCCTTCTAGACCTATCGGCTGCCTTCGATACTGTGAACCATCAGATCCTCCTCTCCACCCTCTCCGAGTTGGGCATCTCCGGCGCGGCCCACGCTTGGATTGCGTCCTACCTGACAGGTCGCTCCTACCAGGTGGCGTGGCGAGAATCTGTCTCCTCACCACGCGCTCTCACCACTGGTGTCCCCCAGGGCTCTGTTCTAGGCCGTCTCCTATTCTCGCTATACACTAAGTCACTTGGCTCTGTCATAACCTCACATGGTCTCTCCTATCATTGCTATGCAGACGACACACAATTAATCTTCTCCTTTCCCCCTTCTGATGACCAGGTGGCGAATCGCATCTCTGCATGTCTGGCAGACATATCAGTGTGGATGACGGATCACCACCTCAAGCTGAACCTCGGCAAGACGGAGCTGCTCTTCCTCCCGGGAAGGACTGCCCGTTCCATGTTCTCGCCATCACGGTTGACAACTCCATTGTGTCCTCCTCCCAGAGCGCTAAGAACCTTGGCGTGATCCTGGACAACACCCTGTCGTTCTCAACTAACATCAAGGCGGTGGCCCGTTCCTGTAGGTTCATGCTCTACAACATCCGCAGAGTACGACCCTGCCTCACACAGGAAGCGGCGCAGGTCCTAATCCAGGCACTTGTCATCTCCCGTCTGGATTACTGCAACTCGCTGTTGGCTGGGCTCCCTGCCTGTGCCATTAAACCCCTACAACTCATCCAGAACGCCGCAGCCCGTCTGGTGTTCAACCTTCCCAAGTTCTCTCACTTCACCCCGCTCCTCCGCTCTCTCCACTGGCTTCCAGTTGAAGCTCGCATCCGCTACAAGACCATGGTGCTTGCCTACGGAGCTGTGAGGGGAACGGCACCTCAGTACCTCCAGGCTCTGATCAGGCCCTACACCCAAACAAGGGCACTGCGTTCATCCACCTCTGGCCTGCTCGCCTCCCTACCACTGAGGAAGTACAGTTCCCGCTCAGCCCAGTCAAAACTGTTCGCTGCTCTGGCCCCCCAATGGTGGAACAAACTCCCTCACGACGCCAGGACAGCGGAGTCAATCACCACCTTCCGGAGACACCTGAAACCCCACCTCTTTAAGGAATACCTAGGATAGGTTAAGTAATCCTTCTCACCACCCCCCCCCCTTTAAGATTTAGATGCACTATTGTAAAGTGACTGTTCTACTGGATGTCATAAGGTGAATGCACCAATTTGTAAGTCGCTCTGGATAAGAGCGTCTGCTAAATGACTTAAATGTAAATGTAAATCTAACAATAACCTGGGTTAATCTTAACTCAGTCTCATCAATAAAAGGCAGGTTTTAAACCACAACCATTAAACATTCTGTGTATATGTAATTCTGTGTGATTATTTAGGTATTTAGTAAATAAATAATTAAACCAAATTTTGTATTGCTGATTCAACTTGTTTGCCAGGGTTCGTGAACCAAGAATTTACAACTTTCAGATGAGACTAAACAAGGTGACGATTAATATTGACTGCCATTGAGGTAAAAGAAAACAAGGTCTTTAAGAGTTTATTCGGAAGATAACAGCTCTATAAACATTATTTCGTGGTGCCCCGACTGTCTAGTTAATTATTTACCTGATTAGCTTAATCAGGTAAAATTAATTACAGAGAAATTATTTTATAGAATAGCATATCACTATCAGCCAAAGACACGACAACCTTTACCTGCCTCTCTATACATTCCCCCCGTAATCTAGCATGGGTAGGATGGTCATCTGAATGAAACTGCAGAAAATAAACTCCACAAATACAGGTGTGCCAAGCTTGTAGTGTCATACCCAAGAATACTCGAGGCTGTAATCGCTGCTCAAGGTGTTTCAACAAAGTACTGAGCAATGGGTCGGAATACTTATGACACTTCTATTTAAAAAATAAATAATTTACCAAACATTTCTAAAAACCTGTTATTGCTTTCTTATGATGGGGTATTGTGTGTAGATTGATGAAGGGAACACACTATTTAATCCATTTAAAATCAAATCAAATCAAATTTTATTTGTCACATACACATGGTTAGCAGATGTTAATGCGAGTGTAGCGAAATGCTTGTGCTTCTAGTTCCGACAATGCAGTAATAACCAACAAGTAATCTAACTAACAATTCCAAAACTACTATCTTATACACACAAGTGTAAGGGGATAAAGAATATGTACATAAAGATATATGAATGAGTGATGGTACAGAGCAGCATAGGCAAGATACAGTAGATGGTATTGAGTGCAGTATATACATATGAGATGAGTATGTAAACAAAGTGGCATAGTTAAAGTGGCTAGTGATACATGTATTACATAAAGATGCAGTAGATGATATAGAGTACAGTATATACGTATACATATGAGATGAATAATGTAGGGTATGTAAACATTATATTAGGTAGCATTGTTTAAAGTGGCTAGTGATACATGTATTACATAAAGATGCAGTAGATGATATAGAGTACAGTATATACGTATACATATGAGATGAATAATGTAGGGTATGTAAACATTATATTAAGTAGCATTGTTTAAAGTGGCTAGTGATATATTTTACATCAATTTCCATCAATTCCCATTATTAAAGTGTCTGGAGTTGAGTCAGTGTGTTGGCAGCAGCCACTCAATGTTAGTGGTGGCTGTCTAACAGTCTGAAGGCCTTGAGATAGAAGCTGTTTTTCAGTCTCTTGGTCCCTGCTTTGATGCACCTGTACTGACCTCGCCTTCTGGATGATAGCGGGGTGAACATGCAGTGGCTCGGGTGGTTGTTGTCCTTGATGATCTTTATGGCCTTCCTGTGACATCGGGTGGTGTAGGTGTCCTGGAGGGCAGGTAGTTTGCCCCCGGTGATGCGTTGTGCAGACCTCACTACCCTCTGGAGAGCCTTACGGTTGTGGGCGGAGCAGTTGCCGTACCAGGTGGTGATACAGCCCGACAGGATGCTCTCGATTGTGCATCTGTAGAAGTTTGTGAGTGCTTTTGGTGACAAGCCGAATTTCTTCAGCCTCCTGAGGTTGAAGAGGCGCTGCTGCGCCTTCTTCACAACGCTGTCTGTGTGGGTGGACCAATTTAGTTTGTCTGTGATGTATACGCCGAGGAACTTAAAACTTACTACCCTCTCCACTACTGTCCCATCGATGTGGATAGGGGGGTGCTCCCTCTGCTGTTTCCCGAAGTCCACAATCATCTCCTTAATTTTGTTGACGTTGAGTGTGAGGTTATTTTCCTGACACCACACTCCGAGGGCCCTCACCTCCTCCCTGTAGGCCGTCTCGTCGTTGTTGGTAATCAAGCCTACCACTGTAGTGTCGTCCGCACACTTGATGATTGATTTGGTGGCGTGCATGGCCACACAGTCGTGGGTGAACAGAGAGTACAGGAGAGGGCTCAGAACGCACCCTTGTGGGGCCCCAGTGTTGAGGATCAGCGGGGTGGAGATGTTGTTACCTACCCTCACCACCTGTGGGAGGCCTGTCAGGAAGTCCAGTACCCAGTTGCACAGGGCAGGGTTGAGACCCAGGGTCTCGAGCTTGATGACGAGTTTGGAGGGTACTATGGTGTTAAATGCTGAGCTGTAGTCGATGAACAGCATTCTCACGTAGGTATTCCTCTTGTCCAGATGGGTTAGGGCAGTGTGCAGTGTAGTTGAGATTGCATCGTCTGTGGACCTATTTGGGCGGTAAGCAAATTGGAGTGGGTCGAGGGTGTCAGGTAGGGTGGAGGTGATATGGTCCTTGACTAGTCTCTCAAAGCACTTCATGATGACGGAAGTGAGTGCTACGGGGGGCGGTAGTCGTTTAGCTCAGTTACCTTAGCTTTCTTGGGAACAGGACAATGGTGGCCCTCTTGAAGCATGAGCTAAGTTGGGTCGGTTCAACCATAGGTTAACTACCCTTTCTGCTTACTTAAAAAAAAAACACTTCCAATCTTCTCCAACCTGGCTGGAATGGTATTTATTTTATTTTATTACCCCCTTTTTCAGGCTCCACAATCCCTCATTTATGAATTCATATTGTTAATCAGATATAATAAAACAGAGTATAAGTTTACTTAGTTACAGTTCTATTTATAATGGGGATATTGTTTAGTCATTTATCCATAGAATTCTGGGCACTATGAGTACCTTGTCATGCCGTACGGGTTGATGAATGTCTATCAGTCTTCCAATCATTAGTAGATGAGATTTTCAGGAACCTGCACGGGCAGGGTCTAGTGGTGAATATTAATGACATTCTGATTTATCCTGCTACACGTGCCGAGCATGTGTCCCTGGTGCGCAAGGTGCTTGGTCGACTGTTGGAGCAAGGGGTGGAGATGGAGGATGACCGCATTGCAGCCATGCGTAATTGCAGCGGTTTTTAGGGTTTGCCAACTACTACCGGAGGCTTATCTGAGGTTTTGGTCAGGTCGCAGCTCCCATTACCTCACTGCTGAAGGGGGCCCCGGTGCGCTTGCAGTGGATAGCTGAGGCGGACAGGGCTTTTAGTCACCTGAGGGCTCTGTTTACCTCGGCTCCCGTGCTGGCTGATCCGGATCCCTCTTTGGCGTTCATAGTGGAGAGTGGAGGTGGACGTGTCCGAGGCTGGGATAGGAGCGGGATAGGAGCTGTGCTCTCTCAGCGCTCAGGTACGCCACCAAAGCTACTCCCCTGTGACAGACGCACTGTCCCAGCTGTATGACACAGAGGAGCGGCCCATGGATCCCACTCCCATACTCCCGGCCTCCTGCCTGGTGGCGCTGGTAGTATGGGAGCTGAGGGTTTATGTTTCCTCCTGCTCGGTGTGCGTCCAGTGTAATGCTCTTAGGCACCTACCCAGAGGTAACTTACCTGTTCCACAGCGGCCATGGTCACACCTGTCGATCGATTTCCTGACCGATCTTCCCCCATCACAGGGAAACAATCCTGGTTGTTGTGGATCGTTTCTCTAAGTCCAGCCGTCTCCTCCCTCTGCTCGGTCTCCCTATGGCCCTACAGACTGCGGAGGCCTTGTTTACGCACGTCTTCCAGCACTATGCGGTGCCTGAGGATAATGTCTAATCGAGGTCCCCAGTTCACTTCAAGAGTCTGGAAGGTGTTCATGGAACGTCTGGGGGTCTCGTCACCTGCCCGTTACCCGAGAGTAACGGGCAGGTGGAGAGAGTAAACCAGGATGTGGGTAGGTTTCTGAGGTCCTATTTCCAGGACCGGCCGGGGGAGTGTGCAGCGTTTGTGCCCTGGGCAGAGATGGCCCAGAACCCGCTCCGCTACTCCTCCACTAACCTCACTCCCTTCCAGTGTGTATTGGGGTATCAGCCGGGTCCTTGGCATCAGAGTTAGACCGAGGCTCCTGCGGTTCCAGCGTGAGGAGGAAACATGAGACGCCGCCCATGTCCACCTTCAGTGCGCCCTGCTGCGCCAGAAAGTGGGCGCAGACCGTCACCACAGTGAGACCCTGGTGTTCGCACCGGGGGACCGGGTCTGGCTCTCGATCCGAAACCTGGCCCTCCGCCTGCCCTGATGGAAGCTGTGTCCGCGGTTTGTGGGGCCATTTAAAGTCCTGAGGAGAGTGAACGATTAGGTTAGTGATATGTTATAGGTTACAGCTTCCCCCCCGATTACGGCATTAACCCCTCGTTCCATGTGTCTCTCCTCAGGCCGGAGGTGGCTGGCCCGCTCCAGGAGTCTGAGGTGCGGGAGGTTCCTCCGCCCCCTCTGGACATCGAGGTGGCCCCGGCGTACTCCTTTCGTTCCATCCTGGATTCGAGACGTCGGGCAAGGGGCCTTCAGTACCTCGTGGACTGGGAGGGATATGGTCCGGAGGAGAGATGCTGGGTTCCGGTGGAGGACGTGTTGGATCCTTATCTGCTGCGTGAGTTCCACCGTCTCCATCCATCATATCCATGTAGACTAATAGACAGTACATAATACACTCCCACATTATATCCATGTAGACTAATAGACAGTACATAATACACTCCCACATCATATCCATGTAGACTAATAGACAGTACATAATACACTCCCATATCATATCCATGTAGACTAATAGACAGTACATAATACACTCCCACATCATATCCATGTAGACTAATAGACAGTACATAATACACTCCCACATCATATCCATGTAGACTAATAGACAGTACATAATACACTCCCACATCATATCCATGTAGACTAATAGACAGTACATAATACACTCCCACATTATATCCATGTAGACTAATAAACAGTACATAATACACTCCCACATCATATCCATGTAGACTAATAGACAGTACATAATACACTCCCACATCATATCCATGTAGACTAATAGACAGTACACAATACACTCCCACATCATATCCATGTAGACTAATAGACAGTACATAATACACTCCCACATCATATCCATGTAGACTAATAAACATAATACACTCCCACATCATATCCATGTAGACTAATAGACAGTACATAATACGGTCCCACATCATATCCATGTAGACTAATAGACAGTACATAATACACTCCCACATCATATCCATGTAGATTAATAGACAGTACATAATACACTCCCACATCATATCCATGTAGACTAATAGACAGTACATAATACACTCCCACATCATATCCATGTAGACTAATAGACAGTACATAATACGGTCCCACATCATATCCATGTAGACTAATAGACAGTACATAATACACTCCCACATCATATCCATGTAGACTAATAGACAGTACATAATACACTCCCACATCATATCCATGTAGACTAATAGACAGTACATAATACACTCCCACATCATATCCATGTAGACTAATAGACAGTACATAATACACTCCCACATCATATCCATGGAGACAAATATTTGATTTATCTTACCTTTATTTAACTAGGCAAGTCAGTTAAGAACAAATTCTTATTTTCAATGACAGCCTAGGAACAGTGGGTTAACTGCCTTGTTCAAGAGCAGAATGACAGATTTGTACATTGTCAGCTCGGGGATTCGAACTTGCAACCTTTCAGTTACTAGTCCAACGCGCTAAGACCATTTAAACAAGTGGTAATCAAAGTCTTATTGTGGAAAAAATGGGGTCCCTAATGAAAAAAGTTTTAATATCATTTAAACTGACTGTTGAATACCACTGATCTAAACTGACTGTTGAATACCACTGATCTAAACTGACTGTTGAATACCACTGATCTAAACTGACTGTTGAATACCACTGATCTAAACTGACTGTTGAATACCACTGATCTAAACTGACTGTTGAATACCACTGATCTAAACTGACTGTTGAATACCACTGATCTAAACTGACTGTTGAATACCACTGATCTAAACTGACTGTTGAATACCACTGATCTAAACTGACTGTTGAATACCACTGATCTAAACTGACTGTTGAATACCACTGATCTAAACTGACTGTTGAATACCACTGATCTAAACTGACTGTTGAATACCACTGATCTAAACTGACTGTTGAATACCACTGATCTAAACTGACTGTTGAATACCACTGATCTAAACTGACTGTTGAATACCACTGATCTAAACTGACTGTTGAATACCACTGATCTAAACTGACTGTTGAATACCACTGATCTAAACTGACTGTTGAATACCACTGATCTAAACTGACTGTTGAATACCACTGATCTAAACTGACTGTTGAATACCACTGATCTAAACTGACTGTTGAATACCACTGATCTAAACTGACTGTTGAATACCACTGATCTAAACTGACTGTTGAATACCACTGATCTAAACTGGCTGTTGAATACCACTGATCTAAACTGGCTGTTGAATACCACTGATCTAAACTGACTGTTGAATACCACTGATCTAAACTGACTGTTGAATACCACTGATCTAAACTGACTGTTGAATACCACTGATCTAAACTGACTGTTGAATACCACTGATCTAAACTGACTGTTGAATACCACTGATCTAAACTGACTGTTGAATACCACTGATCTAAACTGACTGTTGAATACCACTGATCTAAACTGACTGTTGAATACCACTGATCTAAACTGACTGTTGAATACCACTGATCTAAACTGACTGTTGAATACCACTGATCTAAACTGACCATCAATTAAATGAATACACAGTACTGTACATACAATATATATATAAAAGTATGTGGACACCCCTTCAAATTATTGGATTTTGCTACTTCAACCACACCCGTTGCTGACAGGTGTATAACATTGAGCACACAGCCATGCAATCTCCATAGATAAACATTGGCAGAAGAATGACCTTACTGAATAGCTCATTGAGTTTCAACGTGGCACCGTCATAGGATGCCACCTTTCCAACAAGTCAGTTCAAATTTTTGCTATGCTAGAGCTGCCTTGGTCAACTGTAAGTGCTGTTATTGTGGAAACGTCTAGGAACAACAACGGGTCAGCCTCGAAGTAGTAGGCCACACAAGCTCACAGAACGGGACTGCCAAGTCCTGAAGCACGTAACGCGTAGAAATCGTCTGTCCTCGGTTGCAACACTCAGTATCGAGTTCCAAACTGCCTCTAGAAGCAACGTCAGCACAATAACTGTTCATCAGGCGCCTCATGAAATGGGTTTCCATGGCCTAGTAGCCACACACAAGACTAAGATCACGTGTGCAATGCCAAGCGTCGGCTGGAGTAGTGTAAAACTTGCCACCATTGGTCTCTGAAGCAGTGGATATGCGTACTCTGGAATGATGAATCAAGCTTCACCATTTGGTAGTCCAACGGTCGAATCTGGGTTTGGCAGATGCCAGGAGAACGTTACCTGCCCCAACGCATAGTGCCAAGTATAAAGCTTGGTGGAGGAGGAATAATGGTCTGGGGCTGTTTTTCACTGTTAGGGCGAGACCTCTTAGTTCCAGTAAAGGGACATCTTAACGTTACAGCATACAATGACATTCTAGACGATTCTGTGCTTTTTGGGGAAGGCCTAATTGCCAAACATCAGTGTCGGACCTCACAAATGCTCTTGTGGCTGAATGGAAGCAAGTCCCCGCAGCAATGTTCCAACATCTAGTGGAAAGCCTTCCCAGAAGAGTGGAGGCTGTTATAGCAGCAAAGGGGGGTCCAACTCCATATTAATGCCCATGATGTTGGGAGATGTTTGACAAGCAGGGGTCCACATACTTTTGGTCATGTAGTGTAAATAAATAAACCAAGTGGAACTTCAGCTCTACAGGGGATGAAGGTAGTGTAGAGGTCACAACACTGTTTCTATGGAGGCTATTGTGGAGGAGCGTTCCATGGTGTCGTAGAATCGCAGGCAGGTCTTGTACTGCAGTAGCTTCTCTGCCAGGAGGCTGCTTCCTACTCCTCTACTCTGCACCACACTCAGGTCTAGGTACCTGGGACACAGAGAAGGAAAGACTGCTAGGGTGGATCTGTCTCAATACTGTCATCTCTCAATATCACCTGTCTCAATACTCTTAATACTGTCACCTGTCTCAATACTGTCACCTGTCTCAATACTGTCACCTGTCTCAATACTGTCACCTGTCTTAATACTGTCACCTGTCTCAATACTGTCACCTGTCTCAATACTGTCACCGGTCTCAATACTGTCACCTGTCTTAATACACTTAATACTGTCACCTGTCTCAATACTGTCACCTGTCTAAATACTGTCACCTGTCTCAATACTGTTACCTGTCTCAATACTGTTACCTGTCTCAATACTGTAACCTGTCTCAATACTGTCACCTGTCTCAATACTGTCACCTGTCTCAATACTGTCACAATACTCTTAATACTGTCACCTGTCTCAATACTGTCACAATAGTCTTAATACTGTCACCTGTCTCAATACTGTCACAATACTCTTAATACTGTCACATGTCTCAATACTCTTAATACTGTCACCTGTCTCAATACTGTCACCTGTCTCAATACTCTTAATACTGTTAATACTGTCACATGTCTCAATACTCTTAATACTGTCACCTGTCTCTACTGTCACCTGTCTCAATACTGTCACCTGTCTCAATACTGTCACCTGTCTCAATACTGTCACCTGTCTCAATACTGTCACCTGTCTCAATACTGTCACCTGTCTCAGTACTGTCACCTGTCTCAGTACTGTCACCTGTCTCAGTACTGTCATCTGTCTCAATACTGTAACCTGTCTCAATACTCTTAATACTGTCACCAGTCTCAATACTGTCACCAGTCTCAATAATGTCACCAGTCTCAATACTGTCACCTGTCTCAATACTGTCACCTGTCTCAATACTGTCACCTGTCTCAATACTGTCACCTGTCTCAATACTCTTAATACTGTCACAATACTCTTAATACTGTCACAATACTCTTAATACTGTCACCTGTCTCAATACTGTCACAATACTCTTAATACTGTCACCTGTCACAATACTGTTAATACTGTCACTTGTCTCAATACTCTTAATACTGTCACCTGTCTCAATACTGTCACCTGTCTCAATACTCTTAATACTGTCACAATACTCTTAATACTGTCACATGTCTCAATACTCTTAATACTGTCACCAGTCTCAATAATGTCACCAGTCTCAATACTGTCACCAGTCTCAATAATGTCACCAGTCTCAATACTGTCACCAGTCTCAATACTGTCACCTGTCTCAATACTGTCACCAGTATCAATATTGTCACCTGTCTCAATACTGTCACCTGTCTCAATACTGTCACCTGTCTCAATACTCTTAATACTGTCACAATACTCTTAATACTGTCACCTGTCTCAATACTGTCACAATACTCTTAATACTGTCACCTGTCTCAATACTCTTAATACTGTCACCTGTCTCAATACTCTTAATACTGTCACAATACTGTTAATACTGTCACTTGTCTCAATACTCTTAATACTGTCACCTGTCTCAATACTGTCACCTGTCTCAATACTGTCACCTGTCTCAATACTGTCACCTGTCTCAATACTGTCACCTGTCTCAATACTGTCACCTGTCTCAATACTGTCACCTGTCTCAATACTGTCACCTGTCTCAATACTCTTAATACTGTCACAATACTCTTAATACTGTCACATGTCTCAATACTCTTAATACTGTCACCAGTCTCAATACTGTCACCAGTCTCAATACTGTCACCTGTCTCAATACTGTCACCTGTCTCAATACTGTCACCTGTCTCAATACTGTCACCTGTCTCAATACTGTCACCTGTCTCAATACTGTCACCTGTCTCAATACTGTCACCTGTCTCAATACTGTCACCTGTCTCAATACTGTCACCTGTCTCAATACTGTCACCTGTCTCAATACTCTTAATACTGTCACAATACTCTTAATACTGTCACCTGTCTCAATACTGTCACATGTCTCAATACTCTTAATACTGTCACCTGTCTCAATACTGTCACCTGTCTCAATATTGTCACCTGTCTCAATACTGTCACCTGTTTCAATACGGTCACCTTTTTCAATGCTGTCACCTGTCTTAATACTGTCACCTGTCTCAACACGGTCACCTGTCTCAACACGGTCACCTGTCTCAACACGGTCACCTGTCTCAACACGGTCACCTGTCTCAACACGGTCACCTGTCTCAACACGGTCACCTGTCTCAACACGGTCACCTGTCTCAACACGGTCACCTGTCTCAACACTGTCACCTGTCTCAACACGGTCACCTGTCTCAACACTGTCACCTGTCTCAACACTGTCACCTGTCTCAACACTGTCACCTGTCTCAACACGGTCACCTGTCTCAATACTGTCACCTGTCTCAATACTGTCACCTGTCTCAATACTCTCAATACTGTCACCTGTCTCAATACTGTCACCTGTCTCAATACTGTCACCTGTCTCAATACTGTCACCTGTCTCAATACTGTCACCTGTCTCAATACTGTCACCTGTCTCAATACTGTCACCTGTCTCAATACTGTCACCTGTCTCAATACTGTCACCTGTCTCAATACTGTCACCTGTCTCAATACTGTCACCTGTCTCAATACTGTCACCTGTCTCAATACTGTCACCTGTCTCAATACTGTCCACAGTCTCAATCCTCTCCCCTGTCTCAATTCTGTCACCTGTCTAACTACTGTCACCTGTCTCAATACTGTCACCTGTCTCAATACTCTTAATACTGTCACAATACTCTTAATACTGTCACCTGTCTCAATACTCTTAATACTGTCACAATACTCTCAATACTGTCACCTGTCTCAATACTGTCACCTGTATCAATACTGTCACCTGTCTCAATACTCTTAATACTGTCACATGTCTCAATACTCTTAATACTGTCACCTGTCTCAATACTGTCACCTGTCTCAATACTGTCACCTGTCTCAATACTCTTAATACTGTCACATGTCTCAATACTCTTAATACTGTCACCAGTCTCAATACTGTCACCAGTCTCAATACTGTCACCTGTCTCAATACTGTCACCTGTCTCAATACTGTCACCTGTCTCAATACTGTCACCTGTCTCAATACTCTTAATACTGTCACATGTCTCAATACTCTTAATACTGTCACCAGTCTCAATACTGTCACCAGTCTCAATACGGTCACCTGTCTCAATACTGCCACCTGTCTCAATACTGTCACCTGTCTCAATACTGTCACCTGTCTCAATACTGTCACCTGTCTCAATACTGTCACCTGTCTCAGTACTGTCACAATACTGTAACCTGTCTCAATACTCTTAATACTGTCACAATACTCTTAATACTGTCACATGTCTCAATACTGTCACCTGTCACAATACTCTTAATACTGTCACCTCTCTCAATACTGTCACCTGTTACAATACTCTTAATACTGTCACATGTCTCAATACTCTTAATACTGTCACCTGTCTCAATACTGTCACCAGTATCAATACGGTCACCTGTCACAATACTGTCACCTGTCTCAATACTGTCACCTGTCTCAATACTGTCACCTGTCTCAGTACTGTCACAATACTGTAACCTGTCTCAATACTCTTAATACTGTCACAATACTCTTAATACTGTCACATGTCTCAATACTGTCACCTGTCACAATACTCTTAATACTGTCACCTGTCTCAATACTGTCACCTGTTACAATACTCTTAATACTGTCACATGTCTCAATACTCTTAATACTGTCACCTGTCTCAATACTGTCACCTGTCTCAATACTCTTAATACTGTCACAGTACTCTTAATACTGTCACCTGTCTCAATACTGTCACAATACTCTTAATACTGTCACCTGTCACAATACTCTTAATACTGTCACATGTCTCAATACTGTCACCTGTCTCAATACTGTCACCTGTCTCAATACTGTCACCTGTCTCAATACTGTCACCTGTCTAAATACTGTCACCTGTCTCAATACTGCCACCTGTCTCAATACTCTTAATACTGTCACAATACTCTTAATACTGTCACAATACTCTTAATACTGTCACCTGTCTCAATACTGTCACCTGTCTCAATACTGTCACCTGTCTCAATACTCTTAATACTGTCACCTGTCTCAATACTCTTAATACTGTCACCTGTCTCAATACTGTCACCTGTCTCAATACTGTCACCTGTCTCAATACTCTTAATACTGTCACAATACTCTTAATACTGTCACCTGTCTCAATACTGTCACCTGTCTCAATACTGTCACCTGTCTCAATACTCTTAATACTGTCACCTGTCTCAATACTCTTAACTGTCACCTGTCTCAATACTCTTAATACTGTCACCTGTCTCAATACTGTCACCTGTCCCAATACTGTCACCAGTATCAATACGGTCACCTGTCTCAATACCGTCACAATACTGTCACCTGTCTCAATACTCTTAATACTGTCACAGTACTCTTAATACTGTCACCTGTCTCAATACTGTCACAATACTCTTAATACTGTCACCTGTCACAATACTCTTAATACTGTCACATGTCTCAATACTGTCACCTGTCTCAATACTGTCACCTGTCTCAATACTGTCACCTGTCTCAATACTGTCACCTGTCTCAATACTCTTAATACTGTCACCTGTCTCAATACTCTTAATACTGTCACCTGTCTCAATACTGTCACCTGTCTCAATACTGTCACCTGTCTCAATACTCTTAATACTGTCACAATACTCTTAATACTGTCACATGTCCCAATACTGTCACCAGTATCAATACGGTCACCTGTCTCAATACCGTCACAATACTGTCACCTGTCTCAATACTCTTAATACTGTCACAGTACTCTTAATACTGTCACCTGTCTCAATACTGTCACCTGTCTCAATACTGTCACCTGTATCAATACTGTCACCTGTCTCAATACTCTTAATACTGTCACAATACTCTTAATACTGTCACCAGTCTCAATACTCTTAATACTGTCACAATACTCTTAATACTGTCACATGTCTCAATACTCTTAATACTGTCACCAGTCTCAATACTGTCACCTGTCTCAACACTGTCATCTCTCAATACTGTCACCTGTCTCAATACTGTCACCTGTCTCAATACTGTCACCTGTCTCAATACTGTCACCTGTCTCAATACTGTCACCTGTCTCAATACTGTCACCTGTCTCAATACTGTCACCTGTCTCAATACTGTCACCTGTCTCAATACTGTCACCTGTCTCAATACTCTTAATACTGTCACAATACTCTTAATACTGTCACATGTCTCAATACTCTTAATACTGTCACCTGTCTCAATACTGTCACCTGTCTCAATACTGTCACCTGTCTCAATACTGTCACCTGTCTCAATACGGTCACCTGTCTCAATGCTGTCACCTGTCTCAATACGGTCACCTGTCTCAACACGGTCACCTGTCTCAACACGGTCACCTGTCTCAACACGGTCACCTGTCTCAACACGGTCACCTGTCTCAACACGGTCACCTGTCTCAGCACGGTCACCTGTCTCAACACCGTCACCTGTCTCAACACCGTCACCTGTCTCAACACCGTCACCTGTCTCAACACCGTCACCTGTCTCAACACCGTCACCTGTCTCAACACGGTCACCTGTCTCAATACGGTCACCTGTCTAAATATTGTCACCTGTCTCAATACTGTCACCTGTCTCAATACTGTCACCTGTCTCAATACTCTCAATACTGTCACCTGTCTCAATACTCTCAATACTGTCACCTGTCTCAATACTGTCACCTGTCTCAATACTGTCACCTGTCTCAATACTGTCACCTGTCTCAATACTGTCACCTGTCTCAATACTCTCAATACGGTCACCTGTCTCAACACGGTCACCTGTCTAAATATTGTCACCTGTCTCAACACTGTCACCTGTCTCAATACTGTCACCTGTCTCAATACTGTCACCTGTCTCAATACTGTCACCTGTCTCAATACTGTCACCTGTCTCAATACTGTCACCTGTCTCAATACTGTCACCTGTCTCAATACTCTTAATACTGTCACAATACTCTTAATACTGTCACCTGTCTCAATACTCTTAATATTGTCACAATACTCTTAATACTGTCACCTGTCTCAATACTGTCACCTGTCTCAATACTGTCACCTGTCTCAATACTCTTAATACTGTCACATGTCTCAATACTCTTAATACTGTCACAATACTGTCACATGTCTCAATACTCTTAATACTGTCACCTGTCTCAATACTGTCACCTGTCTCAATACTCTGTTAATACTGTCACATGTCTCAATACTCTCAATACTGTCACCAGTCTCAATACTGTCACCAGTCTCAATACTGTCACCAGTCTCAATACGGTCACCTGTCTAAATACTGTCACCTGTCTCAATACTGTCACCTGTCTCAATACTGTCACCTGTCTCAGTACTGTCACAATACTGTAACCTGTCTCAATACTCTTAATACTGTCACAATACTCTTAATACTGTCACATGTCTCAATACTGTCACCTGTCACAATACTGTCACCTGTCACAATACTGTCACCTGTTACAATACTCTTAATACTGTCACATGTCTCAATACTCTTAATACTGTCACCTGTCTCAATACTGTCACCAGTATCAATACGGTCACCTGTCACAATACTGTCACCTGTCTCAATACTGTCACCTGTCTCAATACTGTCACCTGTCTCAGTACTGTCACAATACTGTAACCTGTCTCAATACTCTTAATACTGTCACAATACTCTTAATACTGTCACATGTCTCAATACTGTCACCTGTCACAATACTCTTAATACTGTCACCTCTCTCAATACTGTCACCTGTTACAATACTCTTAATACTGTCACATGTCTCAATACTCTTAATACTGTCACCTGTCTCAATACTGTCACCTGTCTCAATACTCTTAATACTGTCACAGTACTCTTAATACTGTCACCTGTCTCAATACTGTCACAATACTCTTAATACTGTCACCTGTCACAATACTCTTAATACTGTCACATGTCTCAATACTGTCACCTGTCTCAATACTGTCACCTGTCTCAATACTGTCACCTGTCTCAATACTGTCACCTGTCTAAATACTGTCACCTGTCTCAATACTGCCACCTGTCTCAATACTCTTAATACTGTCACAATACTCTTAATACTGTCACAATACTCTTAATACTGTCACCTGTCTCAATACTGTCACCTGTCTCAATACTGTCACCTGTCTCAATACTCTTAATACTGTCACCTGTCTCAATACTCTTAATACTGTCACCTGTCTCAATACTGTCACCTGTCTCAATACTCTTAATACTGTCACAATACTCTTAATACTGTCACCTGTCTCAATACTGTCACCTGTCTCAATACTGTCACCTGTCTCAATACTGTCACCTGTCTCAATACTGTCACCTGTCTCAATACTCTTAATACTGTCACCTGTCTCAATACTCTTAACTGTCACCTGTCTCAATACTCTTAATACTGTCACCTGTCTCAATACTGTCACCTGTCCCAATACTGTCACCAGTATCAATACGGTCACCTGTCTCAATACCGTCACAATACTGTCACCTGTCTCAATACTCTTAATACTGTCACAGTACTCTTAATACTGTCACCTGTCTCAATACTGTCACAATACTCTTAATACTGTCACCTGTCACAATACTCTTAATACTGTCACATGTCTCAATACTGTCACCTGTCTCAATACTGTCACCTGTCTCAATACTGTCACCTGTCTCAATACTGTCACCTGTCTCAATACTGTCACCTGTCTCAATACTCTTAATACTGTCACCTGTCTCAATACTCTTAATACTGTCACCTGTCTCAATACTGTCACCTGTCTCAATACTCTTAATACTGTCACAATACTCTTAATACTGTCACATGTCCCAATACTGTCACCAGTATCAATACGGTCACCTGTCTCAATACCGTCACAATACTGTCACCTGTCTCAATACTCTTAATACTGTCACAGTACTCTTAATACTGTCACCTGTCTCAATACTGTCACCTGTCTCAATACTGTCACCTGTATCAATACTGTCACCTGTCTCAATACTCTTAATACTGTCACAATACTCTTAATACTGTCACCAGTCTCAATACTCTTAATACTGTCACAATACTCTTAATACTGTCACATGTCTCAATACTCTTAATACTGTCACAATACTCTTAATACTGTCACATGTCCCAATACTGTCACCAGTATCAATACGGTCACCTGTCTCAATACCGTCACAATACTGTCACCTGTCTCAATACTCTTAATACTGTCACAGTACTCTTAATACTGTCACCTGTCTCAATACTGTCACCTGTCTCAATACTGTCACCTGTATCAATACTGTCACCTGTCTCAATACTCTTAATACTGTCACAATACTCTTAATACTGTCACCAGTCTCAATACTCTTAATACTGTCACAATACTCTTAATACTGTCACCTGTCTCAATACTCTTAATACTGTCACAATACTCTTAATACTGTCACCTGTCTCAATACTCTTAATACTTTCACAATACTCTTAATACTGTCACATGTCTCAATACTGTCACCTGTCTCAATACTGTCACCTGTCTCAATACTCTTAATACTGTCACAATACTCTTAATACTGTCACCTGTCTCAATACTGTCACCTGTCTCAATACTGTCACCTGTCACAATACTGTTAATACTGTCACATGTCTCAATACTCTCAATACTGTCACCTGTCTCAATACTGTCACCTGTCTCAATACTCTTAATACTGTCTCAATACTCTTAATACTGTCACAATACTCTTAATACTGTCACCTGTCTCAATACTGTCACCTGTTTCAATACTGTCACAATACTCTTAATACTGTCACCTGTCTCAATACTCTTAATACTGTCACAATACTGTTAATACTGTCACTTGTCTCAATACTCTTAATACTGTCACCTGTCTCAATACTGTCACCTGTCTCAATACTGTCACCTGTCTCAATACTCTTAATACTGTCACAATACTCTTAATACTGTCACAATACTCTTAATACTGTCACATGTCTCAATACTCTTAATACGGTCACCAGTCTCAATACTGTCACCTGTCTCAATACTGTCACCTGTCTCAATACTGTCACCTGTCTCAATACTGTCACCTGTCTCAATACTGTCACCTGTCTCAATACTGTCACCTGTCTCAATACTGTCACCTGTCTCAGTACTGTCACCTGTCTCAGTACTGTCACCTGTCTCAGTACTGTCACCTGTCTCAGTACTGTCATCTGTCTCAATACTGTCACCTGTCTCAGTACTGTCACCTGTCTCAATACTGTCACCTGTCTCAATACTGTCACCTGTCTCAATACTGTCACCTGTCTCAATACTCTTAATACTGTCACAATACTCTTAATACTGTCACATGTCTCAATACTCTTAATACTGTCACCTGTCTCAATACTGTCACCTGTCTCAATGCTGTCACCTGTCTCAATGCTGTCACCTGTCTCAATGCTGTCACCTGTCTCAATATGGTCACCTGTCTCAATATGGTCACCTGTCTCAATATGGTCACCTGTCTCAATATGGTCACCTGTCTCAACACGGTCACCTGTCTCAACACGGTCACCTGTCTCAACACGGTCACCTGTCTCAACACGGTCACCTGTCTCAACACCGTCACCTGTCTCAACACCGTCACCTGTCTCAACACCGTCACCTGTCTCAACACCGTCACCTGTCTCAACACCGTCACCTGTCTCAACACCGTCACCTGTCTCAACACCGTCACCTGTCTCAACACCGTCACCTGTCTCAACACCGTCACCTGTCTCAACACCGTCACCTGTCTCAACACCGTCACCTGTCTCAACACGGTCACCTGTCTCAATACGGTCACCTGTCTAAATATTGTCACCTGTCTCAATACTGTCACCTCTCAATACTGTCACCTGTCTCAATACTCTCAATACTGTCACCTGTCTCAATACTCTCAATACTGTCACCTGTCTCAACACTGTCACCTGTCTCAATACTGTCACCTGTCTCAATACTGTCACCTGTCTCAATACTCTCAATACGGTCACCTGTCTCAATACTCTCAATACGGTCACCTGTCTCAATACGGTCACCTGTCTCAATACTGTCACCTGTCTCAATACTGTCACCTGTCTCAATACTGTCACCTGTCTCAATACTGTCACCTGTCTCAATACTCTTAATACTGTCACAATACTCTTAATACTGTCACCTGTCTCAATACTCTTAATATTGTCACAATACTCTTAATACGGTCACCTGTCTCAATACCGTCACAATACTGTCACCTGTCTCAATACTCTTAATACTGTCACCTGTCTCAATACTCTTAATACTCTCACAATACTCTTAATACTGTCACATGTCTCAATACTGTCACCTGTCTCAATACTGTCACCTGTCTCAATACTCTTAATACTGTCACAATACTCTTAATACTGTCACATGTCTCAATACTCTTAATACTGTCACCAGTCTCAATACTGTCACCAGTCTCAATACGGTCACCTGTCTCAATACTGTCACCTGTCTCAATACTGTCACCTGTCTCAATACTGTCACCTGTCTCAATACTGTCACCTGTCTCAGTACTGTCACAATACTGTAACCTGTCTCAATACTCTTAATACTGTCACCAGTATCAATACGGTCACCAGTATCAATACGGTCACCTGTCTCAATACCGTCACAATACTGTCACCTGTCTCAATACTCTTAATACTGTCACCTGTCTCAATACTGTCACCTGTTACAATACTCTTAATACTGTCACATGTCTCAATACTCTTAATACTGTCACCTGTCTCAATACTGTCACCAGTATCAATACGGTCACCTGTCTCAATACCGTCACAATACTGTCACCTGTCTCAATACTCTTAATACTGTCACAGTACTCTTAATACTGTCACCTGTCTCAATACTGTCACAATACTCTTAATACTGTCACCTGTCTCAATACTCTTAATACTGTCACAATTGTCTCAATACTGTCACCTGTCTCAATACTGTCACCTGTCTCAATACTGTCACCTGTCTCAATACTGTCACCTGTCTAAATACTGTCACCTGTCTCAATACTGTCACCTGTCTCAATACTCTTAATACTGTCACAATACTCTTAATACTGTCACCTGTCTCAATACTGTCACCTGTCTCAATACTGTCACCTGTCTCAATACTGTCACCTGTCTCAATACTCTTAATACTGTCACCTGTCTCAATACTCTTAATACTGTCACCTGTCTCAATACTGTCACCTGTCTCAATACTGTCACCTGTCTCAATACTCTTAATACTGTCACAATACTCTTAATACTGTCACATGTCCCAATACTGTCACCAGTATCAATACGGTCACCTGTCTCAATACCGTCACAATACTGTCACCTGTCTCAATACTCTTAATACTGTCACAGTACTCTTAATACTGTCACCTGTCTCAATACTGTCACCTGTCTCAATACTGTCACCTGTCTCAATACTCTTAATACTGTCACAATACTCTTAATACTGTCACATGTCTCAATACTCTTAATACTGTCACAATACTCTTAATACTGTCACATGTCTCAATACTCTTAATACTGTCACCAGTCTCAATACTCTTAATACTGTCACCAGTCTCAATACTCTTAATACTGTCACAATACTCTTAATACTGTCACCTGTCTCAATACTCTTAATACTGTCACAATACTCTTAATACTGTCACTTGTCTCAATACTCTCAATACTGTCACCTGTCTAAATACTGTCACCTGTCTAAATACTGTCACCTGTCTCAATACTGTCACCTGTCTCAATACTGTCACCTGTCTCAATACTGTCACCTGTCTCAATACTCTTAATACTGTCACAATACTCTTAATACTGTCACCTGTCTCAATACTGTCACCTGTCTCAATACTGTCACCTGTCTCAATACTGTCACCTGTCTCAATACTCTTAATACTGTCACCTGTCTCAATACTCTTAATACTCTCACAATACTGTTAATACTGTCACATGTCTCAATACTCTCAATACTGTCACCTGTCTCAATACTGTCACCTGTCTCAATACTCTTAATACTGTCACAATACTCTTAATACTGTCACATGTCTCAATACTCTTAATACTGTCACCAGTCTCAATACTGTCACCTGTCTCAATACTGTCACCTGTCTCAATACTGTCACCTGTCTCAGTACTGTCACCTGTCTCAATACTGTCTTCTGTCTCAATACTGTCTTCTGTCTCAATACTGTAACCTGTCTCAATACTCTTAATACTGTCACAATACTCTTAATACTGTCACATGTCCCAATACTGTCACCAGTATCAATACGGTCACCTGTCTCAATACCGTCACAATACTGTCACCTGTCTCAATACTCTTAATACTGTCACAGTACTCTTAATACTGTCACCTGTCTCAATACTGTCACCTGTCTCAATACTGTCACCTGTATCAATACTGTCACCTGTCTCAATACTCTTAATACTGTCACAATACTCTTAATACTGTCACCAGTCTCAATACTCTTAATACTGTCACAATACTCTTAATACTGTCACATGTCTCAATACTCTTAATACTGTCACAATACTCTTAATACTGTCACATGTCCCAATACTGTCACCAGTATCAATACGGTCACCTGTCTCAATACCGTCACAATACTGTCACCTGTCTCAATACTCTTAATACTGTCACAGTACTCTTAATACTGTCACCTGTCTCAATACTGTCACCTGTCTCAATACTGTCACCTGTATCAATACTGTCACCTGTCTCAATACTCTTAATACTGTCACAATACTCTTAATACTGTCACCAGTCTCAATACTCTTAATACTGTCACAATACTCTTAATACTGTCACCTGTCTCAATACTCTTAATACTGTCACAATACTCTTAATACTGTCACCTGTCTCAATACTCTTAATACTGTCACAATACTTCTTAATACTGTCACATGTCTCAATACTGTCACCTGTCTCAATACTGTCACCTGTCTCAATACTCTTAATACTGTCCTGTCTTAATACTGTCACCTGTCTCAATACTGTCACCTGTCTCAATACTGTCACCTGTCACAATACTGTTAATACTGTCACATGTCTCAATACTCTCAATACTGTCACCTGTCTCAATACTGTCACCTGTCTCAATACTGTCACCTGTCTCAATACTCTTAATACTGTCTCAATACTCTTAATACTGTCACAATACTCTTAATACTGTCACCTGTCTCAATACTGTCACCTGTCTCAATACTGTCACAATACTCTTAATACTGTCACCTGTCTCAATACTCTTAATACTGTCACAATACTGTTAATACTGTCACAATACTCTTAATACTGTCACCTGTCTCAATACTGTCACCTGTCTCAATACTCTTAATACTGTCACAATACTCTTAATACTGTCACCTGTCTCAATACTGTCACATGTCTCAATACTCTTAATACTGTCACCTGTCTCAATACTGTCACCTGTCTCAATATTGTCACCTGTTTCAATACGGTCACCTTTTTCAATACGGTCACCTTTTTCAATGCTGTCACCTGTCTCAATACTGTCACCTGTCTCAATACTGTCACCTGTCTCAGTACTGTCACCTGTCTCAGTACTGTCACCTGTCTCAGTACTGTCACCTGTCTCAGTACTGTCACCAGTCTCAATACTGTCACCAGTCTCAATACTGTCACCTGTCTCAATACTGTCACCTGTCTCAATACTGTCACCTGTCTCAATACTGTAACCTGTCTCAATACTCTTAATACTGTTACAATACTCTTAATACTGTCACATGTCTCAATACTCTTAATACTGTCACCTGTCTCAATATTGTCACCTTTTTCAATGCTGTCACCTGTCTTAATACTGTCACCTGTCTCAACACGGTCACCTGTCTCAACACGGTCACCTGTCTCAACACGGTCACCTGTCTCAACACGGTCACCTGTCTCAACACCGTCACCTGTCTCAACACGGTCACCTGTCTCAACACGGTCACCTGTCTCAACACCGTCACCTGTCTCAACACGGTCACCTGTCTCAACACGGTCACCTGTCTCAACACCGTCACCTGTCTCAACACCGTCACCTGTCTCAACACCGTCACCTGTCTCAACACCGTCACCTGTCTCAACACCGTCACCTGTCTCAACACCGTCACCTGTCTCAACACCGTCACCTGTCTCAACACCGTCACCTGTCTCAACACCGTCACCTGTCTCAACACGGTCACCTGTCTCAATACGGTCACCTGTCTAAATATTGTCACCTGTCTCAATACTGTCACCTATCTCAATACTCTCAATACTGTCACCTGTCTCAATACTGTCACCTGTCTCAATACTGTCACCTGTCTCAATACTGTCACCTGTCTCAATACTGTCACCTGTCTCAATACTGTCACCTGTCTCAATACTGTCACCTGTCTCAATACTCTTAATACTGTCACATGTCTCAATACTCTTAATACTGTCACCTGTCTCAATACTGTCACCAGTATCAATATTGTCACCTGTCTCAATACTGTCACCTGTCTCAATACTGTCACCTGTCTCAATACTCTTAATACTGTCACAATACTCTTAATACTGTCACCTGTCTCAATACTGTCACAATACTCTTAATACTGTCACCTGTCTCAATACTGTCATCTGTCTCAATACTGTCACCTGTATCAATACTGTCACCTGTCTCAATACTCTTAATACTGTCACATGTCTCAATACTCTTAATACTGTCACAATACTGTTAATACTGTCACATGTCTCAATACTCTTAATACTGTCACCTGTCTCAATACTGTCACCTGTCTCAATACTCTTAATACTGTCACAATACTTCTTAATACTGTCACATGTCTCAATACTCTTAATACTGTCACCAGTCTCAATACTGTCACCAGTCTCAATACTGTCACCAGTCTCAATACTGTCACCTGTCTCAATACTGTCACCTGTCTCAATACTGTCACCTGTCTCAATACTGTCACCTGTCTCAATACTGTCACCTGTCTCAATACTGTCAAGTACTGTCACAATTGTAACCTGTCTCAATACTCTTAATACTGTCACAATACTGTCTTAATACTGTCACCTGTCTCAATACTGTCACCTGTCTCAATACTGTCACCTGTCTCAATACTCTTAATACTGTCACAATACTCTTAATACTGTCACATGTCTGTCAATACAATACTGTCACCAGTATCAATACGGTCACCTGTCTCAATACCGTCACAATACTGTCACCTGTCTCAATACTCTTAATACTGTCACAGTACTCTTAATACTGTCACCTGTCTCAATACTGTCACCTGTCTCAATACTGTCACCTGTCTCAATACTCTTAATACTGTCACAATACTCTTAATACTGTCACATGTCTCAATACTCTTAATACTGTCACAATACTCTTAATACTGTCACATGTCTCTTAATACTGTCACCAGTCTCAATACTCTTAATACTGTCACAATACTCTTAATACTGTCACCTGTCTCAATACTCTTAATACTGTCACAATACTCTTAATACTGTCACATGTCTCAATACTGTCACATGTCTCAATACTGTCACCTGTCTAAATACTGTCACCTGTCTAAATACTGTCACCTGTCTCAATACTGTCACCTGTCTCAATACTGTCACCTGTCTCAATACTCTCAATACTGTCACCTGTCTCAACACTGTCACCTGTCTCAATACTGTCACCTGTCTCAATACTGTCACCTGTCTCAATACTCTTAATACTGTCACCTGTCTCAATACTCTTAATACTTTCACAATACTGTTAATACTGTCACTTGTCTCAATACTCTTAATACTGTCACCTGTCTCAATACTCTTAATACTTTCACAATACTGTTAATACTGTCACATGTCTCAATACTCTTAATACTGTCACCAGTCTCAATACTGTCACCAGTCTCAATACTGTCACCTGTCTCAATACTGTCACCTGTCTCAATACTGTCACCTGTCTCAATACTGTCACCTGTCTCAATACTGTCACCTGTCTCAATACTGTCACCTGTCTCAATACTCTTAATACTGTTACAATACTCTTAATACTGTCACATGTCTCAATACTCTTAATACTGTCACCTGTCTCAATACTGTCACCTGTCTCAATATTGTCACCTGTTTCAATACGGTCACCTTTTTCAATGCTGTCACCTGTCTTAATACTGTCACCTGTCTCAACACGGTCACCTGTCTCAACACGGTCACCTGTCTCAACACGGTCACCTGTCTCAACACGGTCACCTGTCTCAACACCGTCACCTGTCTCAACACCGTCACCTGTCTCAACACCGTCACCTGTCTCAACACCGTCACCTGTCTCAACACCGTCACCTGTCTCAACATACCTGTCTCAATAATGTCACCTGTCTCAATACTCTTAATACTGTCACAATACTCTTAATACTGTCACCTGTCTCAATACTGTCACCTGTCTCAATACTGTCACCTGTCTCAATACTGTCACCTGTCTCAATACTGTCACCTGTCTCAATACTCTTAATACTGTCACATGTCACAATACTGTTAATACTGTCACATGTCTCAATACTCTTAATACTGTCACCTGTCTCAATACTGTCACCTGTCTCAATACTGTCACCTGTCTCAATACTGTCACCTGTCTCAATACTCTTAATACTGTCACAATACTCTTAATACTGTCACATGTCTCAATACTCTTAATACTGTCACCAGTCTCAATACTGTCACCAGTCTCAATACTGTCACCTGTCTCAATACTGTCACCTGTCTCAATACTGTCACCTGTCTCAATACTGTCACCTGTCTCAATACTGTCACCTGTCTCAATACTGTAACCTGTCTCAGTACTGTCACCTGTCTCAGTACTGTCACCTGTCTCAGTACTGTCACCTGTCTCAGTACTGTCACCTGTCTCAGTACTGTCACCTGTCTCAGTACTGTCACCTGTCTCAATACTGTCACCTGTCTCAATACTCTTAATACTGTCACAATACTCTTAATACTGTCACATGTCTCAATACTCTTAATACTGTCACCAGTCTCAATACTCTTAATACTGTCACCAGTCTCAATACTCTTAATACTGTCACCAGTCTCAATACTCTTAATACTGTCACCAGTCTCAATACTCTTAATACTGTCACAATACTCTTAATACTGTCACATGTCTCAATACTGTAATACTGTCACCAGTCTCAATACTGTCTTAATACTGTCACCAGTCTCAATACTCTTAATACTGTCACCAGTCTCAATACTCTTAATACTGTCACATGTCTCAATACTCTTAATACTGTCACAATACTCTTAATACTGTCACATGTCTCAATACTCTTAATACTGTCACCAGTCTCAATACTCTTAATACTGTCACCAGTCTCAATACTCTTAATACTGTCACCAGTCTCAATACTCTTAATACTGTCACAATACTCTTAATACTGTCACCTGTCTCAATACTCTTAATACTGTCACAATACTCTTAATACTGTCACATGTCTCAATACTGTCACCTGTCTCAATACTGTCACCTGTCTAAATACTGTCACCTGTCTAAATACTGTCACCTGTCTCAATACTGTCACCTGTCTCAACTCTTAATACTGTCACAATACTCTTAATACTGTCACCTGTCTCAATACTGTCACCTGTCTCAATACTGTCACCTGTCTCAATACTGTCACCTGTCTCAATGTTCTTAATACTGTCACCTGTCTCAATACTCTTAATACTGTCACAATACTGTTAATACTGTCACATGTCTCAATACTGTCAATACTGTCACCTGTCTCAATACTGTCACCTGTCTCAATACTGTCACCTGTATCAATACTGTCACCTGTCTCAATACTCTTAATACTGTCACATGTCTCAATACTCTTAATACTGTCACCAGTCTCAATACTGTCACCTGTCTCAATACTGTCACCTGTCTCAATACTGTCACCTGTCTCAATACTGTCACCTGTCTCAATACTGTCACCTGTCTCAATACTGTCACCTGTCTCAATACTGTCACCTGTCTCAATACTGTCACCTGTCTCAGTACTGTCACCTGTCTCAGTACTGTCACCTGTCTCAGTACTGTCACCTGTCTCAGTACTGTCACCTGTCTCAGTACTGTCACCTGTCTCAGTACTGTCACCTGTCTCAATACTGTCACCTGTCTCAATACTCTTAATACTGTCACAATACTCTTAATACTGTCACATGTCTCAATACTCTTAATACTGTCACCAGTCTCAATACTCTTAATACTGTCACCAGTCTCAATACTCTTAATACTGTCACCAGTCTCAATACTCTTAATACTGTCACCAGTCTCAATACTCTTAATACTGTCACAATACTCTTAATACTGTCACATGTCTCAATACTCTTAATACTGTCACCAGTCTCAATACTCTTAATACTGTCACCAGTCTCAATACTCTTAATACTGTCACCAGTCTCAATACTCTTAATACTGTCACATGTCTCAATACTCTTAATACTGTCACAATACTCTTAATACTGTCACATGTCTCAATACTCTTAATACTGTCACCAGTCTCAATACTCTTAATACTGTCACCAGTCTCAATACTTTAATACTGTCACAATACTCTTAATACTGTCACCTGTCTCAATACTCTTAATACTGTCACAATACTCTTAATACTGTCACATGTCTCAATACTGTCACCTGTCTCAATACTGTCACCTGTCTAAATACTGTCACCTGTCTAAATACTGTCACCTGTCTCAATACTGTCACCTGTCTCAACTCTTAATACTGTCACAATACTCTTAATACTGTCACCTGTCTCAATACTGTCACCTGTCTCAATACTGTCACCTGTCTCAATACTGTCACCTGTCTCAATACTCTTAATACTGTCACCTGTCTCAATACTCTTAATACTGTCACAATACTGTTAATACTGTCACATGTCTCAATACTCTCAATACTGTCACCTGTCTCAATACTGTCACCTGTCTCAATACTGTCACCTGTATCAATACTGTCACCTGTCTCAATACTCTTAATACTGTCACATGTCTCAATACTCTTAATACTGTCACATGTCTCAATACTCTTAATACTGTCACCAGTCTCAATACTGTCACCTGTCTCAATACTCTTAATACTGTCACAATACTCTTAATACTGTCACATGTCTCAATACTCTTAATACTGTCACATGTCTCAATACTCTTAATACTGTCACCAGTCTCAATACTGTCACCAGTCTCAATACTGTCACCAGTCTCAATACTGTCACCAGTCTCAATACTGTCACCAGTCTCAATACTGTCACCAGTCTCAATACTGTCACCTGTCTCAGTACTGTCACCTGTCTCAGTACTGTCACCTGCCTCAGTACTGTCACCTGTCTCAGTACTGTCACCTGTCTCAGTACTGTCACCTGTCTCAGTACTGTCACCTGTCTCAGTACTGTCACCTGTCTCAGTACTGTCACCTGTCTCAGTACTGTCACCTGTCTCAATACTCTTAATACTGTCACAATACTCTTAATACTGTCACATGTCTCAATACTCTTAATACTGTCACCAGTCTCAATACTCTTAATACTGTCACCAGTCTCAATACTCTTAATACTGTCACCAGTCTCAATACTCTTAATACTGTCACCAGTCTCAATACTCTTAATACTGTCACCAGTCTCAATACTCTTAATACTGTCACAATACTCTTAATACTGTCACATGTCTCAATACTCTTAATACTGTCACCAGTCTCAATACTCTTAATACTGTCACCAGTCTCAATACTCTTAATACTGTCACCAGTCTCAATACTCTTAATACTGTCACCTGTCTCAATACTCTTAATACTGTCACATGTCTCAATACTCTTAATACTGTCACCAGTCTCAATACTGTCACCAGTCTCAATACTGTCACCTGTCTCAATACTGTCACCTGTCTCAATACTGTCACCTGTCTCAATACTGTCACCTGTCTCAATACTGTCACCTGTCTCAATACTGTCACCTGTCTCAATACTGTAACCTGTCTCAATACTCTTAATACTGTCACAATACTCTTAATACTGTCACCTGTCTCAATACTGTCACCAGTATCAATATTGTCACCTGTCTCAATACTGTCACCTGTCTCAATACTCTTAATACTGTCACCTGTCTCAATACTCTTAATACTGTCACAATACTGTTAATACTGTCACCTGTCTCAATACTGTCACCTGTCTCAATACTGTCACCTGTCTCAATACTGTCACCTGTCTCAATACTGTCACCTGTCTCAATACTCTTAATACTGTCACAATACTCTTAATACTGTCACAATACTCTTAATACTGTCACCAGTCTCAATACTGTCACCAGTCTCAATACTGTCACCAGTCTCAATACTGTCACAATACTGTCACCTGTCTCAATACTGTCAACTGTCTCAATACTGTCACCTGTCTCAATACTGTCACCTGTCTCAATACTCTTAATACTGTCACAATACTCTTAATACTGTCACATGTCTCAATACTCTTAATACTGTCACCTGTCTCAATACTGTCACCTGTCTCAATATGGTCACCTGTCTCAACACGGTCACCTGTCTCAACACGGTCACCTGTCTCAACACCGTCACCTGTCTCAACACCGTCACCTGTCTCAACACCGTCACCTGTCTCAATAATGTCACCTGTCTCAATAATGTCACCTGTCTCAATAATGTCACCTGTCTCAATACTCTTAATACTGTCACAATACTCTTAATACTGTCACCTGTCTCAATACTGTCACATGTCTCAATACTCTTAATACTGTCACATGTCTCAATACTCTTAATACTGTCACATGTCTCAATACTCTTAATACTGTCACCTGTCTCAATACTGTCACCTGTCTCAATACTGTCACCTGTCTCAATACTGTCACCTGTCTCAATACTGTCACCTGTCTCAATACTCTTAATACTGTCACAATACTCTTAATACTGTCACATGTCTCAATACTCTTAATACTGTCACCAGTCTCAATACTCTTAATACTGTCACCAGTCTCAATACTGTCACCAGTCTCAATACTGTCACCAGTCTCAATACTGTCACCAGTCTCAATACTGTCACCAGTCTCAATACTGTCACCTGTCTCAATACTGTCACCTGTCTCAATACTGTCACCTGTCTCAGTACTGTCACCTGTCTCAGTACTGTCACCTGTCTCAGTACTGTCACCTGTCTCAGTACTGTCACCTGTCTCAGTACTGTCACCTGTCTCAGTACTGTCACCTGTCTCAATACTCTTAATACTGTCTCAATACTCTTAATACTGTCACAATACTCTTAATACTGTCACAATACTCTTAATACTGTCACCTGTCTCAATGCTCTTAATACTGTCACAATACTCTTAATACTGTCACCTGTCTCAATACTGTCACCAGTATCAATATTGTCACCTGTCTCAATACTGTCACCTGTCTCAATACTCTTAATACTGTCACAATACTCTTAATACTGTCACCTGTCTCAATACTGTCACAATACTCTTAATACTGTCACCTGTCTCAATACTCTTAATACTTTCACAATACTGTTAATACTGTCACTTGTCTCAAAACTCTTAATACTGTCACCTGTCTCAATACTCTTAATACTGTCACAATACTCTTAATACTGTCACATGTCTCAATACTCTTAATACTGTCACCAGTCTCAATACTGTCACCTGTCTCAATACTGTCACCTGTCTCAATACTGTCACCTGTCTCAATACTGTCACCTGTCTCAATACTGTCACCTGTCTCAGTACTGTCACCTGTCTCAGTACTGTCACCTGTCTCAGTACTGTCATCTGTCTCAATACTGTCACCTGTCTCAATACTGTCACCTGTCTCAATACTGTCACAATACTCTTAATACTGTCACAATACTCTTAATACTGTCACCTGTCTCAATACTGTCACCTGTCTCAATATTGTCACCTGTTTCAATACGGTCACCTGTTTCAATGCTGTCACCTTTTTCAATGCTGTCACCTGTCTCAACACGGTCACCTGTCTCAACACAGTCACCTGTCTCAAAACCGTCACCTGTCTCAACACCGTCACCTGTCTCAATACCGTCACCTGTCTCAATACGGTCACCTGTCTAAATATTGTCACCTGTCTCAATACTGTCACCTGTCTCAATACTGTCACCTGTCTCAATACTCTCAATACTGTCACCTGTCTCAATACTGTCACCTGTCTCAATACTCTCAATACGGTCACCTGTCTCAACACTGTCACCTGTCTCAATATTGTCACCTGTCTCAACACTGTCACCTGTCTCACTACTGTCATGTCTCAATACTGTCACCTGTCTCAATACTGTCACCTGTCTCAATACTGTCACCTGTCTCAATACTGTCACCTGTCTCAATACTGTCACCTGTCTCAATACTGTCACCTGTCTCAATACTGTCACCTGTCTCAATACTGTCACCTGTCTCAATACTGTCACCTGTCTCAATACTGTCACCTGTCTCAGTACTGTCACCTGTCTCAATATCACCTGTCTCAATACTGTCACCTGTCTCATCTGCACAGAGTATATTGATACTTTGCTCAGGTCACCTCAAGGTGTCAAGGAAATTCTCAAATTTGTATCACTGAAAATCTTGAACACAAGATTTAAAGAAATAAAATGGCTTCCTCATCTCCTTTGACTCATCTGCAATGACTATATTTATAGATGAGAGAATCTCATACTGCACCTGTAAGATATCCACCAGAACACCAGAGTGTTTATGGTCATCAACAAGGCTAAGAAGAAGAAAAAATGCTCCAGATTCCCTTCATGCAGGGTGTTTGGGTACCAGTTACCTGTAGTTGGACAGGAGAACAGTACTATCAGTGGCCATAGGACTTAATCCCAATAATGCAGACAGACCCACATCAACCATTCCAACATGAATGTATGTTCCTCTTCAGTTTCTATGGTTACGATTATGCATCTGATAGAGAAGCCTTTACCTCCAGAGAGTTGGTAGACCAGCTGGATGATGAGGGCTCCCAGGAAACAGCCCCCTCCGTAGGACAGGGTGAGGAAGTGCAGGGAGATGCCTCTGATATGACTGGGTGTCAGGTGGAAGGAGATCACAGAGCCTGGAACAGAGAAGAGAGGAAGGCTGGGAAGAGGAATACGCCTTCATTCGGTTCAAACATCCCTTGTCTGTCTGGAATACACCAGTAGAGGTCATCCTAACCGTAGCTTCCAGAGTTCACAATACTATCCTCCATGTTGGCAGTTGGTTCCTGACTCTCCAGATTCTAATGTCATCCCAACGACATACAGTTGAAGTCAAAATATTACATACACTTAGGTTGGAGTCATTAAAACTCATTTTTCAATCAACAAATTTCTTGTTAACAAACCATAGTTTTGACAAATCGGTTAGGACATCTACTTTGTGCATGACACAAGTAATTTTTCCAACAATTGTTTACAGACAGATTATTTCACTTATAATTCACTGTATCACAATTCCAGTGGGTCAGAAGTTTACATACACTAAGTTGACTGTGCATTAAAACAGCTTGGAAAATTCCAGAAAATGATGTCATGGCTTCAGAAGCTTCTGATAGGCTAATTGACATCATTTGAATCAATTGGAGGTGTACCTGAGGATGCATTTCAAGGCATATCTTCAAACTCAGTGTCGCTATGCTTGACATCATGGGAAAATCAAAAGAAATCAGTCAAGACCTCAGAAAAAATTGTAGACCTCCACAAGTCTGGTTCATCATTGGGAGCAATTTCCAAATGCCTGAAGGTACCACATTCATCTGTACAAACAATAGTACGCAAGTATAAACACCATGGGACAACACAGCCGTCATACTACTCAGGAAGTCAATGCGTTTTGTCTCCTAGAGATGAACATACTTTGGTGCGAGAAGTGCAAATCAATCCCAGAACAACAGCAAAGGACCTTGTGAAGATGTTGGAGGAGCCTGGTACAAAAGTATCTATATCCACAGCAAAACAAGTCCTATATCGACATAACCTGAAAGGCCGCTCAGCAAGGAAGAAGCCACTGCTCCAAAACCGCCATAAAAAAGCCAGACTACAGTTTGTAACTGCACATGGGGACAATGATCATACTTTTTGGAGAAATGCCCTCTGGTCTGATGAAGCAAAAATAGAACTTGTTTGGCCATAATGACCATTGTTATGTTTGGAGGAAAAAGGGGGAAGCTTGCAAGCTGAAGAACACCATCCCAACCTTGAAGCACGGTGGTGGCAGTATCATGTTGTGGGGGTGGTGCACTTCACAAAATAGATGGCATCATGAGGTAGGAAAATTACGTGGATATATTGAAGCAACATCTCAAGACAATAGTCACGAAGTTAAAGCTTCGTCGCAAATGGGTCTTCCAAATAGACAATGATGCCAAGCATACTTCCAAAGTTGTGGCAAAATGGCTAAAGGACAACAAAGTCAAGGTATTGGAGTGGCCATCACAAAGCCCTGACCTCAGTCCTATAGAAAATGTGTGGGCAGAACTGAAAAAGCGTGTGCGAGCAAGGAGGCCTACAAACTCGACTTAGTTACACCTGCTCTGTCAGGAGGAATGGGCCAAAATTCACCCAACTTATTGTGGGAAGCTTGTGGAAGGCTACCCGAAACATTTAACCCAAGTTCAACAATTTAAAGGCAATGGTACCAAATACTAATTGAGTGTATGTAAACTTCTGACCCACTGGGAATGTGATGAAAGAAATAAAAGCTGAAATAAATAATTCTCTACTATTATTTCCAACATTTCACATTCTTAAAATAAAGTGGTGATCCTAACTGACCTAAGACAGGGAATTTTTACTTGGATTTAAAGTCAGGAATTGTGAAAAACTGAGTTTAAATGTATTTGGCTAAGGTGTATGTAAACATCCGACTTCAAATGTCCATTGACATTATAAATGTTACACCCAGTTTGTCTCTGTGTACGAACAGTGTAGCAGCAATAGGTGTGTCAGAAATACATGCTGGCTCTCCATCACTCACAGGAAGGGGTGACAAGGGCCTCAGCCAGACCCAGTAGGATGTACTGGGGAGCCAGCTGGATGCAGGCCATGGAGGACACCTGGAGCACCTTCCCTGACAGGGCCTGCTCCGTCAGAGGATAGCCCTTCCTGTGGACCTCAAACAGGCCAGCTACCAGGACAGACAGAGCTGCAAAGGCATGACCCAGTGCTGAGAGAGGAGAGGAGGGAGGGGAGAGGCAGAGAAACAGAGAGAGATATGGAGAGAGAGACATTAACATTGACTGAGTCACTGATGAGGGTGGTATTTGTGCATGTGTGTGCATGCTTGTGTGCCTTGTGTATCTGTGTGTGTGCCGTGTATGTACGCCATGTGTGCATGCCTACTGATGACTCTGGCGGGGGTGAAGGGTGTTTTCTCCATGGACAGGTAGCAGGAGGTGACACACTCCATGAGAGGGGCTAGCAGCAGCAGAGGTAGGATGCTGATGAGGTTCATGGCACCGATGGGCAGGAGGAAGCCATTCAGGTGCAGGTTAGAGTTCATGGTCTGAATGTAGTAACCTGATGGAATCTGTGGAAGAGGTCAGGCTAATAACAGATTCTATGGCATCTTTTTTGATCATAAATAAGCATTATAGATTTGCCTTTTTTACCCCGTATATCTGAAAAATGATGTATTTGCACTTTCCACTGAAATTAAACAAGGACCTGAAAATGTTGTAAATATCTCATGTGAAGCATGTTAGTGAAGAGGCCTGATGTTCTCCATTACATTGACCTGCCTGAGTGATGCAGGCGCGGTACAGTATCTGCAAGCCGTACAGAGGGAAGAGCCTTGCCAGGACCTTGACGTTCTCCACGTGTGTCTCACTGTAGCACCCCCCGTTGTTCTCCTTGGCGCGGTCCAGCCAGCTGGCTACGTCTCCACTCAGGTGGCGGTAGTGCAGGCAGCACATCTTCAGAGAGTTCAGGAACACCCCCAGAGTGGTCAGCAGGGAACTGCCTGCACAACAACCAAAATGTAAGGTTCTAAATAAACAGAGTAAAAACTAACTGACAACTAGGGAAAGCTCAAACCAAGTTTTTTCACCCAATGGGTCAGACAGCTGAACAGACAAAAACATGTTCCCAACAGCACAAGTATATATAGTCGGGCTTCCCGGGTGGCGCAGTGGTTAAGGGTGCTGTACTGCAGCGCCAGCTGTGCCACCAGAGACTCTGGGTTCGGGTTCCGGGTTGGATGCGTGCTGTGTTAAGAAGCAGTGCGGCTTTGTTGGGTTGTGTATCGGATGACGCATGACTTTCAACCTTCGTCTCTCCTGAGCCCGTACGGGAGTTGTAGTGATGAGACAAGACAGTAGCTACTAACAATTGGATACCATGAAAATGGGGAGAAAAAGGGGTAAAATTTAAAAATTTATCCATAGCAATAACAATGAGCCAATGAGGCACTTTTTTCACCTGACATAGAGAATGTGCTCTCTCGTCAGGACAATGTTGTTCAGAGGAGCTAGCCAACAATCACTTCAAACTGTGACTACACTTTGTTTTGTTTGACCTTTTTTCAAATGACATTTCTTTGTATTCTGTGTATACATAAATAATTTTGCTAGCTGATTCGTGATTTCGACTGGCTGAGAAACTCCGCCTGTCTGTCTGTCATGTTCCGACTCCCTACATGTTCATTACTATGGGACAGCTGGAGATTGAATTTGAATATTGAAACAAAGTTGCAAATGTCGCAGAGGCAGACAGCAAGGTTTATACAAATCCCCGTTGTTGAAAACTAAATGTTAGTCTAAAATAAAATGGGAGATAATGTCTAGATGCATTTAATAGTGGAGATCAAGTTTATAAATTGCTTGGCTGGGCTGATGAGAAAGTGGATTGCGCAGTCAGATGGAACACAGTAAATAGGCATTTTAACATAATAGATTTAGCCAGTGGTAACTTGTGGAATAGACACCGGCTGGAAAGCGGTTTTAACCAATCAGCATTCAGGATAAGACCCCCCCCCCCGTTGTATAATAGACCGCAACAACCACATCAATACTAGAATAGACCACAACAACCACATCAATACTAGAATAGACCACAACAACCACATCAACACTAGAATAGACCACAACAACCACATCAATACTAGAATAGGCCACATCAATACTAGAATAGACCACAACAACCACATCAATACTAAAATAGACCACAACAATCACATCAAAACTAGAATAGACCACATCAATACTAGAATAGGTCACATAAACATAGGTACATACATACACTGTAACACAAAGGTGAGACTGTCTGAGGTTGTGTTAACCTTTCTTGGGCCTGAAGGTGAGGTTAAGGTTGTGTTACCTTTCTTGGGCCTGAAGATAAGGTTGTTGCGGACCATGTGTATGGCGATGAGCATCAGCAGCACAGACATGAAGGGGATGAGGAATCCCAGGTTGTTGGCCACTGACTGCTGGATGTAGGCGATACCCAAAAACACTATCGTCGAGTTCAGGTTCACCAGCCAGTAGAACCTTAGAGGACAACATTACAACCAGGCTTGAGGGGAAACGTTTTGGAATGAAATGCAGGCCCTGTGATCTCCACATTAATCTTGGTACCCTTAACCAAATCAGCTAGTCACTGAGAGACTATATATCATCACAGAGACTGGCAAAAGATATATCAAAATTGATCTTGTTACAAATACAATATACTCTAAAGAGCGATGTATCAAACTAAAATACAAAATACTTTTGTAGTTGTAGTTAGATAAACTACAAATACATACAGGTAAATACATTTGCATGTACACACCTTCACTACAACATTCTCAGTAATGTTAACATTTAGTTGTTTTACGTGCTTTGACTGTAATATGTGGTTGTTTATCTACTGTACCTTAGTTGAATGCCTTGTAAGATGCTCTGGTTATGAGTGTCTGCTAAACGACAAACATTAACATTTAAATTTGAAAAAATTATCAATCACAAAGCACACTGGGTATTATTATTGGCCTTCTTATGGGTGCGGAGGTCATTATTTTAATACCCAGCATGCTTTTCAACTGTTCTTTTTTACTTTGACATTTTTTACATTTAGCACAGTGATTCTCAACTGGGGGTATATATATATACATGTTTTTAAAATAAAACATTATGTTGAAAGGTAAACGGTGCACGGCTTATTGTTGCTGACTTTACACATGCAGCTTGTCCAGCAGTGGTGAGCTAGCTACGTTCGGCCTCTTGAGGGTTTTCGCGCTGCACACACTCACTGAACAAAACAATAACGTTCTCACCCCCCCCACACACACACTGATGCAAAGAAATTACAGATTTCTCAACACACACGATACAAGAAAGGCACATTGCGCATCATACCTTGCGGCACAGCACATTGCTAAGCGCAAAAAAGCCCACACCAGCAGAGAAGATCTCATACTCCCTGCTGATTTATATCTGCACTGGTATCTTGGGAGAGTCAGCCACCAACAAACTTAAAACCATACCCCTATCCAGTAGCAATTTTAGCATGTAAATATTGGTGGGGCAAACATCCTCCCCCAAAATGTTTTGATGCATGCCAGCAAACACACAACACAACACTAAACAATACATTAATTGCACTATAACGGGGACCAACAGTGCCCACACAATTAAAGCTGTCCCAACAGCAGAGTCCCAACAGCAGTCCCTACACCTTACCACTGCTACACTTGGCTATCAGCGGAGCCTTGTCTGGCAGCGAACCAGTTCATTCCTTTTAAAAAACATAGCTGGTATGACTGACTTGCTTAAACAAATGTGGTTTTAACTGACAATTGAGATGTACAAAGTATGGCATAAGGGGACGACGAGCGGATAAGAGGCAATCCGTAATTTAGATAAAGACATTAATGAGCGAGCTAGGACGGACGTAGTCGTTATAACTATTTTTTCAGCACTTTTGAAATGTACAGCGACAGAATTCAGAACATTGGTCATTCTTATAGTATTCTCCTTGTACACCAAGTCAGAACCGTAGGATAGATAAAGGGGGCATATAAGTAGACAATGAAAGCTCTTACGATATTCAATGATTAATGTTACATTTCTCTAAAACATGTTATAGGCTACATGTGCACCACCAAGTCAGAACATTAGGCAGAATTAGGAGGGCACACGGGACCAAATGATTAGGGTGAGGCACATGGGCTACTAACAGCTTACTACACAACATACAATTAGTATTACTTTCTTATCTACAGTATACATAACTCCCTGGCATATTACATCATTTATGCAGCAGCATACAATACATTTTTGGACTCACCTTATTGTGCTGTGCTCACTTGAACAGGAAGGTAGCGCTGTGGTCCTTTGTGGGCAAATTTTGTCATCAAACTTTGTCATCAAAGTCCAGCATTCTCTGGATTTATGGTGCTTTCAAGACAACTGGGAACTCTGAAAAAAACAAGTTTGAATCATGATGACGTCAGTGATCTTCATGTCGGCGCTCTAGAAAGAGGCCCAAGTTTCCGACTTGCAATTCCGAGTTGGATGACTGTTCAAAAACCTATTTGCCCAGTCGGAGATCGTTTTTTTTCAGAGTTACCAGTTGTCTTGAACTCACTGAAGTAAGATTTCTCAGTTCTGATTTTCAGGTTGTTTTGAGTGCTGCAGAAGTCATGCTCGATTGACACCATGGCCGATATTGATTGTTTATTCATTTAAGGTAGGAAAAGAGACCCTTAAACCAAGATTTGGACCACACACCCACTCCACTGAATAACAGGCTAATGATTGCTTTGCAATGCTTGCAGTTAGCCACTGACTCCTTCCAAACCACTCACTGTTGAATTTGCGATTTCAACTTGTTGTGTAATGTTTATGTCCAATGGTCGGTGAGCACAGATACGTTTTTCTCTACATTATTTCTCTTCATATGACAAGGATTAAAAAGGATTTGCCAAAAGTTTGTCGACTTGATTCATGATGATGACTGATAGCCTGCTAGCTAAGAATTTGAGCCTTCTTGGATGGGCACTTCTAATGTAACTCTATGGCAGCACCCAAGGGGCTTAAACTTTCGAGCTTGAAAATACAAATGACATTGGAGTGTAGTTCAGTGTTATTAAAATTACAATATACATATTTCAAATACATGTAACAGAAATACTGTGTGTGTGTGTGTGTGTGTGTGTGTGTGTGTGTGTGTGTGTGTGTGTGTGTGTGTGTGTGTGTGTGTGTGTGTGTGTGTGTGTGTGTGTGTGTGTGTGTGTGTGACCACCATGACTGCTAACACACCTACCTCCTCACCAGTCAAATCCATCAAGTATGCTAGGGCTTCTGTGTTTGATTATTGAATAGCTGAATTGTTGAATGGCTCTAGGGTGCATTAGGTAATACTGTATATTTGTAACTAATTGACCTTATGTTTTCATATTTTCATTCATTTCTCTACTGAGACTCTAGCAGGGTTGAATTACTCATGCAATATTATAGAGATGTCTTTGTATTCCATTTGTGAATTTGAGAGCAGTTACATTTCCCCAGACCCAGTCCTCAGCGTTATACTGGACCAAGCAATTCAGTCTGCGATAAGAAAGGTTTCCATTGGGTTGAAACACCAACTCAGGATTTTTTACATTTTTTATGTATTGTCAAGCCGGTCCAGCAATTCATTCCGTGGTAAGAAAGCATTGCAGGGGCTGGCTTTCCCTGAAATGGGTTTTAGAAAATCAGGTGGAAACAAGCACTGTCATTATCTGGGCACAGGGGAACTAACAGAATATTCTAGACACCCTGCATGTGCAGAAAAATCGACTTGGCAAAGCCAGAGCCACTTTCAATTGGTGCATTAGTATATTACCTTAAGATAGCCACGTGAGACAGCAACATATTACAATCGTATTAAGTATATTTTCCATCAACAAAGTATTTATAAAAAAATTACATCTACATTTAGATTTAGTTAATTTAGCAGACACTCTTATCACACCATAGTTCTACCAGACTTCTGATACCATTGCAGGGTGAAAGGGTGAATGGGTTCACAAGATGTGAACCATGATAAAAAAGATAGCATAGAAAAGTATTTTGAATTTTGAAAATACAAATTACAGTAGTGTAGTTCAGCCCAGCATAATTCAAGTGAACTAAGTAATTCAAAAACGTATTTCAAATATGTAACATAAACACTGGCATAAATATCTGCCTACTACCCAACACTGTTACATTTCCTTATCAAAGAAACCACACCCCCTGTAGATACAGAGTACACAGTCAAGTAGGAAGCCACCCCCTGTAGATACAGAGTACACAGTCAAGTAGGAAGCCACCCCCTGTAGATACAGAGTACACAGTCAAGTAGGAAGCCACTCCCTCTCCTCTGGTGTAGAGCTCAATGAAACAGAAAGTCATCTTTGACACTGCCATTGCTTAACCTATGAGAGAGAGCACCAAAATGGCTGAAAATCTAGAACTGAAGGATCCGGTTACTTTTCCCTTCAGACACAGCTGTATGCAACGTCATCTTCTTAGTTTGACTTCCATCCAAACCACATCCCTGTAGACACAGAGTTTCACAGCCCAGTAGGAAGCCACTCCCACAATGAAACAGAAAATAATATTTGACAAGCTGTTGCTCATCTTTCGGGTGAAAGCACTAAAATGGCTGACAATCAGGAACTGTTCTGTTGCTCCGTCTGTCTGGATCTACTGAAGGATCCGGTGACTACTGCCTGTGGACACAGTTACTGTATGGGCTGTATTAAAGAAAGCTGGGATCAGGATGATCTGAAAGGTGTCTACAGATGTCCCCAGTGCAGACAGACCTTCACTCCAAGGCCTACTCTGAAGAGAAACACCGTGCTGGCTGAAGTGTTGGAGAATTTGAAAATGGCAGATTTCCAAGGTACCACTCCTGCACACTGTTTTGCTGAACCTGAAGATGTGGAGTGTGATGTCTGCACTAGGAAAAAACTCAAAGCTGTCAAGTCCTGTCTGGTGTGTCTGGCCTCTTACTGTGAGACTCATCTCCAGCCTCACTACTATGTGTCCCCACTAAAGAAGCATAAGCTTGTCAATGCAGTGACAGATCTACAGGAGAAGATTTGCCCAAACCATGACAAACTGCTGGAGGTTTACTGTCGTACCGATCAGCAGTGTATCTGTCTGCTGTGTTTGATGGATGAACATAAAGGCCATGATACAGTGGAAGCTGCAGCAGAGAGGACTGAGAAACAGGTAAAATGCTGAATATTACTCTCCCATTATATGCAGTATACTTGTTTACATAAAGACTTGCATCATTATTGGACGGATCAAACCACATGACATTAATGTCAACCGATTCAACAAAAAATGTAATCTATTAGCATGCCTTCAATGTAATATCCACCATTATAGAGTAGCAAGTGCAATATAACCCAGGCCAAAAACTAGAATCTATTAGCATGCCTTCAATGTAATATCCACCATTATAGAGTAGCAAGTGCAATATAACCCAGGCCCAAAACTAGAATCTATTAGCATGCCTTCAATGTAATATCCACCATTATAGAGTAGCAAGTGCAATATAACCCAGGCCCAAAACTAGAATCTATTAGCATGCCTTCAATGTAATATCCACCATTATAGAGTAGCAAGTGCAACATAACCCAGGCCCAAAACTAGAATCTATTAGCATGCCTTCAATGTAATATCCACCATTATAGAGTAGCAAGTGCAACATAACCCAGGCCCAAAACTAGAATCTATTAGCATGCCTTCAATGTAATATCCACCATTATAGAGTAGCAAGTGCAATATAACCCAGGCCCAAAACTAGAATCTATTAGCATGCCTTCAATGTAATATCCACCATTATAGAGTAGCAAGTGTAACATAACCCAGGCCCAAAACTAGAATCTATTAGCATGCCTTCAATGTAATATCCACCATTATAGAGTAGCAAGTGTAACATAACCCAGGCCCAAAACTAGAATCTATTAGCATGCCTTCAATGTAATATCTGCCATTATAGAGTAGCAAGTGCAACATAACCCAGGCCCAAAACTAGAATCTATTAGCATGCCTTCAATATAATATCCACCATTATAGAGTAGCAAGTGTAACATAACCCAGGCCCAAAACTAGAATCTATTAGCATGCCTTCAATGTAATATCCACCATTATAGAGTAGCAAGTGTAACATAACCCAGGCCCAATACTAGAATCTATTAGCATGCCTTCAATGTAATATCCACCATTATAGAGTAGCAAGTGCAACATAACCCAGGCCCAAAACTAGAATATATTAGCATGCCTTCAATGTAATATCCACCATTATAGAGTAGCAAGTGCAACATAACCCAGGCCCAATACTAGAATCTATTAGCATGCCTTCAATGTAATATCCACCATTATAGAGTAGCAAGTGTAACATAACCCAGGCCCAAAACTAGAATCTATTAGTATGCCTTCCATGTAATATCTGCCATCATAGAGTAGCAAGTGCAACATAACCCAGGCCCAAAACTAGAATCTATTAGCATGCCTTCAATGTAATATCCACCATTATAGAGTAGCAAGTGAAACATAACCCAGGCCCAAAACTAGAATCTATTAGCATGCCTTCAATGTAATATCCACCATTATAGAGTAGCAAGTGCAACATAACCCAGGCCAAAAACTAGAATCTATTAGCATGCCTTCAATGTAATATCCGCCATTATAGAGTAGCAAGTGCAACATAACCCAGGCCCAAAACTAGAATCTATTAGCATGCCTTCAATGTAATATCCGCCATTATAGAGTAGCAAGTGCAATATAACCCAGGCCCAAAACTAGAATCTATTAGCATGCCTTCAATGTAATATCCACCATTATAGAGTAGCAAGTGCAACATAACTAGAATCTATTAGCATGCCTTCAATGTAATATCCGCCATTATAGAGTAGCAAGTGCAACATAACTATAATCTATTAGCATGCCTTCAATGTAATATCCGCCATTATAGAGTAGCAAGTGCAACATAACCCAGGCCCAAAACTAGAATCTATTAGCATGCCTTCAATGTAATATCTGCCATTATAGAGTAGCAAGTGCAACATAACCCAGGCCCAAAACTAGAATCTATTAGCATGCCTTCAATGTAATATCCGCCATTATAGAGTAGCAAGTGCAACATAACCCAGGCCCAAAACTAGAATCTATTAGCATGCCTTCAATGTAATATCCGCCATTATAGAGTAGCAAGTGCAATATAACCCAGGCCCAAAACTAGAATCTATTAGCATGCCTTCAATGTAATATCCACCATTATAGAGTAGCAAGTGCAACATAACTAGAATCTATTAGCATGCCTTCAATGTAATATCCGCCATTATAGAGTAGCAAGTGCAACATAACTATAATCTATTAGCATGCCTTCAATGTAATATCCGCCATTATAGAGTAGCAAGTGCAACATAACCCAGGCCCAAAACTAGAATCTATTAGCATGCCTTCAATGTAATATCCACCATTATAGAGTAGCAAGTGCAACATAACCCAGGCCCAAAACTAGAATATATTAGCATGCCTTCAATGTAATATCCACCATTATAGAGTAGCAAGTGCAACATAACCCAGGCCCAATACTAGAATCTATTAGCATGCCTTCAATGTAATATCCGCCATTATAGAGTAGCAAGTGCAACATAACCCAGGCAGGTTCATCTCTCACTAAAACATAAAGGGTGGGTTTCCCAGACACCAATTAAACCTAGTCCTGGACTAAAAACAAGCATTAAGTGGCAATATGTAACTTTTTGTGCAACCTGACCAAAGTAACATAGAAATGTGAGTTATAGATCTGTCATTCTACTTGAAAGCAAGTCTAAGAAGCCGTATATATGTTCTATATGCGCTATTTCTATGCTTCCCGTTCTTAAATTATTTTACTTTCGTTTTTGTTCACCAGCTTCAAACAGCTGAAACAACAATATTTTTGGTTATGGAAAATATATTTCCAGCGGTTTAGAGGGTACAATGACTCTCTACACTCTACTTACACTCTACACTCTACTACACTCTGTCACATAAACTGAAATTAGGCAAACCTTTAGAGTTTTAGCAACCAGGAAAAGGCTGAGCGATTTCTCCACAGTGCAACTTTAATAGAGAATCTCAATTTAAAATGCTGTCCAGGTTGAGGCTTGATCCGTGTCTGGGCAACCACCCCAACATGCTGTTCAGGTTGAGGCTTGATCCGTGTCTGGGCAACCACCCCAACATGCTGTCCAGGTTGAGGCTTGATCCGTGTCTGGGCAACCACCCCAACATGCTGTTCAGGTTGAGGCTTGATCCGTGTCTGGGCAACCACCCCAACATGCTGTTCAGGTTGAGGCTTGATCCGTGTCTGGGAAACCACCCCAACATGCTGTCCAGGTTGAGGCTTGATCTGTGTCTGGGCAACCACCCCAACATGCTGTCCAGGTTTAGGCTTGATCTGTGTCTGGGCAACCACCCCAACATGCTGTTCAGTCTGGGATTAGGCTTGATCCGTGTCTGGGAAACCACCCAAACATGTAGGCAATTTAGATAAGTATGCTGAACTCTCAAAGAGATTTCCTTTTGGTATGGCAGAGTTTCTACTAGTAAAATATGTTATGTGATGTTTGGTATGGCAGAGTTTCTACTAGTAAAGTATGTAATGTGATGTGTTTTTGAGAAGCAACAGTTGGGAGAAACACAGAAGGAAGGGAAGCAGAGAGCCCAGAGGAAAGAGAAGGAGGTGCAGGAGCTGAGACAGGCTGTAGATGCCATTAAGGTGAGTTTAAATCAAGGTTGAAATGATGTGGGTGTCAATGGTGCTGGGGCTCTGGGTTTGGGGAGCCAAGAGGAACAGGGGGTTCACAGTCCTTGTGAGAGCTGTTTTTCGGTCCTAACAGGAGTCTTCATGGGTAGCCGTGGATGACTTTGAGAGAATGTGTACCATGCACATCCTTTCATATATCCGCTCCATTGAGAGAAGGCGTTCTGAGGTGAAGGAGCAGATCAGAGCCCAGGAGAAGGCTGGAGTGAGTCAGGCTGAAGGACTCCTGGAGCAACTGGTGCAGGAGGTTGCTGAGTTCAAGAGGAGAGATTCTGAGCTGGAGCAGCTCTCACACACAGAGGATCACATCCATTTCCTCCAGGTGACCTTACTCTCTGTCTTAGACAATGTTGTCAGTGAATTGTGTTTGAGCTCCAGAAGTCTTTGACTCAATTCATTCTGAATTTATTTTCAGAGTATCGATTCTCTCTGTGACCCTCCTGGACCAAAGGCATTTCCTAGCAGTTTGGAAGCAGTGAAGAAATTTGTCTCTGAACAGAAAGAGAGAATGGAAAATACATGCAAGGAGGAAACCGACAAGATGTTGAATTGTCTCGAAAAAAATATGTGTATGGCTAATAGAATCTTATCTACACTGAACCAAAATATAAACGCAGCATGTGTTGATCCCATGTTTCACGAGCTAAAATATAAGATCCCAGAAACGTTCCATATTAAAAAATAGAGTATTTATCTCAAATTTTGTGCAAAACTTTGTTTACATCCCTGTTAGTGAACATTTCTCATTTTCCAAGATAATCCATCCAACTGACATGTGTGGCATATCAAGAAGCTGATTAAACAGCATGATCATTACACAGGTGCACCTTGTGCCTGGGGACAATAAGAGGCCACTCTAAAATGTGCAGTTTTGTCACAACACAATGCCACAGATGTCTCAAGTTTGGAGGGTGTGTGTAATTGGCATACTGACTGCAGGAATGTCCACCAGAACTGTTGCCAGAGAATTGAATGTTAATTTCTCAACCATAAGCTACCTCCAACAGTGTTTTAGAGAATTTGGCAGTACATCCAACCAGCCCCACAACCTCAGACCACATGTATGGCATTGTGTGGCCAGGCGGTTTTCTGATGTCAACGTTGTGAACAGAGTGCCCCATGGTGGCGGTGGTGTTATGGTATGGGCAGGCATAAGCTACGGACAATGAACACAATTGCATTTTATCGATGGCAATTTGAATGTACAGAAATACCGTGTCTGTGAACAACATATGCATTACATCTGTAATTCCCAGTCATGTGAAATACATAGAATAGGGCCTAATGAATTTATTTCAATGTATTTATATTTTGGTTCAGTGTAATTTATACATATAGCATGTCAAGTGAAAAATCATAAAATCATTATTAAGGTGGTTGAATTGCAGTGAGAAGTAATACATAATGGTTGAACTTTCTCTTGGTACGTTTCTGGTTAAAGTAATAAGAGTTTAATTCTCAGGTAAAAGTTTTGTGAATGACTCTAACTCTACCTGTCTTCACAGTGACAAAACCATCTTCACCACCTGTGCAAGAGTACAGTACGAGAATTGGATTTCTGAAAGGTGAGTAATTAGCGCCTCTGGCGCTCTTCTTCTTCTTTGGTATAATGGTGTTCCACAACAATTACATGTGCATTCCACCACCTACTGTGCGGCTGGATAATAAACCTCCCAAAAATGAAATATTGAGGGACTCATTCAAGGGTTTTTCTTTAATTTTACAATTTTCTTTCACACTCTTGGCATTCTCTCAACCAGCTTCATGAGGTAGTCACCTGCTATGCATTTCATTTAACACGTGTGCCTTGTTAAATGTTCATTTGTGGAATGTATTAATGCGTTTGAGCCAATCAGTTGTGTTGTGACAATGTAGGGGTGGTATACAGAAGATAACCCTATTTGATAAAAGACCAAGTGCACATTATGGCAAGAACAGCTCAAATAAGCAAAGAGAAACGACAGTCCATCATTACCTTAAGACATGAAGGTCAGTCAATCAAGTGCAGTCAACAAAATAACAAACGCTATGATGAAGCTGGCTCTCGTGAGGACCGCCACAGGAAAGGAAGACCCAGAGTTACCTCTGCTGCAGAGGATAAGTTCATTAGAGTTACCAGCCTCAGAAATTGTAGCCCAAATAAATGCTTCACAGAGTTCAAGTAACAGACACTTCTCAACATCAACTGTTCAGGGGAGACTGGGTGAAGCAGGCCTTCATGGTCGGAATCAAAAGGGGTTTGTTAGGCTGATACAGTCCTCTCTACAAGATCTCAGTGCAGTTCATTGCAGCAATGAAACTACAACTAAAGGACACCAATAAGAAGAAGAGACTTGCTTGGGCCAAGAAACACGAGCAATGGACATTAGACCGGTGGAAATCTGTTCTTTTGTCTGATGAGTCGGTTCCGACCTAGAATATGTGGACAACTATAAATACCTAGGTGTCTGGTTAGACTGTAAACTCTCCTTCCAGACTCAAATTAAACATCTCCAATCCAAAATCATAGGCATCTGATTTCTCAACAAAGCCTCCTTCATTCAAGCCGCCAAACTTACCCTTGTAAAACTGACTATCCTACCGATCCTCGACTTCGGCGAGGTCCTCTACAAAATAGCTTCCAATACTCTACTTAGCAAACTGGATGCAGTATATTACAGTGCCATCCGTTTTGTTCCCAAATCACCTTATACCACCCACCACTGCGACCTGTTTGCTCTAGTCGGCTGGCTCTCGCTACATATTCGTCGCCAGACCCACTGACTCCAGGTCATCTATAAGTCTATGCTAGGTAAAGCTCCGCCTTATCTCAGTTCACTGGTCACGATAACAACACCCACCCGTAGCACACATTCCAGCAGGTATATCTCACTGATCATCCCCAAAGCCGACACCTCATTTGGCCGCCTTTCCTTCCATTTCTCTGCTGCCAGTGACTGGAACGAATTGCAAAAATCGCTGAAGTTGAAGACAGCTAACCGATCGCTGCAGCTGTACATAGTCCATCTGTAAATAGCCCACCCAATCTACCTACCTCATCCCCATTCTGTTTTTATTTACTTTTCTGCTCTTTTGCACACCAGTATCTCTACTTGCACATCATCATCTGCTCATTTATCACTCCAGTGTTAATCTGCTAAATTGTAATTATTAGATCCTATGGCCTATTTATTGCATACCTCCTCATGCCTTTTGCACACACTGTATGTAGACTTTTTCACCTAGTTGGCGGAGATTAGACATGATATCAACACCATACCACTCCTGGTTACTTTGACAGCATCCACTTTTCCCCGTGCCTTCTTCACCATCCTTGTGACTTCTAAAGGGTTTCCCAAATAAACATCCTTATTCAAAAAACATACTCCAACAAGCAACGATTCATCAGAATCCATTTTTGCCCCTTTTTGTTCCATTCTTCGATGTCACTATTGTCCACACATCTTCAAACACTTCTGCTTCCTCCATCTCAACCTCTCTCTCCGTAGCTTCTGTTCTTCTTAATCTCCAATCACCGCCTTGTTTCTCCATGCCCACAATATTGCTACGCACCCAGTCTTTTTTCACTACCGCCTCGCTCTCTCAACCTTCCCCTTTCTCTCTCTCTTTCGCACTCTCTTTGCCTCCTCCCATCACACACACACACACACACACACACACACACACACACACACACACACACACACACACACACACACACACACACACACACACACACACACACACACACACACACACACACACACACACACACACACACACACACACACACACACACACACAGCACTGACCTAGTATGTTTTACGACCTCTTTTGCAGACTATCGCACCATAGAAGTGGATCCCAACACCGCATGTGCAACTCTCTCTCTGTCAAACAGAAACAAGGAGATAGCATGGAGTGACAAGGCCCGGGCCTATTCAGACCATCTAGACAGGTTTACTTACTATCACCAGGCTCTGTGCAAAGTGGGTCTGTCTGACACCTGCTACTGGGAGGTAGAGTGGAGCGGGGGCATCGTTGATGTGGCAGTCTCATACAGAGGGATCAGCAGGAAGGGTTGGGGCAATGACTGTTGTTTTGGACACAATGATCAGTCCTGGAGTTTGGTCTGCTCTCCCTCCAGTTGTTCATTCTGGCACAATAATAACAACAAAACCAACATTCCTGTCCCCCGCGCCTCCAGAGTAGGAGTGTACCTGGAACACAAGGCAGGTACTCTGTCCTTCTACAGCATCTCTAACACAATGGTCCTCCTCCACAGAGTCCAGACTATATTCACTGAGCCCCTATATCCTGGGTTTGGAGTTGATTTAGGATCATCTCTAAAGATATGCCACCTGCCAGTATGACAATGCTCTAACAACACTCAAACCCCTCCTAACATGTTATGGTCCTGGTACACTAACCCTAGGCTTGCTCTGCTGGCGTTTTACTCACTTTTTTGGGGTTAAATATGCTGTGCCAGATCCTTTTATAAAAAGCATTGCACTGTTTAAAAAGGAGTGCCAATATTTTGGTTAAGGGCTTGTAAGCATTTCATGGCGCATGTAACAACTACAATTGTATTTTTTATTTCGATTTTTGATTCCAGATATTGACCAATCAATTTCAGCTTGTCTATATTAGTAGATGGTCATGCACTCATGGCTTCATATGTGTTTTTGATTCATGTCAGATTAATCCAATTAAAGTAAGAATGGTATGACCTTGACTCCGTTTTTGATTACTTTTTTTGTCCAATACAACAGGTTAAATGTGTATAGTACCGTTTAGTTACTGTTTCAAGGCATCATCTCTACACTGTTGAGCACATACACACCCCTCTATAATACAACAACCCACCAGTTGAAGAAGGAGAGTAGCTGGTGCTGGTCGTAGCCCTGTAGTTTGTATGGCCCCATGGGACAGAGGATGGCACGGATGCCCCCGATGCCCAGGGCAGCTGCAAGCAGGCCAGTGTAGAACAGGATGTGCTGCTCCCGGTGCTCCATCTGGTGAATCATGTTGTGCGTGTCGATGTAGAAGTCCTCGAACGGGAACGCCACCACTGGGAGCATGGCTGTGCCTGAGGGGGGACGGGGGAGTGGAATCAGAATTTCATTAGAGGGATTTGATATGGATTGGGAAAATGTCAATAGTATGGGGCAAAGAAGGGATCTGAGAAGTAGAGAGCTCAGGGGTAATTCAGTCCTAATGTGTCAATTATTTAGAAGGTATGATCCATAAATTAATTGTATTTTATAAAGCCCTTTTCCCAACACAAGTTGTCACAGAGTAAGACAAATGGTGGTAGAAGTGGGTACGCATTTGAAAGTTCAGCCATGTATAACATGACAGAGTTGGTAAACACGGAAACCAAAGGAAGTTAGAGTATAAGATAAAGAAAAGTCTACGTTTTTTTGCATCATCTAAGATGCAAGTTTTTTGTACTAAGATGCTAGCTCCATGATTTTCAAATATCTCGATACGACCCGTCAGACTCAGATCAGTCAGTTTAAGAATAACATAATCAGTTAAATTCCAGGATGATGAAGTACTTTGCCATCTGGACAAATTTAGTTAAAATTTCAAACTGTCTGAAAATCCAAACTTGCTAAATCAAGGTAGATAATTGCTAACTAACTAGTTAGCAATTAACTAGTAGCTAGCAACTAGGCTAACTAGCTAGCAACTAGGCTAGTTGATCTGAACCACAAATCTATGACAAACAAAAACAAACAAACATGTACTGATAATTAATGTACTGCAATCAATATGCCATTGTAAGTGGCATGTTAGCTTTCAAGACTTAGACCTCAATACATAGCTAGCTAGACGATTTTGTCTACTTGGCGGCATTCATAATTCCCTTATGTTATGTGTTAAGACTCATTGGATCTAAAGTTATTGAGATGCTAGTCAGGTAGACTGAGGCTAGTTAGATAGGCTGTGTGGGGGTAATCCAGGACACAGAGAACACCCATAAGGTGTTGTGGTATAATAAACAGTCCTTTTTACAAGCATGCATGGTCCTTAGAGATGGAGCTAGAGAGGGTGGACTCCCATGGTCAGTTGGCATAGGCCTGCACTGGGGCTCAACTGTAGTTACACCACTATCTCTAATATTCCAGAACTTATTTCCTCAGAACCTTTTAATTTTCAGTTGTCTAACTCTGACAACTGCTGTTGGAAAAAGGGCTTTATAAAATACCTTTGATTGATAGATCTTCCCTTCTAAATAATTGACACATTAGGGCCGAATTACCTCTGAGCGCTCTACTTCTCAGATCCCTACTTTGCCCCATACTATTACTGTGTGTCGGGCTGCTACTCTGAGGTGAGACAGAAAATTCAAATAATGAGTCATCATAAGTAATGGGGTTGGTTTGAGCTCAAATCCAGGGTCCAACTGCTAGCATTGAGCACATGCAATCCTCTGATGCATTTGTCACCCACAGCACTCAGACCCATGTACATAATAATATAATATATGCCATTTAGCAGACGCTTTTATCCAAAGCGACTTACAGTCATGTGTGCATACATTCTACGTATGGGTGGTCCCGGGGATCGAACCCACTACCCTGGCGTTACAAGCGCCATGCTCTACCAAGTGAGCTACAGAACCCACTACCCTACCACTTCAACTGTACATCTACAGTTGAAGTCAGAAGTTCACAAACACCTTAGCCAAATACATTTAAACTCAGTTTTTCACAATTCCGGACATTTTATCCTAGTAAAAATTCCCTGTCTTAGGTCAGTTAGGATCACCACTTTATTTTAAGAATGTGAAATGTCAGAATAATAGTAGAGATAATGATTTATTTCAGTTTTCATTTTTTTTCATCACATTCCCAGTCGGTCAGAAGTTTACATACACTCAATTAGTATTTGGTACCATTGCCTTTAAATTGTTGAACTTGGGTCAAATGTTTTGGGTAGCCTTCCACAAGCCTCCCACAAAAAGTTGGGTGAAATTTGGCCCATTCCTCCTGACAGAGCTGGTGTAACTGAGTCAGGTTTGTAGGGCTTCTTGCTCGCACATGCTTTTTCAGTTCTGCCCACAAATATTCTATAGGATTGAAGTCAGGGCTTTGTGATGGCCACTCCAATACCTTGACTTTGTTGTCTTTAAGCCATTTTGCCACAACTTTGGAAGTATGTTTGGCCTCATTGTCCATTTGGAAGACCCATTTGCGACCAAGCTTTAACTTCCTGACTGATGTCTTGAGATGTTGCTTCAATACAGCCACACAATTTTCCTACCTCATGATGCCATCCCAGTGCTTCACGGATGGGATGGTGTTCTTCGGCTTACAAGCCTCCCCCTTTTTCCTCGAAATATAAAGATGGTCATTATGGACAAACAGTTCTATTTTTGTTTCATCAGACCAGAGGACATTTCTCCAAAAGGTACACTCTTTGTCCCCATGTGCAGTTGCACACCGTAGTCTGACTTTTTTATGGCGGTTTTGGAGCAGTAGCTTCTTCCTTGCTAAGAGGCCTTTCAGGTTACGTTGATGTAGGACTCGTTTTACTGTGGATATATTGATTTGCACTTCTCGCACCAAAGTACATTCATCTCTAGGAGACAGAACGTGTCTCCTTCCTGAGCGGTATGATGGCTACGTGATCCCATGGTGTTTATACTTGCGTACTATTGTTTGTACAGATGAACGTGGTACCTTCAGGCATTTGGAAATTGCTGCCAATGAAGAGCCAGACTTGTGGAGGTCCACTATTTGTGTTCTGAGGTCTTGGCTAATTTATTTTGATTTTCCCATGATGTCAAGCAAAGAGGCACTGAGTTTGAAGGTCGGCCTTGAAATACATCCACAGGTACACCTCCAATTGACTCAAATTATGTAAATTAGCCTATCAGAAGCTTCTAAAGCACTCACATCCTTTTCTGGCATTTTCCAAGATGTTTAAAGGCGCAGTCAACTTCATGTATTTAAATTTCTGACCCACTGGAATTGCGATACAGTGAATTATAAGTGAAATAATCTGTCTGTAAAAAATTGCTGGAAAAATGACTTGTGTCATGCACAAAGTGGATGTCCTAACTGACTTAAACTATAGTTTGTTAACAAGAAATTTGAGGGGTGGTTGAAAAACGTGTACATGTATCTATGTCTCTAGACAAAGGCCGGCGAGGTCCTTTTTACTTTATAAAAATGTTTTGCCCTTTTTTCTCCCCAATTTCATGGTATCCAATTGGTAGTTACAGTGTTGTCCCATCACTTCAACTCCCGTACGGACTCGGGAGAGGCGAAGGTCGAAACACGACCCAGGCAAGCCGCACTGCATTTTGACACAAATGCCCGCTTAACCCTGAAGCCAGCTGCATCAGTGTGCATGCACTCGGCCCACCACAGGAGTCACTAGAATGCAACGGGACAAGGAAATCTCAGCCTAACCCGGACAAATTGTGCACCGCCTCATGGGTCTCCCAGTCACAGTGCAGTGTCCTGGACCGCAGAGTTTTGCAGTGCAATATAATGCAGTGCAGTCCACACATCCTCTCCTTCAATGCAAATGTCATGTAAACTCAGAACGTTAATCTCTCTCCCTCCACCGTGTAGTTTCTCGAAGAGACTATAATCCATAGAGATCATTCCGCATTAAGAGATAGATTAGGCATTGAGAAAATAAAGCAGTGAAAATGATGTTCCATGAATTAAATCAGTTTGAACAATAAGTACTCCCTATACCAATATACAAGGATGAGTGTTCAACATCAATGTTCCACTCATCCCCCTCCCCTTGAAAACAAACAGGAGCACCTTACCAAAGAGATGGAGCAGAGTACACAAGTAGAGCACCTTGGTTCTCCCAAGGCAGGTATCAGCAAACCATCCCACCATCACAGGAGTGAGTGTACTGGCCCCCACAAAGCACAGGTTAACGGTAGCAGCCTGGTAGTGATCATAGCCCAGCTTCACCGTACAGAACAGGATCATGTTACACACAATCCCAAAGAAGGTGAACCTCTCAAACAGCTCCACCAGCAGGATGAAGATGATGACTTGGAGCTTTTTGCGTGTCTGCTGGGGACGGTTCTGGGGCAGCCCCCTGCTCGGGCACGGGGTCATGGAGGGCCGACATGGCTGGTGGTGCCCGCCTTCCATGGAGGGCCGACGCAACTGATGGTAGTTCCGCCCCTCTTCAGGCAGCTCTTGGAGGTCCACTGCCACCATACTGCCTGCCTGGTTATCTGGCTGCCTGGCTGGCTGAATGTGTCTAGAGAATATAACAACAGAGAGAGAACACTGGGACGGAGCACCTTCCTTCTCAGAAGAGGAGTTGCTGTAGAATCCAGGGCTGGAATTATACACCTTTCTGTGAGTGGGTCTGGAACCGGAATGGGGGTGTCAGTGATCAAAGTGTCCGCACTGGGTGCTCTGTAATTGATTGTGTTGTGGCTCAGATGTGTCTGCTGATTATGCTGTGCCATATGTTCCCTGTGACCCATACGCAGGTGTGAGTGGTAGGAGATATTTAGGAAGTGTCCCTGACATATTTTCTAAATGAGCTTCAGGGTATTCTGAGGGTATACTAATATTGTTGTTTTGAGGGCTCCTCTGTTACAAGACAGAGGTAATGATAAAGGGATCATGGGCTTCGATGGTTTCTGTAATGTTTATAGTATATTGATAAAAAATAATGGAGTTATAAATAATTGATAGTTTAATGAATCATATTTTTCTATATTGATTTTTTAAAAAGCCCTAAATTGTTTTCTAAAATAGCAAAGACTATAATTCTGGGTGCTGTGTTTTGTTATAAAACCCTTTGGACAACTGAGTTCTCTGGCTGTGCCCTCATCTCCACCAAAAAAGACTACCCCAAAAAATGTTACATGCTTATATCAAATCAAATTACAGACAATTGAAATAGAGGCCAACACCATTACCGACACCTAAATTATGTTACACTCAACTGCTAGAGCAGTCTTCCAAAGTGAAAGTTAATTTAAGTTCACCCTGAAGAGGTGCTGCCACAATTAGACAGCTTGTGTGAAGTGTGAGACCTTGAAGAGTCAGCAGATCTCCAAACTGTTTGCATCTCTCCTCTGTCAAGCAAGGCTGGCTCTGATAATCTAGTCATCCTGGAATTATGCTGCATTCATGTAGGCTGCCTGCTGACACCATCATCATAGGAACACCACATGGACAAACCCATATAATTACATTAGAACTTAATATAGGATCTCCCTAATGGTTTGCCGGGCCCATAGAAAAATAACAGCATTGTACATTTTCCAATATTTAAGGTTACCCCTTAAGGAAATTATTCTACAGTCTATTTCCATGTCAATCAATTTTCTAGTGGTCGTCACTAGTTACCACAGCCACAAAGTCAGAATTATGACTAAACCCCGCCTATTTCTACAATTTATCTTCTTAATATATGATTTGACACCTAACCTTAACTCTAACTTTAACCACACTGCTAACCATATGCTCTAGCCTTAAATTAAGATCGAAAATCACATTTTTACTATAGCTAATTTGAACTTTGTGGTTGTGGTAACAACCCTTGCTTCATGATGTCGCTGTGGTTACCGCACAGCGTCTACACGGAGCGTCGCGTTCCGCGTTGGTGATTGGCTAGACATTACAAAAATGTTTGTAATCACAACCAACTAATCAGACGGAAAGAGAAACATCCAAATGTTTCTTAGATAGTCCTCGATGTCATTTCAGATTAAATAAAATGTATTTATAAAGCCCTTTTTACACCAGCAGATGTCAAAGTGTTTTTACAGAAATCCAGCCTAAAACCCCAAACAGCAAGCAATGCAGATGTTGAACAACAGTGGCTAGATTTCTAGAAAGGTAACCTAGAGTGGAAATAGACTGAGGGGTGGCCAGTCCTCTTCTGGCTATGCCTGGTGGAGATTATAAAAGCAGAGGCGACTCGTCATTCAGGGCAGGTGAGAGCCCCACCGGTTTTGAGCCCTATTGCATGTTTTGCATGTTATTTAGGCATTAATACATGTCTCATATATTTTCGCTGACAATGGTCTCTTGTAAGGAAGCTCCAAAATACAGTTTTTAAAAAAAGTGTTTTATTTTTTTTATTAATAACATATCAATACAGAAAGTACATGAGGGAACACAAGTATATATAGATTATATACAATGGACAATCGAGCTAGGGGGTACAATTTCACATTACAATTACACAAGGACCTTACATACACTTACAGTTTTAACAGCTTTTTTGTTAGTAGAGTATTTAACTGTCTTAAAATAGAGTTCAATTTATTTTTGTATGGTAAGAAAATGTGTTTTTTTGTTTGTAAATGTACATTTGTGTATATGAAATTTGGCCAAAAGAATAATACAATGAATTACATAAAAATGTTTCAGCTTATTTCTATCATATGTAAAGAATCCAAGCAGTACATCTCTCCACAATACTGTAGAATCTTCATAAATGTGTTCAATTATAAATCTACTGATGTCTTGCCACAGTTTTCTTACATGAATACAATGCCAAAAAAGATGCAACACTGTTTCTGGGTGGTCATTACAAAAGGAGCAATTTGAGTTGATGTTTTCCTTAAACTTCTTCATATAGTGGTTGACAGGATAATATTTATGAATAATTTTAAAGGAAACTTCCTTAATTTAGTTAACAAGTAGGTATGTGTGTGGCAACATCCACACTTTTTCCCAACAGATATTATCAATAAATCAATTCCAATAAGGCATGACATAAGGTACAACATCCTGCTGAAACAAGGTTTGTATCACTCTGTTGTTGAATGGACCAAAAGAGAAACAAATCTTTCCTACTGATGACTCAACAGGGTCAATAGAAGGTAGGCTCTGAGGGTCAGGTCTTGACACGTTCCTGAATAACAGAGCAACACCTGAGGGAATGGCATCTAAAACAATTGCAAAATCTTTAGGTATTACAGGGACCTTGTAAAGTGATTCCTTATAACTGAGTAAAAGACCCTCTGCATTTACCAGTTGGCTCACCAATAGGATATTATTTCGGAACCTATATTCTAAAAACAAAGAATTTTTATACAATATATCCTGATTATTCCATATATAATATGTGTGGAGAAAAATGGTGTTTATAAATTAAGAACCATGACAAGAAAATCTGCCGATGAAAAGCAGAAATGTTTCACTGGAATTATGTCAATAATTGCAAAACAACATGAAGTTAAGGCCACCAAAAGTAGAGAAGACACGATGAAGAATAAAATTCCAGATAGAAGTAGATCTTCTTACAAATTGTTTTATCCAATTGATCTTAAAATTATTACTTAAATTAGTAAAGTCCAGAAAAAGTGTTCATTACAACAGTTTTCTAATGTAATGGGTACGGTTTCTCCAAAGAAAGTTGAAAAGCATCTGGTCTATCTCCTTGTTTATTTTACTGTCAAGATATAAAGATAGAGCACCATATGTTAGTCTAGAGATACCTTCAGCCTTGGTTATTAGGACTCTACCTTTTAAAGATAAGTCCCTCTGTAGCCATTGATTTAGGTTCTCTGGGTATTTTTAATAAGAGGGTTAAAATTTAGTAAGCCTCTAGACTTTTAATCCTTTGTAATGGTTATGCCTAAATATGTAAGTTCTTCTTTTACTGGAATTCATTCCATAATATGAAGGTGTCACACAATCTTTGACAGCTATGAGTTCACATTTCTTAATGTTAAGATATAGACCAGACGCTTTGGAAAAGCATTGTATCACATTGATCGATATGGGAATTTGGTTAGCGTCTTTCAGAAAAAGTGTAGTATCATCAGCCAGCTGGCTTATCATCATTTCTTTACCAGCTATGGAAATACCTTGTACAGGACTATTATTTAAAGAATTTAAAGAAGTTGGGTGATTAATAAAAACAGGTACGGAGAGATAGGACAACCTTGCCTATTTCCTCTCTTTAGCTCAAATCTTGGTGAGGTGCCATATTTCAATTTCATAGAGCTGTTACCATTTGCATAGAGAGTCTTAATAGCCTTACAGAAAAAAATCCCCAAAGCCAAGTCTCTCAAGGGAGTGGAAGAGAAACTGATGCTCTACTGTGTTAAATGCTTTATAAAAATCTAAAAATAATACGAAGCTATCCTCAGTTATTAGGTCTGAGTAGTCAAGTATGTCTAATACTAGTCTGACATTGTTAGAAATATGTCTGTTCCTCATGAAGCCAGACTGTGTTTCATCAATGATTGCATCCAGGACTTCTTTAATTCTTTTTGCAAGTAGTAAGGCTAATATCTTATAGTCATTATTAAGAAGACAAATTGGACGCCAGTTATCGATGAGCAGCACTTCTTTTTGAGGCTTTAGGTATCAGTGTTATTAACACCTGACTCATTGTAGGAGGGAGAACATTGTTTTTAATACTCTATAAAAAAGACTTCAAATAGGAAGGGAGCTACTTGTTCAGAAAATCATTTGTAAAATTCTGATGTAATTCCATCAACACCTGGTGATTTATTGTTCTTTAGATGTTTGATAGACTCTATAATCTCTTCAACTTTGATCGGTTCATCACACTGTTTAGATTCTATATCACTGATAGAGTGAACATTATACAGTGAGTTAAAAAACATATCTGTGGATTCCTGACAGTACGTAGAGCTATACAATTTTCTGTAAAAATTGCTACAGTATCTAGCGATTAACTTTTGTAACAACACCATCAATGTTGAACTTATGGATAGTGTTATTTTTAGAGTGAAATTTCTCAATTCTAAAGAAATAGGATAAATTCTGTTCTCCCTCTTCAATCCATTTTTTCCTAGATCTAATAAAGGCTCCTTCTGCTTTTAATTTATATATATTATCCAGTTTATTTTGTAACTCAATTAGTTCCATCTTTTCCTCCCCCGAGAGGTCGGCTGGGGACCACTGAGAAAGGGAAATTATCTTAATGATCACCTTTTCCTCCTCAGCTCTTCTGGTCTTAGCAAGATTACTACCATATTTTCTAAGGTATTTGGACACCTCAAATTTAAAGAGCTCCCAGTTCTTGCAATAAGACTTTTCTTCACAAGCCCTTTCCCAAAAGTGTGAGAGCAGATCTTTAACCTCAAATTGAACTATATCATTATTTAATAATGAGCTATTTAGCTTCCAGTAGGATGCTCTACCAAGGTTAGTATCAGGGGTAAATATTTTGATATCAATGTAAATGGCCCTATGGTCTGTGAGGAGAGTAGTACAAATATTTGTAGTAACACACTCACTATCAATACATTTGGATATAAGCCAAAAATCTATTCTGGATTGTCTTGTTTTTTAACTCCAAGTGAATGATCTGTCGGCCGGAAACCTCTCTCTCCATATATCAGTAAGATCAAACTTTTCCATAAAAAGTATTAAACGCAAATTCTGATTGGTTGGCCTACCTGGGGGCCATCTATCAGTTGAATTATCTATAGCAATGTTAAAGTCCCCTCCTATCAATAATAACGAATTGGGAAATTTAGATAACCAATGAAGTATATGTTTCTCTATAGATTCAAGTAACTCATCATTATCATGTTTGGTGTTGTACCCGTAGAAGTTTACAGTAATGAGCGTAATGTCATTGTAACTGATCACAAGACAAATAAAGTGAACAAAGGGGTCACATTCCGAGTGTAGAATATTACCACCAAAGGTATTTTTCATTGTAGTGACACCAGCGGAGCATTCAGATCCATGGGATAGCCAAATATCGTTGCCCCACTGTGACCTCCAGAAGTTGGCATCAGCCGAAATTGAGTGAGACTCTTGAAAAAAGCAAAAATCTGTTCGAATTGTTTTTGCAAATAAAAATAAGGCCTTGCGATTCACATTGTTTCGTAACCACCTAGCATTAAGAGAAACTATAGACAAAGACAAAACAAAGATTATATAAAAGTATAAACTGTACTAGGATGAGTCAAAGACGTGGGAACAGTCAACGTAAACGATAAGGAACCGAGATCTGCACCATTTAAGTCAATTTAAAGTGAAAATAGCTTATTCCATAAACTTTGAGCTAGACGTTATCCGGCTTTGAAATTCAACTCAACTGAAAATTATGTTCTAGAACAAACCAAGGGTTCTTGTAGTAAGAGAGACTAAAAAACCCTCGTTAGTGTAAATCAGGAACTATTCTGAAAAATAAAATACAAATTAATAATTTAAATAAAAAGGGTACATACTATTTTAAGTGCATATGAAAACTGATCATAATTATTATTTTTTTTTACATTTACACGTTCCTAAGACCTTTTTTTGGAAATTAGTATTAATAACTAAATAGAGCAATAACCGTGTAAAGTCAGAGCAGATCTGTATGCCCTTTAAAACAGTATCTTAGTTACTGTATACATAAAAAATAAATACAACTTTCAGTCTTCTTCGTAAGTTTGTAAACAAAATAGGTCTTCTGGTCATACAAGAACAAACTAATAAATTAATGTACCCGAGTATTCCTGAAAAATAGTCACTTGATGCTTGTTAGGTAAACAACATAAGGAAAATGAGAATACCATGGCTGAAACCATCAACCTGTTCCTTCTGGTGAGATTTTAGGGAGGAATACGGATTTCTGAACCGTTGATGAAGCCTCATTCTCCGACGAAGTAAGCAGCCTTTCCCTCATTCCGTGCTATCTTGATCGTTGGCCACAACTTGTTCCTTCTTTCTATGTCCTCCGGGCTGAGATGCTCGGCGAAACGCATACCACGGCTCTGAAGGAAGGCGTTCTTCCTAGCAGCTTTCCAGACATCATCCCTGTAGAATCTGGCAGTGAAGAGGATGATACCCCTGGGTCTTGAATCGTTTTGCTGTTGCTTCTTGCCGAGGCGATGCACAACGTCGATGGTATCACCAACTCTGTTCTTCTCTGCAGGCATAACTTCTTGGCAGATGCGGATAGCCTCTCCTCGCACATCTTCATTCTCCACCTCTGGCAAGCCGTAGTCTCAGGTTCCATCTTCTTGTGTATTGTTCCAGATTAGTGAGACGTCTATGGTAGAGATTGTTATTCTTTTCCACCTTTTCCACACTTTTTTCAACTTTTGCCACTCTCATTTTCACATCCTTGATTTCACCACATGCAAACTCCAGTCTTTTTCAAGCCTTCGACAACCATGGTGTTCGCGCCTACCATTTTCTCAATGTCGTCAGACCTGGAGTTGATGAGTAAGGAGAGGGTAGCCACAATGTCAGAGTTCATGTTGGGTTTTTTGGAGGGTGGAGGTTTGCACGGAGTAACCGGTAAAGAGGGGAATTCGTCATCTTCAACAGCATTCGAAAGCATGATATTATCCATAGAGCAATAGAACGGCTAACTTCTTCCTTTCTTTTTTTGTCACGACTTTGCATGGACATGCCGAAATAAATTACCCAATTATTATTCCAGTAACAGGAAAGGTCTTATATCTTCAACAAATAAAAATAGTAATTACTGTAAACTTGTTTTTTTTCACAATCTTTCTGAAGTTTGGTTACGGAGCTCGGTAAAAAACGTCTGTTCAAGCCGCCATCTTGGCACCTTCCTGCTCCAAAATACAGGCGTTTCAGCCTAGCTCAGTGCTTTCTGTGGTGGTGGGGCAGCCATGATTGGCTTAGTGTTCTGTCACAGCCAAATCGAAAAGTCAAGCCCATTGGGTGCTGCCATACAGTTACATTAGAAGTGCCCAACCAAGAAGACCCAAGGTCATTGGCCACAGATATAATGATGTCAAATCACGCTATATCTACCATAGCTTTGATTGGACTCATTATGTCAACATCATACTTTCAAAATCTTAGCTAACAAAAGCTAGCAGTCATCTACTGGTAAATCCTTTTCAATCCTTGTCATATAAAGATAAATTATAGGTAAAACGTATCAGTGCTCACTGACCATTGAACATAAACATTACACAACAAGTTGGAAATTCAACAGTGAGTGGTTTGGAAGGAATCAGTGGCTAACTGATTCGGGATGGCAGATTGTTGTGCCAGTAAGTGAAAGGTTGCTAGATCGAATCCCCAAGCTGACAAGGTAAGAATCTGTCGTTCTGTCTCTGAACAAGGGGTCACTGTTCCTAGGCCTTCATTGTAAATAAGACTTTGTTCTTAACTGACTTGCCTCGTTAAATAATAACTGCAGGCAAAGCAATCACTAGCCTGCTATTCAGTGGACTGGGTGGGTGTGCGGTCGAAATCTGGGTTTAAGGGTCTCTTTTCCAAGCTTAAAAGGATAAACATTCAACATTGGCCATGCTGTCGATCCAACATGATTTCTGCCGTGTTCAAAACGACTGGAAACTGTGAAATCTCTCAGACTTCAGTGTGTTCAAGACAACTGGGAACTCTGACTGGGAAAATAAGTTTTGAACTGTCATCCAACTCCAAATTCCAAGTTCGGGCCTCTTTCTAGAGTTCTGACCTGAAGATCACTTACGTCATGATACAACTTTTTTTTTTTTTTTTAAGTTCCCAGTTGTTGGTCCCAGAGTGGTGCAGCGGTCTAAGGGACTGCATCTCAGTGCAAGAGGTTTCACTACAGTCCCTAGTTCAAATCCAGGCTGTATCACATCTGGTTGTGATTGAGAGTCCCATAGGGTGGCGCACAACTGACCCAGCGTCGTCGGGGTAGGCCGTCATTGGCACACTCTGACCATAGAAACATACAAAGCAAACTATGTTTTGTTTGGTCAGGGTGTGATCTGAGTGGGCATTCTATGTTGTGTGTCTAGTTTGTCTATTTCTATATTTGGCCTGATATGGTTCTCAATCAGAGGCAGGTGTTAGTCATCGTCTCTGATTGGGAACCATATTTAGGTAGCCTGTTTTGTGTTGGGTTTTGTGGGTGGTTGTTTCCTGTCTTTGTTGCACCGGATAGGGCTGTTTCGGATTTTCCACGTTTATTGTTTTGTATTATGTTCATGTTTAGTTTTCTTATTAAAAAACATGAACTTCAACCACGCAGCATTTTGGTCCGCCTCTCCTTCCCAGGAAAAATCCCGTTACAGTCATTGTAAATAAGAATTTGTTCTTAACTGCCTTGCCTAGTTAAATAAAGGTGAACAAAAATGAATTGTCTTGAAAGCACCGTAAATCCAGGGAATAACAGACTTTGATGACAAAATTTGCCCACGAAGGACGGCCAAAAATGTATTTGCTGCTGCATAAATTGTAGTATGCCAGGGAGATATGTTTACTGTCGCTAAGAAAGTAATACTAATTGTATGCTGTTAGTAGCCCATGTGCCTCACTCACCCTTATAATTTGGTAAATGTTCCCCTCATAATTTAGCCTAATGTTCTGACTTGGTGGTGCACATGTAGCCTATTGCCTGTTTTAGAAGAACATCATCATCGAATATTGTAAGAGATTTAATTGTCTGCTGATATGCCGCCTTTATTCATCCTACTGTTCTGTACAGGGAGAATATTGTTAGAACGGCCCATGTTCTGAATTCTGTCGCTGTACATTTAAAAAGTGCTGAACAAATAGTTATATTGCCTACGTCCGTCCTAGCTCGCTTATGAATATCTTAATCGAAATTACAGATTGCCTCATATCTGCTCGTCGTCCACTTATGCCATAGTTTGTACATCTCAATTGTCAGTAGAAACCACATTTGTTTAAGCAAGTCAGCCATATCAGCTATGTTTTCTAAAAGGCAGTAAATGAGGCTGATGAACTGATTCGCTGCCAGACAAGGCTCTGCTGATAGGCAGGTGTAGCAGTGGTAAGGTGTTGGGACAGCTTTATGTAGGCCCTAACAGTTTGTGGGCACAGTTTGTCACCGTTATAGTGCAATTCATGTATTGTTTAGTGTTGTGTTTGTAGTGACTTTGCTGGCATGCATCGAAATATATATACACTGCTCAAAAAAAATAAAGGGAACACTTAAACAACACAATGTAACTCCAAGTCAATCACACTTCTGTGAAATCAAACTGTCCACTTAGGAAGCAACACTGATTGACAATAAATTTCACATGTTGTTGTGCAAATGGAATAGACAACAGGTGGAAATTATAGGCAATTAGCAAGCCACCCCCAATAAAGGAGTGTTTCTGCAGGTGGTGACCACAGACCACATCTCAGTTCCTATGCTTCCTGGCTGATGTTTTGGTCACTTTTGCATGCTGGCGGTGCTTTCACTCTAGTGGTAGCATGAGATGGAGTCTACAACCCACACAAGTGGCTCAGGTAGTGCAGCTCATCTAGGATGGCACATCAATGCGAGCTGTGGCAAGAAGGTTTGCCGTGTCTGTCAGCGTAGTGTCCAGAGCATGGAGGTGCTACCAGGAGACAGGCCAGTACATCAGGAGATGTAGAGGAGGCCGTAGGAGGGCAACAACTCAGCAGCAGGACCGCTACCTCCGCCTTTGTGCAAGGAGGAGCAGGAGGAGCACTGCCAGAGCCCTGCCAAATGACCTGCAGCAGGCCACAAATGTGCATTTTTCTGCTCAAACGGTCAGAAACAGACTCCATGAGGGTGGTATGAGGGCCCGACGTCCACAGGTGGGGGTTGTGCTTACAGCCCAACACCGTGCAGGACGTTTGGCATTTGCCAGAGAACACCAAGATTGGCAAATTCACCACTGGCGCCCTGTGCTCTTCACAGATGAAAGCAGATTCACACTGAGCACGTGACAGACGTGAGAGTCTGGAGACACCGTGGAGAACGTTCTGCTGCCTGCAACATCCTCCAGCATGAACGGTTTGGCTGTGGGTCAGTCATGGTGTGGGTTGGCATTTCTTTTGGGGGGACCTGACTGCCATTAGGTACCGAGATGAGATCCTCAGACCCCTTGTGAGACCATATGCTAGTGCGGTTGGCCCTGGGTTCCTTCTAATGCAAGACAATGCTAGACCTCATGTGGCTGGAGTGTGTCAGCAGTTCCTGCAAGAGGAAGGCATTGATGCTATGATGCTATGGAGTGGCCCGCCCGTTCCCCAGACCTGAATCCAATTGAGCACATCTGGGACATCATGTCTCGGTCTGGGAGGAGATCCCTCAGGAGACCATCCGCCACCTCATCAGGAGCATGCCCAGGCATTGTAGGGAGGTCATACAGGCACATGGAGGCCACACACACTACTGAGCCTCATTTTGACTTGTTTTAAGGACATTACATCAAAGTTGGATCAGCATGTAGTGTGGTTTTCCACTTTAATTTAGGGTGTGACTCCAAATCCAGACCTCCATGGGTTGATAAATTTGATATCCATTGATCATTTTTGTGTGAATTGGTTGTCAGCACATTCAACTATGTAAAGAAAAAAGTATTTAATAAGAATATTTCATTCATTCAGATCTAGGATGTGTTATTTTAGTGTTGCCTTTATTTTTTTGAGCAGTGTATTTTTAGATACATATTTTTTCTTCAGACAAGACTTCTCGGTTGGAACATTATGGATGTTTCATGTTAAAAACATCCTAAAGATTGATTCCATACATCGTTTGACTTGTTTCTATGACCTGTAATGGAACTTTTCAAGTTTTTGTATGGACGAAGTGCCCGCGCTTAATGAAGATGGATTACTGGCCTGAACACGCTAACAACAAGTCGCTATTTGGACAGAAATTGACTTTATGGAACTTTATGGAACAAATCAGTCATTTATTGTCAAACTGGGATTCCTGGGAGTGCCTTCTGATGAAGATCAAAGGTAAGTGAATATTTATAGTGTTATTTCTAACTTGTGTTGACTTCAAAATGGCAGATATTTCTCTGGCTGGATTGGGCTCTGAGCGCCGTTCTCAGATTATGCTTTTTCTGTAAAGTTTTTTTGAAATCTGACAGCGGTTGCATTAAGGAGAAGTCTCTTTAATTCTGTGAATAACACTTGTATCTTTTATCAATGTTTATTATGAATAGTTCTGCAAAATCACCGGATGTTTTGAAATCAAAACATTACTGCACTTAATGTGCCAATGTAAACTGAGATTTTTGGATATAAATATGCACGTATCGAACAAAACATACATGTATTGTGTAACATGATGTCCTATGAGTGTCATCTGATGAAGATCATCAAAGGTTAGTGATTAATTGTATCTATATTTCTGCTTTTTGTGACTTATCTTTGGCTGGTGTGTTTTTTGACTTGGCGGTGATCTAATATAATCATATGTTGTGCTTTAACTGTAAAGCATTTTGAAATCGGACACGATGGGTAGATTAACAAGAAGTTTCTTTCATTTGCTGTATTGGCCTTGTTAACCTGTTGCGTCGAGCAATCCCGTATCCGGGAGCGTAATTATAGCCTCAAGCTCATTACCATAAGCAACGTTAACTATTCATGAAAATCGCAAATGAAATGAAATAAATATATTGGCTCACAAGCTTAGCCTTTTGTTAACAACACTCATCTCAGATGTTCAAAATATGCTTTTCAACCATAGCTACACAAGCATTTGTGTAAGAGTATTGATAGCTAGCATAGCATTAAGCCTAGCATTCAGCAGGCAACATTTTCACAAAAACAAGAAAAGCATTCAAATAAAATAATTTACCTTTGAAGAACTTCGGATGTTTTCAATGAGGAGACTCTGTTAGATAGAACATGTTCAGTTTTTCCAAATATATTATTTGTGTAGGAGAAATCGCTCCGTTTTGTTCATCACGTTTGGCTAAGAAAAACCCCTGAAAATTCAGTCATTACAATGCCAAACTTTTTTTCCAAATGAACTCCATAATATCGACAGAAACATGGCAAACATTGTTTAGAATCAATCCTCAAGGTGATTTTCACATATCTATTCAATGTTAAGTCATTCGTGGCAGTTTGGTTTCTCCTCTGAAGCAAATGGTAAAATAGACGCAGCTGGAGATTACACAATAATTGCAACGGAGGACACCAACCGGAGCACCTGGTAAATGTAGTCTCTTATGGTCAATCTTCCAATGATATGCCTACAAATACATCACAATGCTGCAGACACCTTGGGGAAATTATTTTAAACGCACGGTAAATGGGGTGTGGGAAAACGGGGCTGAGCTGGACCCAAGGAAAGAAATAATAAATATCAACAAAAGAAAACAAGCTAGTCTTACTTGCTTCGATAACCGCTAGCTAACTAACCAATAAAATACAGTGGGTGGTCCGCCCAGTTCTAACTATGATTCTTAGACAATGTTTTCCTGCAGGTAATGTATGCCCACTTGTCTTGGTATCCCCTTTTCCCACCAACAAACAGTCATTCAACACAACCATACATACTCAGAAGTTAACAGACAAAGTGAGCTGTAGGCACCAAAACAAAAAGAGATAATAGCTCAATCCAAAGAGAAAGAGAGAGAGTTTGGGAAAACAACTGACTGGGTTTTTAAACCAAGGGAAAGGGAATGTGATTGGGTAAGGGAAAAGGAGGAGGTGTGTCTTTAGATTGATGACTGATTGGCGACTGATGACTGCCACCTGTGACTAGGGCAGAACGAGAAAAAAAAACACCTACAGGATACCTGTATCCGTAACAGATGACCAGCGGGGTCAAATAATAATCACAGTTGTTGTAGAGGGTGCAACAGACAAGGTAGCACGTCCAGTGAATAGTTCAATGTTCCATAGCTGCAGGCAGAACAGTTGAAACTGGGGCAGCAGCATGACTGGGGATAGCCAGGAATCATCAGGCCAGGTGGTCTTAAGGCATGGTCCTAGGCTCAGGTCCTGAGAGAATTAGAGGGAGTATACTTAAATTCACACAGGACACCAGATTGGACAAGGATAATTTCACCAGATTGGACAGACTGACCCTAGCCCCCTGGTACATAGACTATTGCAGCATAGATACTGGAGGCTGAGACAAAGCAAAGCAGAAAATTGCACGCATAGTTAGCTAACTAGCTTAGTAACTAGCTCATTTGCTTACTGGCTAGATAGCTAACTAGCCAAGGGAAGCTAGTGCCAGAGGATTAGCTGTCTGAGCCTTTTACAGTAATTAATCCTAAACATGTTCAACAACAGTCTGCTAGGCTTTTAGGGCTGCTCAGCCCTGCAAATAGCTTGGATAACTTTACTAATGTGTGGTCAAGCTGGTGGGTCTTTGAAGATCTGATTTGGCTGTCTGGTCTGTAAACATTCAAGTAGCCATGTACATGATGGTCGCTAGATTAACATTAATTACTGCTGTTCATAGGAGTTGCTGTTCAGTTTTAGGATCCCCTTTGCATAGATTTGCTTAGTTGCTGACATCTATATTTTATCAAATTGTTTAAACATCAGCAAGAGGATCCACAAAATAAAAAATGGCTTGTGCTCTTTCTTAGCTCAAGTCATTTGTTTGTATGATAACAGGGGGGAAGATGTCAAGCTTCCCTGCCTCCGCTTCCAAGAGTGTAAGCTGAACTCCTCTGAAGATGTACCAGAACAGTGGCAGGGAACTGCACCGATCCAAAAGTGTGGACTATGACTCGACACGCGATGCCACCTACCCTCTGCTCTCCCCCATTTACCACCACGACAGCTATGAGAGTGATGAGGACCTGTCTGCAGCTCACCACGCCCATCAGAAAGACACCTCAGCCACACAGAGTAAAAACACCAGACCCCTCTCACCCATTAGATATGGTTGGTGTACAAGAGCAGTATTACCCAACTTGTCTAAGCAGAATATGAGCTAAATTGTCATTAGCACCACCTGCTGTTTAGCTAGGGTTGATCCCCCTCATCAACAAGTAAGGGGATAGTTCACCCAAATTACAAAATGTGACATTGGTTTCCTTACTCTGTAAGCAGTATATGGATAACATATGACAGCAATCCATTAGGGCCAGGGCGACACCAGTATCGCGATACTCGTTTGTATCGTGGCAAGGAAACAAAACACGAAGCGGATTTAACTTCTTTAGGAAAACAACCCTAATGTTGGAAACAAACATCATTATGTTGTCATCCAGAGTTAAATGTATTTCTTTTCCAAGCTATAGCACACAATATTTTACATACAGCAAGCAGGACCAAAGAGTCTGTCTGCTTCGTGTTTTGATTTTTGCCATGGAAACATGATCCACCACATAAGCCCCCAGAGAGGACAGCAGTAACTGAGGCAGAGGATCCAGAGGCATCTCTCTCTCTGCATGAGAGAGGAGGCTGGTCAACAAAGCCAAAGAGGAGCAAAAAGAATGCAGAGGAGGTGTACTGGCATATCTTTTTAGTTTCTTCTTCGGTTCGGCAACTCCTGTTTGCATTTGAGTCAGAATTTGATCATTTAGTTGTTGATAAATATTGATATTTTCAGTTCTGTAAATTAGGGTCGCAAATGTCTCCACATGGAGCGCCTACTGAAGGAGAGGAATGAGGAACAGGAGAGGGAGCAGTAGTTGAAGAAGGTGGTGGAGGAGGAGATTCAGGAGTGGCTGCAGATGAAGAGCCCCCTTCTTCACCCAGTTATTAACACAATCCCAGAGAGGAACCATGCAGTTTGTGTGCTTTCTAATGCGTACAGTATCTGGGCACCTAAAGGCGGGAGTCATTTTTGTGTTGTTGTTTGCCATCTCCAGGAGAAACAGCTGAAAGAGAGCAAGGAGCAGAAGGAGATGCAGAGGGAGATTGAAAAGAAAGCAGAGGAGAAGTACAGAGAGTGGTGACTGAGGAAGAACCTGGAGAAAATACAGAGAATGTAGGTTCCTTAACAGGAGCCTTGTGGAATTATTCACATAATTATTCAGAACCGTTAACTGTAAGAATTGAAAAAGAGGAAAACTGATGAAAATCTTGGAAATGATTTGATGCTTTGCACTCTACATTAGCCTGCAGTTGTTAGAAGAGATCTACATGCTAGCCATTTGCTAAATATTCCCATTTTCTCTCTCCTCGTGCTAACTAATCAGCAACAACACACAACTGAACCATGTTATTGAAGCAAACAGCAGTTTGTTACTCTGAATACAAGTTGATATGAACTCGTGGAACTGAATTAACGTAAGGCAAATCCTGTAAATGTTCATTTGAACTAGGGTTTGAATGTTTCTGACAACATAACTTTGGTTTCCATGGAAACGAGTATGAGATGTTCCGGTACTGAGGTTGGAGCGCTTGTGTTGTAACAGGAGGAGGCAGCCAGTAGAGGGAGCGCAGACAGAGAGCAGAGGGGAAGTTTAATTAAGAAATGGCTTTGTGCTCAGGACAAGAGTCGACCCAGTCCCAAGGCACCCGGCTGCCCACGAGGTAACATAACGGTCTTCACCTTGTTTATGGTTGTCATTGTGTCATATACACTTTGTGGAGAATGCTAATTATGAGGGAATTAAGTCAAGGTCAGAATACAGCGTATCTGTAGACACACCTCTGCCACACCTCAATTTCTGCAAGCTCCACCCCAAACAAATACCTGGCTGGCACATGCTTTGTCCAGAATAGAAGGTCAGAATACCCTTACAAAAAAATATTCATTAAAAAGGGAAAGAAGTTCCATTTACGCTCGCTTAACTCCGGTCTGAATTCTCCCCAAACTATTTCACAGATACAGTGGAAAGAAAATGCTAACAAAAATGCTAACATCAGTAGAGAGCTGTAGAATATTAATCAATAACAGGAGATATGGTGTCATTGGGTGGGTGTTTGTGTGCATGTAGTCAATAGTAGGATGTGTGTGTGTGTAGCCAATAACAGGAGATATGGTGAAAGATAAACATTTCTCAGGCTACAGTGCTTAATGTGGAACCATCATGTGACACACACACAGACGAACAAAATGGTGGCCAGCCATGGTGCACAGTGCCTTTCACACTCACATGCATTGTTCTGTGTCCAGCTTTGCCATGTGCTTCTGTGGGCTGAGATGTCAACGAACCAGTGTGTGGGTAGAGAGAGGAAGAAGAGGGGGTCTCTGACTTCCAGAACAGTAGACTCTTAACATCTCCCTGTGAGGTCATTGTATGGATTGAGGTCAAATGGATTCATTATACAGAGAAAATTAAATCAGCCCTCATTAACAAGATGTCTAAAAACAACAAGATAACTCATGTAAAATATACTGGGGCTGTTAATGGGTTCAGAACTTTTGTTAAACAACACAGTTCAAAATATATGGCAAATAGAAATCAAAACTAGATGCTCATCAGATGTAGATGGGAGGGGTTGAGGGTAGCTAAAGAATGGGATTAAAAGCAAACTAAATATAACTTTTGTCAAATATACTGTTTCCGTAAAATGTATATAGTATGTATAGGCTGGAAGTAGAAGCCTAAGTGTTGTTGTCCATTAGTGTACTCCAACTAGGGGAGGGGTGGTAGGTTTTGGGGAAAATAACTAAGGGAAATATATATTTATGTATATATACAGTATTGGAAATGATGCAGACAATTACTTTGATGGAAGTTACAATCTATCTGATCTACTGGTAAATGCCTGTGTTTGTCTTGTGTTTTTGCCTGCTCTAGACTTAGCCTTTGTCGTGTGGTTCTGAATGCACTGGAATGTATTAGTTGACGGTAGTCAGGAGGTGGCAAATAGTGATAGAGGGGCAGCCCATGTGTCTCTGTCTTCCTGTGTGTGTTTCTCAGTGTGTTATATGCAGCTGGGGTACAAATGATACCTGTCGAGACAAAAGAGTTGTGTTTCCATTTCTCCAGGAGCAGCTATAGTGATTCCCTCTGCTGAAGGATGTGTACCTACAGTAGTGAGCCTTGTAAGCACCCAGAGACAAGTCTTAGATGTGATTTCTTGATAAACAAGAAACTTCTCACTGACTAATCCCTCCTTCCTGTCCTCACAGACCCTGGACCTTGCCTAGAAAACTACAATTCCCAAGATGCAGCGGTGCAGGTGGCCAGGCATCTGAAATTTGCACCTGCCAGGAATGGTAGGGGGGTACCTTAGTAGTCTGTGAACCAATGAGAGTGGGGAGAACAACAGAGTGGAGAGGCATAAGTACACTAACTTCACAGGGAAGCAGTTGGATGAATGAGCACAAAGAATGTGAGTGATTTGAATGTATACAACCTATCCTAAATGTAAATAAAAAGCTCCAGCACATTGAGGAATAACATGTTATATGTGATATATTGTGAAACAATATGTTATATTGTTTCTACTGTGACGGAATCTGTTGGAGGTCAACATTTTATTTAGTGTGTAATGAACTCTGAACCTGAGGAAATACCTGAAGCGGTGCAGAGTAGGGAACACTTGTAGAGGATATAGACTACTGAAGCCTTATCTTCAATACTTCTTCAGCAATGTGTAACTACCATTTTTTTGTTTTGTTTATTCAGTTCCCCAAGACTGAATAAGTAAAAAGGGCACAGTTCCAAGTATGAAATATTCATGTACTTCTTTAGCTCCTCGTGAGGAAGAGTTCTCCCCATGTTTCTGAGTAGGATGTGACCAATCTCTGTCAACAGTTTAAACTGTTATTGATGCACCTAACAACATACAGAGTAGAGAACCAGTTCTGTCACTTGCTGCAGGGCATGTCAGCCTGGCTCTAGTTTAGTGGTGTCTGACTGGCCCTGTGGTGATCCCTTACCATGCAGTCCTCTGTGCCGGAGCAGGACGACTCCTTTGACTTCCTCTTTAAGATTGTCCTGGTGGGAGACTCAGACGTGGGGAAGACCTGTGTGGTCCAGAGATTTAAGTCTGGTGTCTTCATGGAGAAACAGCAGAACACTATCGGGGTAGATTTCACCGTCAGAACCATGCTCATCAATGGCAGGAATGTGAAGGTAAGGTGCATGTGTACATTCTCTATTTTTCTAGGATAATCAATAATAAGTACAGGACATGTTGTCTTAGCTGTGTCATTATTTCAGTTTGGTCAATAGGCCTTGCTATCGCAACTGTCTTTACACAGTGCAAATCCTTCTGCCTCTGCTGTATTCGTAGTCAAAAGAACAGGGATGATCTAACATTTGACTGCTCGTTGTGTATTTTCTGGGTGTACGCCAAATGACTACAATTGAGTGTATGAACGGTGTAAGTGTTTTCCTCAAATCAAATCAAATCAAAATTATTTATATAGCCCTTCGTACATCAGCTGATATCTCAAAGTGCTGTACAGAAACCCAGCCTAAAACCCCAAACAGCAAACAATGCAGGTGTTAAAGCACGGTGGCTAGGAAAAACTCCCTAGAAAGGCCAAAACCTAGGAAGAAACCTAGAGAGGAACCGGGCTATGTGGGGTGGCCAGTCCTCTTCTGGCTGTGCCAGGTAGAGATTATAACAGAACATGACCAAGATGTTCAAATGTTCATAAATGACCAGCATGGTCGAATAATAATAAGGCAGAACAGTTGAAACTGGAGCAGCAGCACAGTCAGGTGGACTGGGGACAGCAAGGAGCCATCATGTCAGGTAGTCCTGGGGCACGGTCCTAGGGCTCAGGTCCTCCGAGAGAGAGAAAGAAAGAGAGAATTAGAGAGAGCATATGTGGGTTGGCCAGTCCTCTTCTGGCTGTGCCGGGTGGAGATTATAACAGAACGTGGCCAAGATGTTCAAATGTTCATAAATGACCAGCATGGTTGAATAATAGTAAGGCAGAACAGTTGAAACTGGAGCAGCAGCATGGCCAGGTGGACTGGGGACAGCAAGGAGTCATCATGTCAGGTAGTCCTAGGACATGGTCCTAGGGCCCAGGCCAGTTGAAACTGGAGCAGCAGCATGGCCAGGTGGACTGGGGACAGCAAGGAGTCATCATGTCAGGTAGTCCTGGGGCATGGTCCTAGGGCTCAGGTCCTCCGAGAGAGAGAGAGAGAGAGAAAGAAAGAGATAAGGAGAGAATTAGAGAACGCACACTTAGATTCACACAGGACACCGAATAGGACAGGAGAAGTACTCCAGATATAACAAACTGACCCTAGCCCCCCGACACATAAACTACTGCAGCATAAATACTGGAGGCTGAGACAGGAGGGGTCAGGAGACACTGTGGCCCCATCCGAGGACACCCCCGGACAGGGCCAAACAGGAAGGATATAACCCCACCCACTTTGCCAAAGCACAGCCCCCACACCACTAGGTGCATGTTTGTCTGTGTATTTGAAAAAGGGAAGGGAGATGATTTTGGACCTTAACATCTTGTCCATAAATTAGTGACAAACCTCCCTGTACCAGTTTCTCCTCCACAGTGATGTATAGAAGTAAATAAACAACCCACAGTCCCTTCCCTGTTAAGTGTTTGCCGAAGTGACTGGATAGGTGTAAGCAATATGGTGACGTCTCCAGCTGGCCTTCCAATGTGCTTAGGGGAATGTTCTCCATGCTTACACCGATCTTGGGGAAGGTGCTAGGGGTGGTTTTTCAACAGACACTTTGTTCCTTAGCTGAGTGTGTGTGTGTGTGTGTGTGTAAGGAATTAGTGTAAGGAATTAATGTGTGTGTGTGTAAGGAATTAGTGTAAGGAATTAGTGTGTGTGTGTGTAAGGAATTAGTGTAAGGAATTAGTGTGTGTGTGTGTGTAAGGAATTAGTGTGTGTGTGTGTAAGGAATTAGTGTGTGTGTGTGTGTGTGTAAGGAATTAGTGTAAGGAATTAGTGTGTGTGTGTGTGTGTAAGGAATTAGTGTAAGGAATTAGTGTGTGTGTGTGTAAGGAATTAGTGTGTGTGTGTTCTCCAGCTGAAGTGTTTGTCGTCTTGTCTCCTCAGCTGCAGGTGTGGGACACAGCTGGACAGGAACGTTTCCGCTCAATCACCCAGAGTTATTACCGCAGCGCCCACGGCGCCATAGTGGCCTACGATATCACACGCCGGCCAACCTTTGACTCTTTGACACACTGGATCCAGGAAGTGGAACAAGACGGGGCTGCAAGCGTTGTGCTCATCCTCATTGGTGGGTGGGACACAGGAAACACATGGTTTTATATAAACTCTGTTAAAAAGCCTACTTAAGTTGTTAATGACATAACAGATGTGGTGCTCATCTTCTGGCAGGTGAGAGAAATGTCTGACACCAACTTTCTTCCAAACGTTCATCAACAGAAACTAAAATAGAAAGACACATTTCCTTCTGTAACTTCCTTTTCTCTTCTCTCCTAGGGAACAAGTCAGACCGGCAGGCGGAGAGACAGGTGCTGTTTGAGGATGCCTGTACCCTGGCTGAGGGGCGGGGTGCGCTGGCCGCCATGGAGACCTCTGCGAAGGAGGCCCAGAATGTGGAGGCAGCCTTCATGCTCATGGCCCGGGAGCTGATGGTGAGGAACGGCCTCGCTCTCACAGACCAACACTCAAAGGCCTCCCCACACTTCTTCCCAAACTCCCATCCAATCCATGGCACCGATCCTACAAACAGGGAGTCATGTTGTTGAGAGAATTGACAGGAAGCGTGGGAGAGGGTTTGTGGTGCTGATAACTTGGAATCAACATCGCCTACAGTCCCTTGACACTTGCCCTTGTAGATGTAAAGCCACAAAGCCCACTCGTTTTTGACTGCTTACTTCTACAGGTGCTGTCAGGAAGTATGCTTCGGGATAGGGGATGAGTGTACTATATTGTGTGGATGTGATTTGAGTACTCTACTGATAATGGCGACTATCACTGCCACTGAGTTTTCCAGTAGTTTAAACATGGCTGCCAGTAGTCAAACACTTGTTACCAGTACTTAATGTTAAGTATCCCTTGCCACCTGTGGATTATAGTATATGGGGTATGGGGGGGGGGGATTATGTATTCACCTTATGTTGGATATGTAACAATTATTTACATAAACAGTGAGATTTTTATCCTGCTAATGCTGAGTGTTATGATGTCCACTCTGCTTCCCAGGGACAGGATGTGGGGAGGTTGTAACTGTTAGAAGTAGAATAAAGGCCTCAATGGTTCTTAAACATCCTGGCCTGGGAAATTAGGCCAGGGTCGGGGGTTAAGATAACACCAGCAGAAAATAAAGACAGGATGAGCCCAAAGTGGCTCATGGTGCCCCCCCCCAAAAAATATATATAGTGGAGGGGTGGAACCAAGCGTTCTGGGTATTAGCTATATGAACTGCATTGTCTGTATGATTCAGCCTAACAGTCTCATTATTGCAATAATTGATCAATATTAAATAAAGATGATTGTTTGAAGAAATTACCAAGTCTCTCTCAGTACTGAATTTCAACGACACAGGGGGGGGGAAGAGACTGGTTTCAGTGAAAGCTTTATTTTGTCCTTCAATTTGTCAAATACAGTGTTGCATTTATGACAATTCCAGTCAAATCTTTCCCTCAGAACAGTGGCCAATTGAACATACCTAAAAATGTTGACATCCCTGCAAAAAACACTCCCTAACAATCACATAAAAATATATTTTTAAATACCACAAAATGCTTTACATCCCCACAATGGCCTGCCTTCACATGCTAATGGCTATTGAAAGACACTCCAAACCTTACTTGAACACAGCCAGATATGTAGCACCTGTTTAGTTCATGGTAAATGGAACAACTAGCCTTGCATCAAAGAAGTCCATCAAAGAACATTCCTGGACTTAAACTGGTCACTTGCATGAAGTTGTTCCTGTAACAAGTCTGGATAGCATGGCAGACAGATAAATATATTGTAAAAGCTAACCCATCACAGTAAAGTAAAATGGCCTATCAGTGTATTTTATGTATTCAGTCCACTAAGAATATGATTAATCAAGCCAAAAACAGTCATGATAGCCACAACAGACAGCATTACATCATCGTGCACATGTTGATTTTGTTTCTCCCCACCAGACGCGTTCATGACACGCAGATTAAAATACCAAAATCAATTATATTCATTTGGGGACAGGTCGAAACACATGAGACATTTCGCTAGCCAATTTGTTCTGGGAAATAAATATTGGGTTAGTTTACGCAAAAATAAATAAGGTATTTTTTTTGTGGATCATTGTAGAATTGACACATTTGAAAGACAAAAGCCGACAATTAAAACACAAAAGGGGAAACCTAGTTAACCTCACATTCAGTGAGTTGAAAGTTCTATGTTTAGCACCTGACTACACAGACCCCCGCGTGCAGTTTGGATGAAACTATTGAATAACATGCATACATTCATTTTGCAATGCTCGTGCACGGAACTTGGCAGGTATAGTCAGCATGCTACACTCCGTAGAACAGGACACGTAACAGAAATGTAAAAGTTAGGGGAAATCTCAATGGCAGTACAGTATGGTAAATGTGCACAGACATTCTAGACGTGTGATGTAATTCGCTGTATGAGTGACTGTACTAGCATGGCCAAGTGAGGCGGTTGAGGAGGACGTTTAGAGGTTTCTTGGTCACAGAGGGGTCTATGTCAACTATTAGACCCTGTCCTAACCAAAGAGAGGCTGTGTTTACACAGGCAGCACAATTTAGATTTTCTTGACACTCATTTGTCTTTTGACCTATCGGATCAGCTCTGAAAAAGATAAGAAAATAAATCAGAATTAGGCTGCCTGTTTAAACAAAGCCTCAGAGACCCAGACATTGAGCTGCTGTTAATCGACTTGGCAAGCAGTGCTGTGACCAGGGGACAGAGCAGTGCTGTGACCAGGGGACAGAGCAGTGCTGTGACCAGGGGACAGAGCAGTGCTGTGACCAGGGGACAGAGCAGTGCTGTGACCAGGGGACAGAGCAGTGCTGTGACCAGGGGAGAGAGCAGTGCTGTGACCAGGGGAGAGAGCAGTGCTGTGACCAGGGGAGAGAGCAGTGCTGTGACCAGGGGACAGAGCAGTGCTGTGACCAGGGGACAGAGCAGTGCTGTGACCAGGGGACAGAGCAGTGCTGTGACCAGGGGACAGAGCAGTGCTGTGACCAGGGGACAGAGCAGTGCTGTGACCAGGGGACAGAGCAGTGCTGTGACCAGGGGACAGGACCGTATTGAGACGCGGGCCCCTACTCCAGAGGCCATCCCTCCTGCTGGAACACCAGCTCCACAGCCTCCTTCACATCCTGCACCATGAAGGATGGCTGGGTCAGGTTGGGGTCAAAGCGGAAGTCCCTGTGACCGTGGAAGATCCGATGCTCTGTAACAGAATGCCTGGGGTCAGGGGGCAGTTCCTGCTGGTCCCGGCTGTACACCCCCGTACACACCAGGATGGAGCTGCACCCCACAGGGAGGGGCTCCTCGCCCCCGTACGCCCCTGTAACTCCTCCCATCTCAGCACAGGTCATTTCGTGGGGGTCCTCCAGGGGTTGGCTCTGCGGCTCCCCCCCTCCGAGCTGCATCAGGGCTCGGGTGCGGTGGCAGGACTGTAGGTAGCGGTTGTAGAGGTTGGCACCGTAGATGTCTGCCATGGGGTTGTCACTGAGGGAGAGACAGCAGAGTTAAGGGGGCTTGAGTTAGTCAAGATGGAATACACAGATTAAAACAGTATCTATGCTGGGCGGGCAGGCAGTCTCACCCGATGGTGTAAACAGTATGTAACCCAGGCAGGCAGTCTCACCCAATGGCGTAGAGTCTTTCCACAGGTTCAGTCCAGCCCAGACTCTCAGCCTGCTGTCTGATGAGCAGCTCAGCATAGTTATAGGTCACCACACTGGGCTTTCCAATCAGAGCTTCATACTTCAGCTCACAGCCAGTCACCTTCTTATACAAACTCTCCAGACACACCAGAAACATACCGTGACCAAACCTAGCAAATAGGGATATTTACAACACACATGTTCTGTTTACAACAATTTGGCTACAAGACCCAAATTGCCTTGATGGTATGCTCTGAGTGGAAGCGCGTGTGTTCCCACCTGGGGTTCTTGGCCTCAGCCACCCACATCAGGTCCATGTTACAGGCCAGCACTGGAATGTGAGGGTACTGCAGTGTTGTCAGGGCATTCCCAGGCTTCCCATTGGTTAAGAGCACGTCCATTATTAGCTGGAGGTTGGTCTCCCATCTGACTGGCTCACCAAACAGAATGATGGCTAAAAAAAATTGTTAAGGACAGTCAGTCAAAAATCAATCTTCTGTAAGTTTCAAAATTTGTTTTATTTGTATATATTACCTTCTATCGGGGGTAAATCTTTACTTGGTGGAACCTGTAAGATAATTCAACACTGTAAACATGCTGGAGATACAAATGGTAAATGCACAAGAGTTGATGGGTCATAAATGTCCAATTTAGCTCTCCATTCTCCTCTTTCATACCATTATTATTTTGTTCCTGCTGAACACAACCCAAACCACGCCCTATCTCCTCCAACTACACCCTCACCATGTCTTTGGGTCTTCTGTTGTGATCCACCATGTCCTGAAGCGGATAGGCATCCCTCAGCATGTCTATGGTCACAACATTCTGAAATCCCAGACTGGTGTTGGATAGGTTAAGGTCAAACTCAAAATAACAGAACATTAAACAGAGCAAGACAATGCAACAGATTCATAGAGGGAGAGCAGCACGACAATGATCATTTAAAAAGGATTTCTGGCATTTAAGGGACAATCTGCACTTTATACTTAAATCATTGAACTTTTAAATTAATGATATACCCATTGATTATTGAATATCACTTATAAATACCTCATGAGCTTATTTCAACTGTCTTACCCTATGAGAACCCAAAATAGAGGCTTGTTTTACTCCACTGTTTGTAAATTTTACAATTGTAAACAAACACTAAAGCCTCAACACATGGCTTAAACTATAATTTATCATCATGGTCAGTCCTTGCATCAAAAACTGTCTATGAATTTGAGAGTGGTTATAATTCTCCAACAACATCCCTCAGCTGTTTACTGCAACAATGGGAGGGCTTTATAATTGTTTAAACTGCAGATTTCCCCTTTAAACTGTCCTACTGTTTACCAAACAGTTTAAGCCCAAATGTATACAAAGACCTCATATTTCTTGGGTTACTGAATGGCTGAGGAAAACAAATGTGTGCCGAGTTTGCTCAATAGATGTATTCAGTTTTGATCCCAGTGTACATTTAACATAGTTGGCTGTGAAAGGATATCCTTTTAGAGGACAAGAGACACTTAATCTATATAAAACATACTGCTATTCAGCACCTTTTACATTACTGAAATGTTGTGTATATCCCTAGACATCTCCCAAGTCGTCATCCCAATTATCACTGCTGCTCTGTTACATAGGTAATCTCCCTCTCTTCAAATGTCATGGAAAGAGTCACCCCCATGATCACTGCTCTGCCTGGAGATTAGTAAGGATACTTGTGAGCCACCTCCAGCACTGGGCCCTGGCCTGACACCAGCACACACATGTTGTGATACTGACTGAACATACGCAAAGGACTGTGGGACAGCATCACCTGGTCTGGAGACACCTGCAGGGGAAAACACAAGCAGAACAATCAGTAAAGCACAGAACCAGTCAGTGGAGGATTGCTGGGTGCAACATGACCCAGATGTTAGTGGAGGATTGCTGGGTGCAACATGACCCAGATGTTAGTGGGGGATTGCTGGGTGCAACATGACCCAGATGTTAGTGGGGGATTGCTGGGTGCAACATGACCCAGATGTTAGTGGAGGATTGCTGGGTGCAACATGACCCAGATGTTAGTGGGGGATTGCTGGGTGCAACATGACCCAGATGTTAGTGGGGGATTGCTGGGTGCAACATGACCCAGATGTTAGTGGGGGATTGCTGGGTGCAACATGACCCAGATGTTAGTGGGGGATTGCTGGGTGCAACATGACCCAGATGTTAGTGGGGGATTGCTGGGTGCAACATGACCCAGATGTTAGTGGAGGATTGCTGGGTGCAACATGACCCAGATGTTAGTGGAGGATTGCTGGGTGCAACATGACCCAGATGTTAGTGGAGGATTGCTGGGTGCAACATGACCCAGATGTTAGTGGAGGATTGCTGGGTGCAACATGACCCAGATGTTAGTGGAGGATTGCTGGGTGCAACATGACCCAGATGTTAGTGGAGGATTGCTGGGTGCAACATGACCCAGATGTTAGTGGGGGATTGCTGGGTGCAACATGACCCAGATGTTAGTGGGGGATTGCTGGGTGCAACATGACCCAGATGTTAGTGGAGGATTGCTGGGTGCAACATGACCCAGATGTTAGTGGAGGATTGCTGGGTGCAACATGACCCAGATGTTAGTGGAGGATTGCTGGGTGCAACATGACCCAGATGTTAGTGGAGGATTGCTGGGTGCAACATGACCCAGATGTTAGTGGAGGATTGCTGGGTGCAACATGATCCAGATGTTAGTGGAGCATTGTTGGGTGCAATATGACAATATAACCCAGATGTTAGTCCAGGATTGTTCGTTACAATATGACCAAAACGCATCGCTGACCTCCACCTCCAGAAGGCGAGACATGTCAGTATGACCCAGATTTTAGTGCAGGATTGTTTAGTGCTATATGACGCATCCCTCACCTCCACTTCCAGCAGGTGCGACAGTTGTTCAGCTTTGGTCTGCCTCATAGAGTTCCCTGCGTTGGTCACAAACACCACAGGCACTTTGTACTTCCCCTTCCTGTCCACCAAGCTCCTAAAGATCTGCTTGGCTGCAGGGATGGGTGTACGGCCCCGCACTAGCACACCATCGATGTCGAAGAGAAGCCCGAAGAAGTTGTGGCCCTGTGGAGACAGATTAATGGTGTGTGACGTGCAGCCTTTCTTCAGTGGACTTTGAGACAATGGTTTATGGTAATGGTCTTGCATCCTTGTATGTGTATAGGCCTTAGGTCTACATGCTGGACCAGACCACCCTCATCTTCTTTATGGTAGGCCTTTAAAGTGGGTTAGTAGTGGGATTAGTCTGCAGTGACACAGCGACCAACCAAACAGTTAAACAACTCAACAGCAATGTCCTGAACTAGTCCCCTACTGTAGAAGGGTTGTCCAAGCTATGGACAGGAGAGGTAAAGACAGGCTGCACCCAAGTGGTGTGTTTACATTAACTATTTTATGTCCCCGTCAACCAGCTCTTCAAGTTTCAGCCGGTTGGGAGGGGTATTTTTAGGACACAGGCTTGGCAGGGACTATGGCTAATTAACTACAGCTAAATGTAAAGGTGTCACAGGGGAAACTGTCTAGCTAATCTATCAAAGTCACCAGATTGGAAAACTGCGTTTGAAACGGAGATTTGTAGCTAGCTATCTGGAATGTGAAGTGACCACACTTTGAATCAAAGTTTGATTACGGTAATTAGTTAGCCAGCTAACTATAAACGAGCCAGAATCAACAGTGAAACATTCGACTTACATTGCTGGAACTCTGTGATGAGATATACAGTTGTTTGCCTGCTCCTGTGTGACTTGACTTCAGGAGTCGCCAACCAAATTTCAAAACTTTACATCTTTGCAGTAACTCTGCCATTTCCCCTAACGTCAGCTAACAAGCTTAAGTTAGCTAAAACAATCACTACAGACAAAAACCAACAGCAGTAACGTTACACTACCAAGCACTAACTAGCTATAGGAACTACATAGCTAGCTATATCACACACAATAGAAAGTGAAGTGTGCCATCTCTAAACTTGATAGCATGCTGCCATATGAATAACAGATGGCCACGCGTTGGCAAGCTTGCTTTCCGTCCGTGTCAACCCATACCGCGCTTGCGCACATCTCAATTTTATGGAAGTGACGTTGTCTACATCGAATTGAGCCAATGAACTTTCTTTCCTCAAATAAAGTTTCGATTTAGAGATTTCTATTGCAGTCTGTTTCTGTTCAGAGGAAACATCAAACATGTTTAATGTATCTTGTTCTCCTACATGTGCATTTGACGTGTAAACATGCATTGTCAATCTAGTTATTACAATTAATCATAAAATACATCTTTATTGATCAAAATGAAACACCCACTCGGTCTTTCATAGCAACACACAATAGATAAATCAGTAGTGGAAAACCAGTTTGTCGAAAATTAACTTTTATGTGCACATTGTTCATCTTGTTCTGTTTGTATTTAATTACTGTATCAATGTAATAGAAAATGTAATGTCATACACACCCAGGTCTCCTTGGCCTAAAACCTCATCTAAAACCTAAACAAACAAAAAAAGTTCTAAATCATGAGACATTTTAGATAGGCACATGTGCTGCATCTCATATCATCAGGTGTCAAAAAAATAATAATTCTAACTTAGCATGTCAAAGGGGGAATACAGGATCATGATGAGTAGGGAGTCCTAAGTTAAATTGTCCAACAACAATGCAAAATTATTCAGTTTCAAAACATTTCCTGTTGCGTGGGCAACTGAACAGTACCCTGGTCCCCATTGGGCTTTAAAAAAATCTCAGCTGTATCGGAGGTCGTTCTCCAGGCCGTAGATCTTGGCTTTCAGGGTCTTCAGCTCCCCCTGGACCTTCTTGGTCCGAGCGTTGGTCTGACGCACTTCGTGTAGGATGGCCAGGTCCTGATTCGGGCCCACGTTCAGGGTGACCTGAAACACACAGGTACCACACCCACACATGAGCCTGCACATAGCTGTTGTATATTTACTTAGCTTCTAACACACCTCGGTACACAACATTCACCTCCTACGTACCTTGAAAAGCTGTTTCTCCACATCTTTGAGTTTCTGTCGGAGGTGTTTGATGTCGGTCTTGAAGCCCTCCACCTCCATGGCCCTCCTCTTCTCCAGGGCCTCGTACCGCTGGGTCGTCATCTGAAGACGCTTCGCCATCTTGTCCGACCGATCCTACACACAAAGGTGAGCAAAACACAGTGGCGTAAACACGCACACGCCTCAATGTATAACACAAACAATAATTTAGCTAAATATACATGGTGTAGTCAGAATTATTCATATCATGTAAGGATTCGTGGCCACACACCTTGAAAATCTCCCTGCCCATGTCCCCCTCCTCTCTGATCTGAGCCAGGTCTGTCTCCAGGGTAACACACTGCTCCCTGTACATCTCAGCCAGGCGGTGGGCCTGCTTCAGCTCTTCCTGCATCGTCTGGGGCCACAGGAAATAGCAGGACACAACACCACCACAGGAAATCCATTTTAGAATAAGGCTGTAACATAACAAAATGTGGAAAAAGTCAAGAGGTCTTAATAATTTCCAAAGGCACTGTATATACACAGTGCATTTGAAAAGTATCTAGACCCCTTCCATTTTCCCACATTTTGTTACGTTACAGCCTTATTCTAAAATGGATTAAATAAAATCTATCACTCTACCTCATAATAACAAAGCGAAAACAGGTTATACATTTTTGCAAATGTATTACAAATAAAAAAACAAATACCTTTACATAAGTATTCAGACCCTTTGCTATGAGACTCGAAATTGAGATCAGCTGCATCCTGTTTCCATTGATCATCCTTGAGATGTTTCTACAACTTGATTGGAGTCCATCTGTAGTAAATTCAATTGATTGGACATGATTTGGAAAGGCACACACCTGTCTATATAAGGTCCCATAGTTGACAGTGCATGTCAGTTCAAACGCCAAGCCATAAGGTAGAAGGAATTGTCCGTAGAACGCCGAGACAGGATTGTGTTGAGGCAAAGATCTGGGGAAGGGTACCAAAACATTGCTACAGCATTGAAGGTCCCCAAGAACACATTGGCCTCCATTCTTAAATGGAAGAAGTTTGAAACCACCAAGACTCTTCCTAGCTCTGGATGCCTGGCCAAACTGAGAAATCGGAGGAGAAGGACCTTGGTTAGGGAGGTAACCAAGAATTCGATGGTCACTCAGAGGCTCTGTAGGCTATGGGCTCTCCAACCCTGTTCCAGGGGTCTTGTTTCACTGGGCTCTATAAGCTATGGACTCTCCAACCCTGTTCCAGGGGTCTTGGGCCTATAGGCTAAGACAAAACTTGTCAAAACATATAGGCCCATGGGCTAGGCTTCATGATGCAGCCGACTATGATATGAACAAGTCACAAAATGCATGTTCTGTTTCTTGCCTTTGACTGCACACATTGGGCATCATTAACAAGTGATAATATTCTCACCCGTCAGACTATTCTAAATGTAATGTTGTCTTGACATATACTAAATCATGTGTGTGACAGTTTTGATATAGAATGGGCTATTATCGTCATCCGATTGAAGGGAGCTTTTCGAGCGGTTCATTTTCATGTCAGCCAGGTAGGTAGGGTACTCCGGTTGTAAAGCGACGCAATGTGCTTCATATTAGGAATGTTGAGAAATAAATATAGTAGGCCTAGCCTATAGAAAGCTAATGGGATCCTCCTCTTTTTAATAGTGGCCATTAAAACGGTTTTCTCACGCAATTGCATAGCATATAGAAATGTTGTGCAACATGGGCATACAATAACACTTATTTCACTCCATGCATCAACCAGCTACGAGGAGCTGGCTCTCGTGAAGGTGATAGGTGATCCTATTCCACTCAAACTCGTGAAGTGATTTTCGACTGCATTTGCATTGATTTCAGAGTGATTAGAGAGACAATAGAGCCCTGAGTACCAGGCCATTAGCAAGTTTGGTAGGCTACTAACGACCATCAGCGGCATCAGAGCACCGTTTGAGAAGCCTAGTTACCGTGACTCAACGGTTATGTGGAATTTGACTGCGGTCATAAATATGTCGGAAATATGGTCACTGTAACAGCCCTAGGCACAACAACGCTTTTAACACCACTTGTTAATGTAAAATAAAAAACGAAAAAGAGACTCCTTTATTTGAGGTGTTGTATGGGACATGATCCCAATGATGTAAGACCTCTGATCTGAAGCATGTGTACCACTACCCACCCTGAGCTCTTCCCTGTGGACGTGCTGTGTGTCAGGCTGGGGCTGGGTTAGAAGCAGGGCCATGCTGCTGCCGTGTCCTCTGGATCCTGGTCCCGGCTGCTCCCTCCCATGACCATCACTGGCTTTCCTCAGACGGTCCTGGGTTGAGTCCAGCTCTCGCAGCAGCCGGTCCTTCTCCACCATCCAGCCCTTCTCGTGGGCCCGCGTCTCAAACTTCAGCTGTAGGAAGTCCCTGGTGCTCTCGTACAGCAGGTTCTGGGTCCGGTCCAGCCTGGGAGGAAGAGTAGAGAGGGACAAGGAGCGGAACAGAGAGGAAGGGAGAGAACATGTATTCAGGATAGGGGTATGTGAACTAGGATAGGCATTTGACATTTTTTGACTGTTGGGAGTACTCCGACGATTTTTACTCAGGCCCACATTGGGAAAAAAAACATGCGCATTTATCTATATCCCAACAACGCCTAATTTAACATAACCATTACAGGATAACAAATCAAAATTGCCCCATAATAATAATAATAATAATAATATATGCCATTTAGCTGACGCTTTTATCCAAAGCGACTTACAGTCATGTGTGCATACATTCTACGTATGGGTGGTCTCGGGAATCGAACCCACTACCCTGGCGTTACAAGCGCCATGCTCTACCAACTGAGCTACAGAAGGACCATATACAGTGAGTATGCCAAACATAAATAACACATTTCTAATATTATGTTGCACCCCCCCCCTTCAGCCTGAATTTCTTGGGGCAGGACTCTACAAGCTGTCAAAAGCATACCACAGGGATGCTGGCCCATGTTGACTCCAATGCTTCCCACAGTTGTGTCAAGTTGGCTGGATGTCCTTTGAGTGATGGACCATTCTTGATACACACAGGAAACTGTTAAATGTGAGGTGCCTGGCACCTACTACCATACCCAGTTCAAAAGGCACTTAGATCTTTTGTCTTGCCCATTCACCCTCAATGTCACAAACAGAATCCATGTCTCAATTGTCAAGATTTAAAAATCCTTCTCTAACCTGTCTCCTCCCTTTCATCTACACTGATTGAAGTCGATTTAACAAGTGACATCAATAAGGGATCCCAGCTTTCACCTGATCGGTCTGTCATGGAAAGACCCCCTTTTTCGATCTTGTCTCATCCCTGCAACTCACCAACGGGCTCGGGAGGTGATGGTTGAGTCATGTGTCCCCGAAACATGACCCGCCAAACCGTGCTTCTTAACACCCGCCTGCTTAATCCGGAAAAGAGCACCAATGTGTCGGAGGAAACACAGTTCACCTGACGACTGAAGTCAGCCTGCAGGTGCCTGGCCTGCTACAAGGAGTAGCTAGAGCACGATGAGCCAAGTAAAGGCCCCCCGACCAAACCCTCCCCTAACCCGGACAACGCTGGGCCAATTGTGCGCCACCCTATGGGACTCCCGATCACAACCGGTTGTGAACTCGAACCCGGGTCTGTAGTGACGCCTCTAGCACTGCGATGCAGTGCCTTAGACAGCTGCGCCTCTCGGGAGGCCCAGAGCAGGTGTTCTTAATGATTTGTATACTCAGTGTATATTCATTCAATAAAAAAACAAGTGCCATTTAAGACTAATTTATTGAAACTGTAATATCAACTAGTTACATTATATTATGGAACACAAACTTCTAAAAGGCAGTAACCTCAGCAGTGACACTTGCTTGAAGCAGACAAGACACTAATTTCCTGAGCCCTTATCACAGTCAAGACAACTATTTTATAATAAAAAACGAAAAGTACTCAGACCCCTTGACTTTTACTATAAGCATTTCGCTACACTCGCATTAACATCTGCTAACCATGTGTATGTGTGACAAATAAAATTGGATTTGATTTATATTTTGTTAGGTTACAGCCTTATTCTAAATTTGATTAAAAAGCCCCCCCCATCAACCTACACACAATACCCCATAATGACAAAGCAAAAACAGGTTTTTAGAAATGACCAGAGAATCTTATTTCTCAATGTCTGAGAGTCTTTAGGTGCCTTTTGGGCAACTCCAAGTGAGCTTTCATGTGCCTTTTACTGAGGAGTGGCTTCCATCTGGCTACTCTACAATAAAGGCCTAATTGGTGGAGTGCTACAGAGATGGTTGTCCTTCTGAAAGTTTCTCCCACGAGGCTTCAAAGCCCCTTAATGGCCAATACATAGCATCATCGCCAGGGTTTATAGACATCATTGAAACAGTCAAAACAATTTAAAACCGGACTCAATTTGGAGAGTTCAAAGTTCAGGGTTATAAACCAAAACATGTCTTATTTTCAATATACAGACATTCAATTTAGTATAATCTGCCTGTTCTTTGGAATTGTACAAATGGATTAACAATTCCACATTGAACACTGCATGGGAATGAATTACAGCCACAACATCCATTTGGTGAGTAGGCCTAAGGCCACAACATCCATTTGGTGAGTAGGCCTTAGGCCAGAACATCCGTTTGGTGAGTAGGCCTAAGGCCAGAACATCCGTTTGGTGAGTAGGCCTAAGGCCACAACATCCATTTGGTGAGTAGGCCTAAGGCCAGAACATCCGTTTGGTGAGTAGGCCTAAGGCCACAACATCCATTTGGTGAGTAGGCCTAAGGCCACAACATCCATTTGGTGAGTAGGCCTAAGGGCAGAACATCCATTTGGTGAGTAGGCCTAAGGCCACAACATCCATTTGGTGAGTAGGCCTAAGGCCACAACATCCATTTGGTGAGTAGGCCTAAGGCCACAACATCCATTTGGTGAGTAGGCCTAAGGCCAGAACATCCATTTGGTGAGTAGGCCTAAGGCCACAACATCCATTAGTTGAGTAGGCCTAAGGCCACAACATCCATTTTTGGTGAGTAGGCCTAAGGCCAGAACATCCGTTTGGTGAGTAGGCCTAAGGCCACAACATCCATTTGGTGAGTAGGCCTAAGGCCACAACATCCATTTGGTGAGTAGGCCTAAGGCCACAACATCCATTTGGTGAGTAGGCCTAAGGCCACAACATCCATTTGGTGAGTAGGCCTAAGGCCACAACATCCATTTGGTGAGTAGGCCTAAGGCCACAACATCCGTTTGGTGAGTAGGCCTTAGGCCACAACATCCGTTTGGTGAGTAGGCCTTAGGCCACAACATCCGTTTGGTGAGTAGGCCTAAGGCCAGAACATCCGTTTGGTGAGTAGGCCTTAGGCCAGAACATCCGTTTGTTGAGTAGGCCTAAGGCCAGAACATCCATTTGGTGAGTAGGCCTAAGGCCACAACATCCATTTGGTGAGTAGGCCTAAGGCCACAACATCCATTTGGTGAGTAGGCCTAAGGCCACAACATCCATTTGGTGAGTAGGCCTAAGGCCACAACATCCATTTGGTGAGTAGGCCTAAGGCCAGAACATCCATTTGGTGAGTAGGCCTAAGGCCAGAACATCCATTTGGTGAGTAGGCCTAAGGCCAGAACATCCATTTGGTGAGTAGGCCTAAGGCCACAACATCCATTTGGTGAGTAGGCCTAAGGCCAGAACATCCATTTGGTGAGTAGGCCTAAGGCCACAACATCCATTTGGTGAGTAGGCCTTAGGCCACAACATCCATTTGGTGAGTAGGCCTTAGGCCAGAACATCCGTTTGGTGAGTAGGCCTTAGGCCACAACATCCGTTTGGTGAGTAGGCCTAAGGCCACAACATCCATTTGGTGAGTAGGCCTAAGGCCACAACATCCGTTTGGTGAGTAGGCCTTAGGCCACAACATCCGTTTGGTGAGTAGGCCTAAGGCCACAACATCCGTTTGGTGAGTAGGCCTTAGGCCAGAACATCCGTTTGGTGAGTAGGCCTAAGGCCAGAACATCCGTTTGGTGAGTAGGCCTTAGGCCAGAACATCCGTTTGGTGAGTAGGCCTAAGGCCAGAACATCCGTTTGGTGAGTAGGCCTTAGGCCAGAACATCCGTTTGGTGAGTAGGCCTAAGGCCAGAACATCCATTTGGTGAGTAGGCCTAAGCTTAATGATTCTGATGAAAATAGGCTTGTTCTAGTTTCACCATCTATGTTCAGGGGGATTGTAGCCTGGGCTAACCAATTCTAAATGGCAGTAGCACTACGGAAAGTAGCCTACGCAGAAAAGACAGGACGCAATGATTTCAGCGCTCGTTGTTGGAACACGTTTCCCTCCTTCAGTCAGTCAACCAGTCCATTTTCTATTGGTGATTAAACGTTAGGCATTTACAGTGCCTTCAGAAACTATTCATATCCCTGGACTTATTCCACATTTTGTTATGTTACACCCTGAATTCAAAATGGATTAGATACATTTGCCTCCCATCTACACACAATAAAAATAACCCATAATGACAAAGTGAAAACATGTTTTGAAAATATAGAATTATCTAATTTAAATTTGCTAACATTTCCAAAAAACATTTTCACTGTCAATATAATATATGCCATTTAGCTGACGCTTTTATCCAAAGCGACTTACAGTCATGTGTGCATACATTCTACGTATGGGTGGTCCCGGGAATCGAACCCACTAATATGGGGTATTGTGTGTAGATGGGTGGGAAAATGTATTTAATCCATTTTGAATTCAGGCTTTAACAACAAAAATTGGAATAAGTCGAGCTAGGAATACTTTCTGAACACACTGTATTTCTGTACGCCTAACGGCCGCTTGTGTATGTAAAGGAATGGGTCGGAACACAATTGATTGAGTGAGTGAGACACAGTGGGGAAAGGGAGTTTAGGGAGAAGAACTACGTGATAATTGGCTTGGTTCTTTTTTTTTCTGCCCCGCAAATGCACATGAACAAATGGAACACTAAAATCAAAGCAAATTAAAGTTGTCTTCGAGTCCTAATTCGATCTCTGGTTGATGATAGAGTTTTGACGTCAGCTGGAGTACTCGTGTCCATCCCTGATGTGAACCCACTCTGACAGTGAGAGTAGTGATGCATTCCTGGCCTCTGGTTGAGACAGCTCTCTCTACATATCATTTGGTGGTACAGTATGTGGGGTGGAGGAATATGAAATGTAGTAGTGGTATGAAGAGTGCAGTAGAGTATAGTAGGTAGTTTGCATACTTGTCAGTGAGTACGGTGATGCGGTCCTGGTCTCTCTGGTGCTGGACCTGTCCCTCCTCCACGTGGATCCTCCTGTCCTCCAGCAGAGACTCCACCTGCTCTTTGGACAAACGAGTCTGCTCCTCCATCTGAGCCTGCAGCGCCTCCACCTGCACATTACACCAGTTCAATAGTTTTCAAGGAGCTAAATGAGTTGCTTTTGAGTGTGTGTGTGTCGTACTACCTGTAGTAGTAAGGTCTGGTTGTCTCTTCTGTACTGCTCTGGGCTTCCTCCATTCACCACTCCTTCTGATCTGGATGACCGGCTTCCCTCTGCTCAGACAGAAGCCAGGCTAAGTGGCACAGTCAGGGGAATATTGCACTCCCAAAACAGATTATTCCACATTTCCTTAAACTGATGTGCTCAGAGCACACTGTAATCCTACTTACTAAATTTGATTTTAGTAGCTCCCCCCCTTAGGCTTAGGTTTATCTTACATAGGGAAGATCTTTCAACTCGTAGGTAGAGCAAATTGTTATGAGATAAAAAATCAAATCAAATGCAGAGCCAGTCCTGGCCTTTTGGGGCCTTAGGCAACATTTTGTTGGGGAGGCCCCCTTACACATTTTTCCCATGGGACTGAGAGAAGATTTTGCTATTTTATAACAAATGTTATGGTATTCTACTAGTTTCTGCATTGGTCAGAGAGAAAATGTGCAGTTTTACAGCTAATTTCCTGCAATTCAACACATTGTGCCATGTTGATATTATATCTGAGTGACAGTGAATAACAAAATCAAATGGGGGCCCCCTGGAGGTCAGGGCCCCTAAGCACGTGCCCTGGATGCCCGGTCTGTAATTCGACCATGATTACTATAAGTTTAGATAGCTGGCTCGACTAATTTACCAATCTAAAACATTTTAGTTGACATGAACTTATTGAGTGATTGTCAGTGACTGACATGAGAGAAAAGCTGCTGGTGCACCACCACATTTTGAAATTACACCTTGTATATTCTACTATTCCAACTCTCAACAGTAAGTTGAGACCCCGATGGTCGCCTATGTCGCTTATGCCTGGGGTCGGCCCTGATCAAATGCCATCTTGAATGATTTTACTTGTAAACCTGCAATATCTCAAACCAACAGATACATCTAAATATGTATACCCCTAAAATATAATTATCAAATCACGAAAACAGAGAATTTTCTTCAACCTTTTGCAGATCCAGTTCTTGACTTTGCCATCTTCCGATGATCCAGAATTCTGGGCTCTAGTTCCTTCTGGGCTATGCTAACCTACAGCACAGTAGACAGACAGGCAATAGTCATGTAAGTTGACAACTAGATATCGATCCCTTTCCGAAGTCATGTAATGTCAAATAAGACAATGGAGCAGAATTAAGTTTCCTGAAGTGGAACTGTGAACCCTGACCTTGTGTGGAGGGTCACGGTGGAAGAAGGTGATCTCCCCAGTGTCTGGCCCCACCAGGGCTAACAGGTGCTGGATTTTCTTCCTGTCCTCCAGCTCTCTGAACACAAAGACAATAGAAAACATGTATTTTTCATGTAAAGATGTAAATGTCAATAGCAATTGTGAATCAAATGAGGGCTCACCTGATCTTGAGTCTGTCATTCTCTGCGTACAGACGCAGCGCCTGTTCCCTCTCCTGGAAGAGGTACACCTGCATGTCACTCAAAGCCTTCTGCAGCTCAGATATCTCCCCTTCGCGCTGTCGCACCTCCCACTGCAGCTTGTGCTGGGAGGGCAGGGAGAGACAGGGAGATTAGCACACACCCATCAGCTGCTGTCTGCATGCGTGCACCCCCCACACCCACAGTTCACCTGGTCCTCTGTGGTGCCTCTGTACTTCTCCAGCATCTGCATCAGGTCATCGTGTTCTCCATCAAACTGGGCGATCTTCCCCCTGTAGAACTCCAGCAGCTCTCTGGAGGGGCGCAGGTAGGCCAGGCGCTCAGTGATGGGGGGCAGGGGAGAGTCCTCCACCCCAGGGGTGTGGTCTGTCTGCCTGGAAGGGAAGACAACCCAGAAGGGAGGACATTATCCCACTAAGCTAACAAAGATAAAAACCAATCTAGGAACAATTCCTTAGAGTCAGATTAGAGTAGGAGCCGTAGGGAGATTAGACTCAATAATGAGATTAGACACAATATATTTGGTCACTACAATTACGTAATCTGATAGAGGAAACAATTAAACAACACAATAGGTGGCCTTTACTTACCGGTCTTTTGTTGGAGATGACTCCATCATGTTGACCTGAAACACATTTATTGTTCAATTTGAGACACAGTTAGATGATTGTTATGATATGCGTAGAAGCCCGGGAGGTTTTTTGATAGGGCATCCCGAGTGGCGCAGCGGTCTAAAGCACTACGTTTCATTTTACGAGGCGTCTCACTGCAGTCTCTGGTTCTACATTTACATTTACATTTAAGTCATTTAGCAGACGCTCTTATCCAGGTTGCGTCGTGATTGGGAGTCCCATAGGGCAGCGTACAATTGGCCGAGCGTTGTCCGGCTTTGACCGACATTGTAAATACGAATTTGTTCTTAACTTACTTGCCTAGTTAAATAAAGGTTCAATACAAAAAGTATAGCAGTTATCTGTTGTTGTGACTTGTGCCGTGATACTGGGTGTTCAGTTGCCCACATGATCTCTCGAAACAATGTAATTCCCAAATGGAGTAATATCAGGTGCATATGGCCGCCCTCCTACCCGTCGTTGCTAAGCGCCTGTGTGGCAAACGACGCGGGGAGTTTGAAACTGCTAACGTAGCTGACTGGTTCCACTTGTGCTAGCTAGGTGGCGATCTGTGTCTATTAACTGTATTCATGAAATATCATAGTTTGCTAGTTCGTTCTATCAAAGTGAACTGCCAGCTAGAACAACGGTGCACTCATTTCACAAACAAATCTCAAAAACATTCGCCAGCCAAATTTGTTTGCGTAAGACAGCTAACACAGATGGATAACAGTACAACATGTTTGAGTGCCATATCCGATGGCAGTATTTCAACAATGATTTTAATCTGTATTAAATATTGACATTCGTTTTCCCTTTACCTTTCACTGTTTCATGAATCTTCAAACTGTCTGCCTCTTTAGATCCCGGAAGTTTTCAAAGTCTTTCTTCGCAGAAAAAAAAGTGCAGTGTGATTCGAGTCGCGAAGCTCTACCGCCACCTTCTGTTTTATGTAGTGAATTGAAACACTGTGTGACCGTCTGGACTTCTGCACCAACTTCTGCACTGTTTCACGGTATCTTACATAAGGAAATAGTGATATATGTTTTTTCTTTGTCATAGACAATTAAGCCTAAAACGCAATTGCCACAGGCACTACTTTATCATGTGTTACAATAACCTAACTGTACAGTATTATTAGAGGTGGTGGAATAAGGCTATGAATTATTTGCGCCTGGACTAGACACTGATATAAGGCCAGTTTTGTATTCGTTACCCTATCAATTGAGGTTATGATTTGGGGAGTGTACGCTGATCCTAGACCTGCGCCCGAGCAACTGTTACCCAGTGCTATTCTTTAAATAGGGCCCCTGGTGTCACTTCAGTATCGGTAGCGCCACTTTCGGTAGCGCACACAGGGCGATTGAACGCCGGTTGGTGGCACCGTTTTTTTGTTGTTGAAAATGGAACGAAAAGTAGCTCGAGAATTTAGGCACAAGGTAATAATTTAATAATTTAATATTTGCCTAATGTGGTAAGTAAAGCAATTTATGTTATGTAAAGCAATTGGTGTTTCACTTCTCTTTGGCTGTTATCACTGTATGGTGTACTCTGAACCCTGTTGGGGTAACGCTTTTACACAGCTGCCTTTACATTTAATATGTCTTGATAGGTATTGAGAACTAATTAGTATAGGACTAACATATGTTTTGTCTTCGATTTTTATTGCATTGTTTCATTCTTTATTTCTCAATTGTGAAATTAGACTTTTTCTGTGTTAAACAACTTCATTCTCTGTATGATTACAACGTTGCTCCCTCATATGTAAGGATATTTAATTTCATATATTCCTTTTAAACACTGTATGTGTGTATGTGCTATACAGTAACATACATTTAGATTGTCTGAAGAGTCTGTACAGGTAAGCCAGGCTACAGTATTTCATGATGACTTATGTCACTTATGTCATGTGTTGCCGTTCTTGATTGGTTAGTCATTGTGCATTGTGTGTATTGCAGAAAGTTCTTCTGGGTTTTCCAACATATTTTTTGTTTGTTGGTCATTTATGATCCAATGATGCAAAGAAATGAAATGAAATGCAGAAGTCCAGCCACTCACACAGTGTTGTGATTCACTACAAAGAACAATAGGTGGGTTCCTGAGTGGAGCAGCATTCTAAGGCACTGCATCTCAGTGCTAGAGGCGTCACTTCAGACCCTGGTTCGATCCTGGGCTGTACCACAATCGGCCGTGATTGGGAGTCCCATAGGGCAGCGTCGTTGGGGTTAGGGTTTGGCCCGGGGTAGGCAGTCATTGTAAATAAAAATGTGTTCTTGACTAACTTGCGTAGTTAAAGAAATATAAACAAATGAATTGTAGGCATACAATTGTTCATTTCCCAAATGCAGGTTACATTATCAGGGTAATAATGTCAAAAGAGAAACTGTGTAAAGGGAACTTGATACATTTTGGTGTTTTCAGTCCTCTGTAATGTGGATCCCGAGCTATGTTGTAGGTTGTTACTGGGTCGCTCCCCTTTTGATCATTTAGACAATGTCAGGGATGTCCAGCCATGCAGAAAGGAAGGAACCATTTACAGCAGCATTTAGAGACCGAGAGAGCAGGCAGGTAGGCAGGTAGGCAGGTAGGCAGGCAGGTAGGCAGGCATGAGCAACAATGACTCATTTTATTTGTCTTTTAGTGGTGAATATAGGCTAATGTTGGATTGAAGTGGGCCCTTTCATCTCTATTATAGCTGATTTGACATTAGTGTGTGTTGTATTCACCCCTGGGCTTTGTTGGATGTTTGAGAATAAGGGAGTTTAAATGTTTAGAGATCACAAGAGAACTTCAGTTATAACATAAGCTGTGTGTTGGTCCATGTTCCTAGACTACCCAATAGTATGTGGGTGGTGCTTTATGATCGGCTTCATCAGTTTATGGGGCCAAAGTCTGCACATAGTCACATTGCTTTCCCTGTCTCTCAATGTCGAGTCAGAGAGCTTTACGACACTATAAACACACCGGCATACACCCAGCAACCTTTGCATATTTGTGCTTTTGTGCGGTAATGTGTATCTAGGTGTGTGTGTGTGTGTGTGTGTGTGTGTGTGTGTGTGTGTGTGTGTGTGTGTGTGTGTGTGTGTGTGTGTGTGTGTGTGTGTGTGGACGTGTTTAACTATGCTTGTGGGGACCAGAAGTCCCCACAAGAATAGTAAACAAACAAACATTTGACATTTTGTTAGTCCCCCCCACAAGGTCAAATGCTATTTCTAGGGTGTTTAGGGTTAGTTTAGAATTAGGGTTAGGAGCTAGAGTTTGTTTTAGTTTTTTGGTTAGGAGCCAGGGTTATGTATAAGTTTAGAATGGGACTGAATTTTGTGTCCCCTCAAGGTTATGTGTACTGTGTGTGTGTGTGTGTGTGTGTGTGTGTGTGTGAGAGACTTTTTTTGTATCAGGGTTGTACTGTAAGGTTATACTGCTCACCTCACTATTCCAAACCCCCCTCCAACCTCACCCTCCGTCTCACTCCCTCACTCCCTCTCCCCAGTCCAGTGGCATAAGAGTGGCTCCCAGCCCAGAGTCCTAGTGAGGGCCGGCCACTTCGAAGGAGAAGGGATCTAGAAAGAGGGAAAGCTACCTGGCCTTCTGTCACCAGCATCAACAATAGAATAGAGATACTATTGATGCGAACGCTTTTATGGGCACACAAACACAGCAAACATATACACACACACACACACACACACACACACACACACACACACACACACACACACACACACACACACACACACACACACACACACACACACACACACACACACACACACACACACACACACACACACACACACACACACACACACACACACACACACACACACACACACACAAAGGACCACAGCTGAGAGGGATGTGTCAGTAAGAGTCTGCAGCTTTCCCCGACTGTGGCAGCTGCTATCTTGTCTATGATAAAGACGATGACGATGATGAAGATGTCTTTGTTGTCTAGGTGGAGCTACTCATTGACAATGAGGCAGAAAAGGACTACCTGTATGATGTCCTGCGGATATACCACCAGTGAGTACCACCATCTCTGTCTGGCTTTCACATTAGTTTAGTGCTAAATTATTGACTTGTTAGTCATTTTCAGGACAAACAAGTGTCAAACATTTGTGTGTGTGTGTTGAGCTGACCTCTGACCCTCTGCTCTCTCCCTCAGGTCCATGGAGTTGTCAGTGCTGGTGGGGGACCTGAAGCTGGTCATCAACGAGCCCAGCCGCCTGCCACTGTTTGATACCATCCGGCCCCTCATTCCCCTCAAACACCAGGTGGAGTTCGACCTGCACACCCCCAAGAGGTCACGGTGAGTGGAGGGGTCGCTGCCACCCACCAGGCAGCGACCATAGACTTTAACAGTCCATAGACTTTCAATGAGATGCATTTGTCTTATACTTTCTAGTCACTCCAAGATAACGACAATGTACACTACATTGATACACAGAACTGATAACTCCTTCCTGACATCTTCCCTCTATCCCCTTCTCCCTCTCCCCCTGTCTTTCTTCTCCTTCTCCTTCTCCCTCTCCCCCTGTCTTTCTTCTCCTTCTCCCTCTCCCCCTGTCTTTCTTCTCCTTCTCCCTCTCCCCCTGTCTTTCTTCTCCTTCTCCCTCTCCCCCTGTCTTTCTTCTCCTTCTCCCTCTCCCCCTGTCTTTCTTCTCCTCCTTCCTCTCCCCCTGTCTTTCTTCTCCTCCTTCCTCTCCCCCTGTCTTTCTTCTCCTTCTCCCCCCTGTCTTTCTTCTCCTTCCCTCCCCCTGTCTTTCTTCTCCTTCTCCCTCTCCCCCTGTCTTTCTTCTCTGTCTTCTTCCCTCTCCCCCTGTCTTTCTTCTCCTTCTCCCTCCCCCTGTCTTTCTTCTCCTTCTCCCTCTCCCCTGTCTTTCTTCTCCTTCTCCCTCTCCCCCTGTCTTTCTTCTCCCTCTCCCCCTGTCTTTCTTCTCCTTCTCCCTCCCCTGTCTTTCTTCTCCTTCTCCCTCTCCCCTGTCTTTCTTCTCCTTCTCCCTCTCCCCCTGTCTTTCTTCTCCTTCTCCCTCTCCCCCCTGTCTTTCTTCTCCCTCTCCCCCTGTCTTTCTTCTCCTTCTCCCTCTCCCCCTGTCTTTCTTCTCCTTCTCCCTCTCCCCCTGTCTTTCTTCTCCTTCTCCCTCTCCCCCTGTCTTTCTTCTCCTTCTCCCTCTCCCCCTGTCTTTCTTCTCCTTCTCCCTCTCCCCCTGTCTTTCTTCTCCTTCTCCCTCTCCCCCTGTCTTTCTTCTCCTTCTCCCTCTCCCCCTGTCTTTCTTCTCCTTCTCCCTCTCCCCCTGTCTTTCTTCTCCTTCTCCCTCTCCCCTGTCTTTCTTCTCCTTCTCCCTCTCCCCCTGTCTTTCTTCTCCTTCTCCCTCTCCCCCTGTCTTTCTTCTCCTTCTCCCTCTCCCCCCCTGTCTTTCTTCTCCTTCTCCCTCTCCCCCTGTCTTTCTTCTCCTTCTCCCTCTCCCCTTGTCTTTCTTCTCCTTCTCCCTCTCCCCCTGTCTTTCTTCTCCTTCTCCCCTCTCCCCTGTCTTTCTTCTCCTTCTCCCTCTCCCCTGTCTTTCTTCTCCTTCTCCCTCTCCCCCTGTCTTTCTTCTCCTTCTCCCTCTCCCCTGTCTTTCTTCTCCTTCTCCCTCTCCCCCTGTCTTTCTTCTTCTCCCTCTCCCCCTGTCTTTCTTCTCCTTCTCCCCTCCCCTGTCTTTCTTCTCCCTTTCTTCTCCTTCTCCCTCTCCCCCTGTCTTTCTTCTCCTTCTCCCTCTCCCCCTGTCTTTCTTCTCCCTCCCCCTGTCTTTCTTCTCCTTCTCCCTCCCCTGTCTTTCTTCTCCTTCTCCCTCTCCCCCTGTCTTTCTTCTCCTCTCCCCCTGTCTTTCTTCTCCTTCTCCCTCTCCCCCCTGTCTTTCTTCTCCTTCTCCCTCTCCCCCTGTCTTTCTTCTCCTTCTCCCTCTCCCCCTGTCTTTCTTCTCCTTCTCCCTCTCCCCCTGTCTTTCTTCTCCTTCTCCTCTCCCCTGTCTTTCTTCTCCTTCTCCCTCTCCCCTGTCTTTCTTCTCCTTCTCCCTCTCCCCCTGTCTTTCTTCTCCTTCTCCCTCTCCCCTGTCTTTCTTCTCCTTCTCCTTCTCCCCTGTCTTTCTTCTCCTTCTCCTTCTCCCCTGTCTTTCTTCTCCTTCTCCCTCTCCCCTGTCTTTCTTCTCCTTCTCCCTCTCCCCTGTCTTTCTTCTCCCTCCCTCTCCCCTGTCTTTCTTCTCCTTCTCCCTCTCTTCTCCCCTGTCTTTCTTCTCCTTCTCCCTCTCCCCCTGTCTTTCTTCTCCTTCTCCTTCCCTGTCTTTCTTCTCCTTCTCCCTCTCCCCCTGTCTTTCTTCTCCTTCTCCCTCTCCCCCTGTCTTTCTTCTCCTTCTCCCTCTCCCCCGCCCTGTCTTTCTTCTACCTCCTGAGGGCCTCCCCTGGAGTTCTTTGGACTTCTTCATCTCCCTCTGGAAACCCCTGTCTTTCTTCTCCTTCAATATTTCCCTAAAGAAACATTGATTAGTTACCCCCTGACTGCACCACTTTCTTGAGAAATGTCAAACGTCTTTGTATTAGTCTGCCTCTCCCTTGTCTTTGTTACATATAGTAATCAGGGTTGGGGTCAATTCCTTTGAAATTCAGTCTTCTCCTTCTCCACTCTGAAAAAAGCCCCTGTCTTTCTTCTCCTTCTCCCTCAGAGGAACCCCTGTCTTTCTTCTCCTTCTCCCTCTGGGGCCCCTTGTCTTTCTTCTCCAATCTCCTTTCTCCCCCTGTCTTTCTTCTCCTTCTCCCTCTCCCCCTGTCTTTCTTCTCCCTGTCTCCCCTCTGAGAACTCCCTCCCCAAGTCTGTCCCTCTAGAGAGACCCCTGTCCCCCCAATTCAACCCCTGTCCTGTCTTTCCTTCTCCCCAAGATTAGGAGACCTGTCCTCAAGATTAGGGAGACAGTGAGAAGGTCCTCCCCCAAGATTAGGGAGACCCTCCCTCCCCCTGTCTTTCTTCTCCTTCTCCCTCTCCCCTGATTAGGGAGACAATTCTTCTCCTGTCCTCCCTCTGAGAAGCACCCCTGTCTTTCTTCTCCTTCTCCCCCTCTGAGAAGCACCCCTGTCTTTAGGGAGACAATTCTCCCTCTCCTCCCCAAGATTGTCTTTCCTCCCCAAGATTAGGGAGACTGAGAAGCACCCCTGTCTTTCTTTCCCTGAGAAGCACCCCTGTCCTTCTCCAAGATTCTCCCCTGTCTTTCTTCTAGGGAGACAATGAGAAGCACTCCCTCTCCCCAAGATTAGGGAGACCTTCTCCTTCTCCCTCTCCCTGTCCCCCCAAGATTAGGGAGACAATGAGAAGCACTCCTTCCTCCCTCTGAGAAGCCCCCTGTCTCCCCAAGATTAGGGAGACTCCTTCCTCTCCCCAAGCCTGGACAATGAGAAGCACAGTAAGCTAAGGGAGGTGCGTCTGGATCGTACTCATCCTGAGGGCCTGGGGCTGAGCGTAAGAGGGGGCCTGGAGTTCGGCTGTGGACTCTTCATCTCACAGATCGTCAAGGATGGACAGGCTGGAAACAGTGGCCTGCAGGTGTGTGTTTCTGTTTTCATGAGGTCATGAAAGGGACAGTCTTTTCATATGATATGGTCAATATTTCCACTAGGTGGAGTAAAGAAACATTGATTAGTTACCCTTTGAGAAGCAGATTCATAGACTGCACCACTTGACTCTGTTGAGAAATGTCAAACGTCTTTGTATTAGTCATTATGCAGTTCATATGGGTATCTCTCCTTGCTGTGTTACATATAGTAATCAGGGTTGGGGTCAATTCCTTTGAAATTCCAGTCAATTCAGAAAGTAAACCCAATTCCAGTTCCACATTTTCCTAATTGAAAAAAGCATTGAAGAAAATGGAATTGGAGTTTTAGTGTTGTTCCTGAATTATATGGAGTTGAAATGGAATTGACACCAATCCTGAAACATATCACATACAGTATGCATGCATCAAATACAACCAATCAGAGGAACAAACTGCTTTGATAAAAACATCAGTTAATTTTTTAAGTACCTTCCTGTCCTTCATGAAGTAATTGAACCTGCTGTACTGTCTGGGGCGGCAGGTAGCCTAGTGGTTAAATCGTTGGACTAATGTCATGAATATTTTCCATCCCAATGATAATAACAATCGATCAATAGCTTTGACCAATCCCAGAGGTTTGTAAGACCATGGGTTTAATAATAATTAGTCAAAGACTCAGCTTATGCAAGAGGTTAGTACAGTTTATTCACTAACCAGCCGACAAAGATTAGGGAGACAATGAGAAGCACTCCCTGTCCTCCCCAAGATTAGGGAGACAATGAGAAGCACTCCCTGTCCTCCCCAAGATTAGGGAGACAATGAGAAGCACTCCCTGTCCTCCCCAAGATTAGGGAGACAATGAGAAGCACTCCCTGTCCTCCACCAAGATTAGGGAGACAATGAGAAGCACTCCCTGTCCTCCCCCAAGATTAGGGAGACAATGATAAGCACTCCCTGTCCTCCCCCAAGATTAGGGAGACAATGAGAAGCACTCCCTGTCCTCCCCCAAGATTAGGGAGACAGTGAGAAGCACTCCCTGTCCTCCCCCAAGATTAGGGAGACAATGAGAAGCACTCCCTGTCCTCCCCCAAGATTAGGGAGACTGTGAGAAGCACTCCCTGTCCTCCCCCAAGATTAGGGAGACAATGAGAAGCACTCCCTGTCCTCCCCCAAGATTAGGGAGACAATGAGAAGCACTCCCTGTCCTCCCCCAAGATTAGGGAGACAATGAGAAGCACTCCCTGTCCTCCACCAAGATTAGGGAGACAATGAGAAGCACTCCCTGTCCTCCCCAAGATTAGGGAGACAATGATAAGCACTCCCTGTCCTCCCCCAAGATTAGGGAGACAATGAGAAGCACTCCCTGTCCTCCCCAAGATTAGGGAGACAATGAGAAGCACTCCCTGTCCTCCCCCAAGATTAGGGAGACAATGAGAAGCACTCCCTGTCCTCCCCCAAGATTAGGGAGACAATGAGAAGCACTCCCTGTCCTCCCCAAGATTAGGAGACAATGAGAAGCACTCCCTGTCCTCCCCAAGATTAGGGAGACAATGAGAAGCACTCCCTGTCCTCCCCAAGATTAATGGAGACTGTCCTCCCCAAGATTAGAAGCACTCCCTGTCCTCCCCCAAGACTCCCTGTCCTCCCCCAAGATTAGGGAGACAATGAGAAGCACTCCCTGTCCTCCCCAAGATTAGGAGACAAGATTAGGGAGACAATGAGAAGCACTCCCTGTCCTCCCCCAAGATTAGGGAGACAGTGAGAAGCACTCCCTGTCCTCCCCCAAGATTAGGGAGACTGTGAGAAGCACTCCCTGTCCTCCCCCAAGATTAGGGAGACAATGAGAAGCACTCCCTGTCCTCCCCCAAGATTAGGGAGACAATGAGAAGCACTCCCTGTCCTCCCCCAAGATTAGGGAGACAATGAGAAGCACTCCCTGTCCTCCCCCAAGATTAGGGAGACAATGAGAAGCACTCCCTGTCCTCCCCCAAGATTAGGGAGACAATGAGAAGCACTCCCTGTCCTCCCCCAAGATTAGGGAGACTGTGAGAAGCACTCCCTGTCCTCCCCCAAGATTAGGGAGACAATGAGAAGCACTCCCTGTCCTCCCCAAGATTAGGGAGACAATGAGAAGCACTCCCTGTCCTCCCCCAAGATTAGGGAGACTGTGAGAAGCACTCCCTGTCCTCCCCAAGATTAGGGAGACCGTGAGAAGCACTCCCTGTCCTCCCCAAGATTACTGTGAGGAGACTGACAATGAGAAGCACTCCCTGTCCTCCCCAAGATTAGGGAGACAATGAGAAGCACTCCCTGTCCTCCCCAAGATTAGGGAGACAATGAGAAGCACTCCCTGTCCTCCCCAAGATTAGGGAGACAATGAGAAGCACTCCCTGTCCTCCACCAAGATTAGGGAGACAATGAGAAGCACTCCCTATCCTCCCCCAAGTTTAGGGAGACTGTGAGAAGCACTCCCTGTCCTCCCCGAAGATTAGGGAGACAATGAGAAGCACTCCCTGTCCACCCCCAAGATTAGGGAGACAATGAGAAGCACTCCCTGTCCTCCCCCAAGATTAGGGAGACTGTGAGAAGCACTCCCTGTCCTCCCCCAAGATTAGGGAGACAATGAGAAGCACTCACTGTCCTCCCCCAAGATTAGGGAGACCGTGAGAAGCACTCCCTGTCCTCCCCCAAGATTAGGAGAGACACTCCCTGTCCTCCCCAAGATTAGGGAGACAATGAGAAGCACTCCCTGTCCTCCCCAAGATTAGGGAGACTGTGAGAAGCACTCCCTGTCCTCCCCAAGATTAGGGAGACGTGAGAAGCACTCCCTGTCCTCCCCAAGTTTAGGAGACTGTCCTCCCCCAATTTTGAGAAGCACTCCCTGTCCTCCCCCAAGATTAGGGAGACAATGAGAAGCACTCCCTGTCCTCCCCCAAGATTAGGGAGACTGTGAGAAGCACTCCCTGTCCTCCCCCAAGATTAGGGAGACAATGAGAAGCACTCCCTGTCCTCCCCCAAGATTAGGGAGACTGTGAGAAGCACTCCCTGTCCTCCCCCAAGATTAGGGAGACTGTGAGAAGCACTCCCTGTCCTCCCCCAAGATTAGGGAGACTGTGAGAAGCACTCCCTGTCCTCCCCCAAGATTAGGGAGACCGTGAGAAGCACTCCCTGTCCTCCCCCAAGATTAGGGAGACTGTGAGAAGTACTCCCTGCCCTCTCCCAATCTCCCAGCCCAGCCAGGTCAGCACCGAATTTTGCTCAGACAGTCTGTGTTTAAGATACTATAAATAATATATTGTACAGATATATTGTTTTACCCTAATTCTGACTAAAACTACACACATCATTAATTATACTTTTACTGACTATAATCAATTTTGTACAATGATATGGTTTCAGGGTGGAATATTCTAATCATTAATTTAAACATATAAATTCCATCAACTAATAACCGAAAGGTTGCAAGATTGAATCCCCGAGCTGACAAGGTAAAAATCTGTCATTCTGCCCCTGAACCAGGCAGTTAACCCACTGTTCCTAGGCTGTCATTGAAAATAAGAATTTATTCTTAACTGACTTGCCTAGTTAAATAAAGATAAAATAAAATACTGTAGTTATTTCCCTCAGCCAGCACGACAGATGTCCCACACTCCCATTAGCTCTGGTAACCAGTGACACAAATTGACACACCACTACTGAGGTGACACAGCCATCCTGTCTGGCACCTGGAGAAAAAAATATTCTGAGACTCATCCTTACCCAGTGAGCACAAGACTTTGAAAATATGCATGGAGGGTGGAGGGGTTGTTGTCAGACATCTGAAGAGAAGCAAACACACAATGCCTTAACACTCAGAGAAATGTAGCCCATAAAACATGATGGTCGTCGTAACGTCTGACCTGTGTGACCTCCAGATGGGAGATGAGATTGTACGCATCAATGGATACTCCATTTCTTCCTGTATCCACGAGGAAGTCATCAACCTCATCAAGACCAAGAAGACCGTGTCGCTCAAAGTCAGGCGTAAGTTCACCCATCCCATTCAGGGCATATCCCAATAATGTACCTATCTTTATGTCATCTAAGTAATTAGACTTCATTTTCAATTTCTGTCTCTTTGCTTCTTTTCTCTGTGCAGAGGTTGGAATGATACCAGTGAAGAGGTAGGGCTGTTTCTCTCTTGGTTGGTATTGTATTTGACAACTTTCTGTTTTAGCAAAGACGAGATGAGGTGTGAGATGAATAAAACACCAACGATATATTCTGGATAAGGGGCATCCAGGAAGCATGTGTTATGTATTTCCTGTGTCAGGTGTCCCTCACAAAACACGTTTTCAACCGATCTTAAGGTATCATCCTGGTTAAATAAAGGTTAAGTAAATACATAAATAAATATAGAATTAGATTTCTGTTCTTCTCCAGTTCCACAGAGGAGGCTTTGAAGTGGCAGTTTGTGGACCAGTTTGTGTCTGATTCTGGGGTGAGAATGAGATTCATATTCCTTTAGATGAAATATTCTCTCATATTCTTTATTCCTTTGGCCCTTCTTCATTCTCATTTTTGTAATTTAACAAACACTCTTATCCAGAGCGACCTACAAATAAATACTGTAATGCAACCAAGCACATAATTTTCTCTCTCTCTCTCTCTCTCTCTCTCTCTCTCTCTCTCTCTCTCTCTCTCTCTCTCTCTCTCTCAAAAGACGAAAAACAGTGTGGCAGGCCTGGCGTCCATGGGAGGCAAGGAGATGAAGGAGAAGAAGGTGTTCCTGAGCTTGGTGGGCACCAAGGGCATGGGCATCAGCATCTCCAGTGGCCCCACACAGCAGCCTGGTATCTATGTCAGTAACGTCAAACCTGGCTCCCTCGCTGCTGAAGTAGGACTACAGGTAAGAGTTTGGCCCTGTTTAGCGTACTGTGAACCACTATGAAATGAACATCTAGAAATGCATCACGATGATCACCTGCGCATAATAAACTCATAGTGTTTCGTCAAGATCCATGAGAAATCTTACTGGCTAGGAATTGTTTTCCGAACCATGTCGCAGAGTGTTTATGTGAGAAGATCCCATCGAGCTTGGTCCTAGTATGCTACAATGTCCCAATGTGGATTACAATAAAGTGCTGAAATGTGTGTGTGTTGCTGCATGGTTGGTATTGCGAGTTGTAATGTGTTTTGTGATGGTAGATTGGTGACCAGATCGTGGAGGTGAACAGGGTGGAATTCACTAATCTGGACCACAAAGAGGTAGGACACACAAAATGCAAACAAAGGTTTGATACCTCCAGAATACAGTTTTGCTTGGTAAATAATACAGTTTTGCTTGGTAAATAATACAGTTTTGCTTGGTAAATAATACAGTTTTGCTTGGTAAATAATACAGTTTTGCTTGGTAAATAATACAGTTTTGCTTGGTAAATAATACATTTGCTTGGTAAATAATACATTTGCTTGGTAAATAATACAGTTTTGCTTGGTAAATAATACATTTGCTTGGTAAATAATACATTTGCTTGGTAAATAATCAACTTTATTTTGTGTTTATTGCTTAGTAAAGTTTAATCTCTATTGTGTCTGCAGGCTGTCAGAGTTCTGAAGAGCAGCAGGAGTCTAACCATCACAGTTCTTTCTGGTGCTGTAAGTAGACCGTCAACTGCTACGAATAGTGCTTCCTTACAGGAATAGTCCACTCAAAAACTATATTTTTCATTTTTTTTAAATTAGTCCATTGTCAATACAGTCCCAAAAATGTTTTTTTGTCATCAGTTTTCAATATATAGCACTTTCAAGAAGCAAAGTGCAGAATGCGACATCATTATGAAGATGCAATTCCACAACTTATCTGCAGCAGCATACCCCTAACAACTTGCTAGACCCCTAATAACTTAGTATATCCATAACAATTTGCTATACCCCTAATAACATACTACAGTATACCCCTAATGACTTACTATACCCCTAACGACTTGCTAAACCCCTTATCATTTACTACGGTATACCCATAAGGACTTATTATACCCCTGACAACTTACTATACCCCTAACGACTTACTATACCCCTAATAACATACTACAGTATACCCATAATGACTTACTATACCCATAATGAATTACTATACCCCAAACGACTTACTATACCCCTAACAACCTCCTATACCCCTAATAACTTACTACAGTATACCTATAAATATTTACTATACCCCTAACGACTTTCTATACCCCTAATTACTTACTACAGTATACCCATGATGAATTACTATACCCGTTACAACTTGCTATACCCCTAACGACTTGCTATACCCCTAATGACTTACTATACCCCTAACGACTTGCTATACCCCTAATGACTTACTACAGTATACCCATAATGACTTACTTTACACATAATGACTTACTATACCCCTAACGATTTACTATACCCATAATGACTTACTTTACCCCTAACGACTTACTATACCCCTAATGACTTACTATACCCCTAACGACTTGCTATACCCCTAACAACTTACTTCAGTATACCCATAATGACTTACTTTACACATAATGACTTACTATACCCCTAACGACTTGCTATACCCGTAACAACTTACTACAGTTTACCCATAATGACTTACTATACCCGTAACAACTTACTCTACACCTAATGACTTACTATACCTCTAACAACTTACTATACCCCTAACGACTTGCTATACCCCTTAAAACATACTACAGTATACCCATAATGACTTACTTTACACATAATGACTTACTATACCGCTAGCGATTTACTATACCCATAATGACTTACTATACCTCAAACTGCTTACTATACCCCTAATGACTTACTATACCCCTAACGACTTACTATACCCCAAACGACTTACTATACCCCTAACAACCTCCCATACCCCTAATAACTTACTACAGTATGCCTATAAATATTTACTATACTCCTAATGACTTGATATACCCATAATTACTTACTACAGTATACCCATGATGAATTACTATACCTCAAACTGCTTACTATACCCCTAATGACTTACCATACCCCAAACGACTTACTATACCCCAAACGACTTGCTATACCCCCAACGACTTGCTATACCCGTAACGACTTACTACAGTATACCTATAATGACTTACTATACCCATAACAACTTACTATACCCCTAACGATTTACTATACCCTTAACGATTTACTATACCCATAACGACTTACTATACCCCTAACAACTTACTATACCCCTAACGACTTACTATACCCATAAAGACTTGCTATACCTCTATTAACTTACTACAGTTTACCCATAATGACTTACTATACCCCTATCATCTTGCTATAACACTAATTACTTATTTTACCCCTAACAACTTTCTATACCCCTAATGACTTACTATACCCCTAATGACCCCTAACAGCTTTCTATACCCCTAATGACCCCTAACAGCTTACTATACCCCTAATGACTTACTACATTATACCCATAATTACTTACTATACCCCTAATGACTTACTATACCCCTGACAACTTACTATACCCCTAATGACTTACTTCAGTATACCCATAATGACTTACTTTACACATAATGACTTACTATACCCCTAATGACTTACTATACCCCTAATGACTTACTACAGTATTCCCATAATGACTTACCTTACCCATAATGACATACTATACCCCTGACAACTTACTATACCCCTAACAACTTACTATACACCTAACAACTTACTATAGCCCTAACTACTTACTATACCCATAATGACTTGCTATACCTCTATTAACTTACTACAGTTTACCCATAATGACTTACTATACCCCAAACAACTTACTAAACATCTAATGACTTACTATATACCAAATTACTTACTATACCCCTAACAACTTGCTATACCCCTTACAACTTAATTTACCCTAACGACTTACTATACCCCTTACGACTTACTATACCCCTAACAACTTACTATACCCCTAACGACTTACTATACCCATAACGACGTACTATACCCCTAACGACTTGCTATACCGCTATTAACTTACTACAGTTGACCCATAATGACTTACTATACCCCAAATGACTTACTATAATCAAATCAAATCAAATGTATTTATATAGCCCTTCGTACATCAGCTGATATCTCAAAGTGCTGTACAGAAACCCAGCCTAAAACCCCAAACAGCAAGCAATGCAGGTGTAGAAGCACGGTGGCTAGGAAAAACTCCCTAGAAAGGCCAAAACCTAGGAAGAAACCTAGAGAGGAACCAGGCTATGTGGGGTGGCCAGTCCTCTTCTGGCTGTGCCGGGTGGAGATTATAACAGAACATGGCCAAGATGTTCAAATGTTCATAAATGACCAGCATGGTCGAATAATAATAAGGCAGAACAGTTGAAACTGGAGCAGCAGCAGTCAGGTGGACTGTGGACAGCAAGGAGTCATCATGTCAGGTCGTCCTGGGGCACGGTCCTTGGGCTCAGGTCCTCCGAGAGAGAGAAAGAAAGAAGGAGAGAATTAGAGAATGCACACTTAGATTCACACAGGACACCGAATAGGACAAGAGAAGTACTCCAGATATAACAAACTGACCCTAGCCCCCCGACACAAACTACTGCAGCATAAATACTGGAGGCTGAGACAGGAGGGGTCAGGAGACACTGTGGCCCCATCCGAGAGCACCCCCGGACAGGGCCAAACAGGAAGGATATAACCCCACCCACTTTGCCAAAGCACAGCCCCCACACCACTAGAGGGATATCTTCAACCACCAACTTACCATCCTGAGACAAGGCTGAGTATAGCCCACAAAGATCTCCGCCACGGCACAACCCAAGGGGGGCGCCAACCCAGACAGGATGACCACAACAGTGAATCAACCCACTCAGGTGACGCACCCCCTGCAGGGACGGCATGAGAGAGCCCCACTAAACCAGTGACTCAGCCCCTGTAATAGGGTTAGAGGCAGAGAATCCCAGTGGAAAGAGGGGAACCGGCCAGGCAGAGACAGCAAGGGCGGTTCGTTGCTCCAGAGCCTTTCCGTTCACCTTCCCACTCCTGGGCCAGACTACACTCAATCATATGACCCACTGAAGAGATGAGTATTCAGTAAAGACTTAAAGGTTGAGACCGAGTTTGCGTCTCTGACATGGGTAGGCAGACTGTTCCATAAAAATGGAGCTCTATAGGAGAAAGCCCTGCCTCCAGCTGTTTGCTTAGAAATTCTAGGTGTAGGTATGTACGGCAAGACCAAATTAGAGAGATAGGTAGGAGCAAGCCCATGTAATGCTTTGTAGGTTAGCAGTAAAACCTTGAAATCAGCCCTTGCTTTGACAGGAAGCCAGTGTAGAGAGGCTAGCACTGGAGTAATATGATCAAATTTTTTGGTTCTAGTCAGGATTCTAGCAGCCATATTTAGCACTAACTGAAGTTTATTTAGTGCTTTATCCGGGTAGCCGGAAAGTAGAGCATTGCAGTATTCTAACCTAGAAGTGACAAAAGCATGGATTAATTTTTCTGCATAATTTTTGGACAGAAAGTTTCTAATTTTTGCAATATTACGTAGATGGAAAAAAGCTGTCCTCCAAATGGTCTTGATATGTTCTTCAAAAGAGAGATCAGGGTCCAGAGTAACGCCGAGGTCCTTCACAGTTTTATTTGAGACGACTGTACAACCATTAAGATTAATTGTCAGATTCAACAGAAGATCTCTTTGTTTCTTGGGACCTAGAACAATCATCTCTGTTTTGTCCGAGTTTAATAGTAGAAAGTTTGGAGCCATCCACTTCCTTATGTCTGAAACACATGCTTCTAGCGAGGGCAATTTTGGGGCTTCACCATGTTTCATTGAAATGTACAGCTGTGTGTCATCCGCATAGCAGTGAAAGTTAACATTATGTTTTCGAATAACATCCCCAAGAGGTAAAATGTATAGTGAAAACAATAGTGGTCCTAAAACGGAACCTTGAGGAACACCGAAATTTACAGTTGATTTGTCAGAGGACAAACCATTCACAGAGACAAACTGATATCTTTCCGACAGATAAGATCTAAACCAGGCCAGAACATGTCCGTGTAGACCAATTTGGGTTTCCAATCTCTCCAAAAGAATGTGGTGATCGATGGTATCAAAAGCAGCACTAAGGTCTAGGAGCACGAGGACAGATGCAGAGCCTGGGTCCGATGCCATTAAAATGTCATTTACCACCTTCACAAGTGCCGTCTCAGTGCTATGATGGGGTCTAAAACCAGATTGAAGCATTTCGTATACATTGTTTGTCTTCAGGAAGGCAGTGAGTTGCTGCGCAACAGCCTTCTCTAAAATTTTTGAGAGGAATGGAAGATTCGATATAGGCCGATAGTTTTTTATATTTTCTGGGTCAAGGTTTGGCTTTTTCAAGAGAGGCTTTATTACTGCCACTTTTAGTGAGTTTGGTACACATCCAGTGGATAGAGAGCCGTTTATTATGTTCAACATAGGAGGGCCAAGCACAGGAAGCAGCTCTTTCAGTAGTTTAGTTGGAATAGGGTCCAGTATGCAGCTTGAAGGTTTAGAGGCCATGATTATTTTCATCATTGTGTCAAGAGATATAGTACTAAAACACTTGAACACTATACCCCTATCATCTTGCTATAACACTAATTACTTATTTTACCCCTAAAAACTTTCTATACCCCTAATGACTTACTATACCCATAATGACCCCTAACAGCTTTCTATACCCCTAATGACTTACTATACCCCTAATGACTTACTACAGTATTCCCATAATGACTTACTATACCCCTAATGACTTACTATACCCCCAATGACTTACTACAGTATTCCCATAATGACTTACCTTACCCATAATGACATACTATACCCCTAACAACTTACTATACCCTTAATGACTTACTACAGTATACCCATAATTACTTACTTTACCCCTAACAACTTACTATACCCCTAATGACTTATTATACCCCTAACGACTTACTATACACCTAACAACTTACTATAGCCCTAACTACTTACTATACCCCTAAAGACTTGCTATACCCCTAATGGCTTACTACAGTATATATATATATATATATATATAATACTGTAGTATATATATATCTATATATATCATTAATGTACAAGTCCAAAAATGGATGTAGCAATTGCAGATTTCCCCTTTAAGACCTGATAATGATCAATTCTCATTTCCACCTCTAGACAGCGAGTAAATTGAAAGAATAAATAGTATATGTGAATATTTTATGCGATTGTTATTCTCTTATCTCCCGCTCTCACTACATCCATCCGTGTGTTGTTATTTCCTTGTGGAATGGCACTTCCGTTCCAGTCCATCACAGATCAGTGATTGGAACACTCTTACACCCCCTTTCTGTCTGTCTGTCTGTCTGTCTGTCTGTCTGTCTGTCTGTCTGTCTGTCTGTCTGTCTGTCTGTCTGTCTGTCTGTCTGTCTGTCTGTCTGTCTGTCTGTCTCTCTGTCTCTCTGTCTCTCTGTTTGTTTGTCCCGCACAGGGCAGTGAGTTGTTTATGACAGGCGAGGAGCGTCTGGCGGTGGAGGCTCGCAGGGAGGTGGACAGACAAGAGCTGATGCAACAGAAGAGGGTTGCCCTACAGACCAACAAGATCATTAAGGAGCAGCAGGAGAAGGAGAGGCAGTGAGTGGATATTGATTGGTTGATTAAAATTGGATATTTGGTTCTACTTTTAACAATGTTTGATTCCATTGTCTTGCTGAATCTCCTCTCTACTTCAGTTTGCTCCTCAATTCATAACGAGGTAGCAGCGGATGATCCCTTACCCAAAACACCATGGAACCACACAAGTGGATATAGGGCATTCCAAATCATCAAGTGTAACTCAAAGAAGTGATCAAACATATTTCCCTTGTGGTTCTTAGAGCCAAATATTCTATAAAATCGTTTTCATGCCAAACAATGTTGGGGAGATTGGACAGAAACACTCAGAAAAAACACTTGATGATTATAGATTAGTGTATTCAGAGAGCTGAAGCTTTGCCATTTGGTGTTAAACTGATCAATGTCCTTTCGCCAAAAGTTATTGTTGTCTGTGCATATGCTTTATGCTTTATGCACACACAGAGAGAGAAAACATAGGTGCCTGACCGCCTCGATTCAGTCTTATGTAGCAAAATTTGAAACATTTTTTTTTTACATTGAATAAAAATAGAGACTCAGAGCTAGAAAATTGTAGATCTTACACTGCAGTTGAAGAACAATGGGAAAGTAATTCTGCGTTGAGAAAATGGCCCTTGAATGTTTTGATACACCTACTGGAGAGCTCTTCTTTGTTTACACCCATTCAGCATTGTTCACACCCTCTAAGCCTTGGCCCCACCCATCTCTTTAAGGATTCACATGTGAGGCCACTTGATAAACAGAGTGATTAGTTTAATAAACAACCAAAGATTTCAAGACTAAAAGTGGTGAAAGTGGTAGCCTACAATAAAGAAAAACTCCAGGTAAATATACACTTTATCGAGTCCTTTGCCTATATCCTAATCTGACTTTGGTGCAGGTCATGTTCTTCACATAACCGTCTCTGGTAAACACACACTATATCAAATCAAATCAAATGTTTATCTGTCACATGCACAGGATACAGAAGGTGCAAACAGTACAGTGAAATGGTTACTTCCATAGTAGCAATGTCAAAAACAGAAAGTGTCTAGATACAAATATTTTATAAATATATTATATTTATTAGATGACGCTTACCTGACACACTTGTCTAAATTGATGGATCATGTGAAGGAAATGTTATAACCACCTCCCAGCCACATCTAGCTAAGTGGATGGGTCACTATTGTCTGGACATGTACACATGTTCATTAATCTTGATACTACCCATCCCGCATGCGGGAGCGTAATCATAGCCTTAAACAAATTAGCATAACGCAGCGGACATAAATCTTCCTAGACAATTTTCCTATTCATGAAAATCACAAATGAAATATATTGAGACACAGCTTAGCCTTTTGTTAACCTGTTAAGTCGACCCTCTACTTTTTCGAACATTCTGTTAAAAATCGCGCAACATTTCAGCGCCCTGCTACTCAGGCCAGGAATATAGTATATGCATATGATTAGTATGTGTGGATAGAAAACACTCAGACGTTTATAAAACTGGTTAAATCACGGCTGTGACTATAACAGAACGTGCGTTTCATCGAAAAGTGCAGGAATATCTGATCACTGAAAATGGAAAAAATATCCATCCGCGAATTCAAGGAATTGTTCAAAGTGAATCGAATTAAATGAGGCCAAGGTTGCAGTGCCTACAGCTTCCACACGTTGTCTAGAGTCTTGTCATTTGATTCGCAATTGATTCTTGGTCTAACTGAATCAAGGGAATCGATTCCCTCCGGTCTCCGACCGGATGTTTTGGTCGAGCTCTCTCCAAGACATTTTTTCGAAACAGACACCTATAGAATTGACATCGCCTCCTGATGAATTGTATCGCTTATTAACGTGTACTAATACCTAAAGTTGCATTACAAAAGTATTTCGAAGTGTTTTGTGAAAGTTTATCGTCGACTTTTTGAATTTAAAAAAATGACGTTACGTTATGAAACGCTATTTTTTTCCGTTTATCACACAGTCTTCATAGATCGATATCTAGGCTATATATGGACCGATTTAGGTAATGAATGTTTTATATTTTATTTGTGCGGTTTGTGTAGCGACGACTATGCTAATTATTTTGTTTACGTCCCCTGCGGGTCTTTTGGGGTGTTACATGCTATCAGATAATAGCTTCTCATGCTTTCGCCGAAAAGCATTTTAAAAATCTGACTTGTTGCCTGGATTCACAACGAGTGTAGCTTTAATTCAATACCCTGCATGTGTATTTTAATGAACGTTTGAGTTTTAACTAATACTATTAGCATTTAGCGTAGCGCATTTGCATTTCCAGAGCTCTAGATGGGACGCCTGCGTGCCAGGTAGGACCAAGAGGTTAATCACACTGTCATCTCAGATTTTTTAAATATGCTTTACAGCCAACGCTAGACAAGCATTTGTGTAAGTTTATCAAGTTTATCATGCTATTGCTAGGCTCTGCTAGCATCAGGCAACATTTTCATGAAAATAAGAAAAGCAATCAAATTAAATCATTTACCTTTGAAGAACTTCGGATGTTTTCACTCAGGAGACTCCCAGTTAGATAGCAAATGTTCCTTTTTTCCAAAAATATTATTTTTGTAGGCGAAATAGCTCCGTTTGTTCTTCACGTTTGGCTGAGAAATCGACCGGAAAATGCAGTCACTACAACGCCAAACTTTTTTCCAAATTAGCTCCATAATATCGACAGAAACATGGCAAACGTTGTTTAGAATCCACCCTCAAGGTGTTTTTCACATATATATTCGATAATATATCCGTCGGAACAATTGGTTTCAAATAAGAACCGATTGGAAAAATGGCTACTTGTGTACTTTACGCAAGATTTTCTGCCGGAGCCATCATGTGACCACTTGCTAAATGTGGTCCCTTACGGTTATTCTTCAACATAAATGCGTAAAAAGACGTCACAATGCTGTAGACACCTTGGGGAATACGTAGAAAATGTAAGCTCATTCGTAGCTCATTCACAGCCAAGGAGTCATTGGCATGAGGCGGTTTCATTGGAATGAGGCGGCGCTTCCTGATTGGATTTTTATCTGGGTTTCGCCTGTAACATCAGTTCTGTTGCACTCACAGACAATATCTTTGAAGTTTTGGAAACGTCAGAGTGTTTTCTATCCAAAGCTGTCAATTATATGCATAGTTGAGCATCTTGTCGTGACAAAATATCCCGTTTAAAATGGGAACGTTTTTTATCCAAAAATTAAAATACTGACCCCTAGTTATAAAAGGTTAAATACAATAGATGGCCGTAATCACCCGCAGACACACCTGGCTAAATTGATGGGTCATTTACATATGTAGTCTTTTGTCTTTTGTTTAGACATGTAGCTAGCTAGATAGCTAAACAATGCACAGGCATAATCCCAACTCAAATTACTACCAAGCAATGCAAAAATTGCCATTGCTGTAGTATGAATCTCCAGGTAGCTAAAGCTAACCAACCAGGTTCAATGTTAGTTAGCTAACATTAGGGTATAACTAAGAATGCAAATGGATTTCTGATTCAAATAATATTACTACACAGATCATACACGTAACATTAGCTAGCGAGCCAGCAAGCTAATGTTTGCTAGCGAACAGTACGCTTTAACTTGCAATGAAAATGACTTTCTGACAAAATTAGAAACTTAGATTGTCTGAAAATGTAGCTCGACTCTTCCCCTTATACATGGATGAACGCTTCACGGCAGACTGGAACCATTTAACTCGTTTAACGTTTTGTTTGTAGTTATGTCTTGTTTGGCCAGCGTTGTGTCAAGTCACTCCGATGGCTAACGTTATATACAGTGCATTTGGAAAGTTACATTACAGCCTTTTTGTTACATTACAGCCTTATTCTAAAATTGATGGGAGAGTTTTTTACATTACTTTCATAGTGAATGCATTAATGTTACACTGGCACTATCTCCAGAAGAATAGGCTGAACGTATATCTCAGTGTGATAGATAGCCCATACATGTTTATGTTGTTACCATGTGTTTCTTTGTGTTGTGAATAGGAGAAAGATTGAGATTTCTCAGAAGAATGCTGAGGAAGAGGAACGCTACCAGAAGGAAATGGAGAAGTGAGTTCACCTTGCTTTGCATGTTGATTGTTGTTTCTATAAGTCAGGGACTGGGAGAAACAGACAGATTGTATATGTATTTTGTATATTTTGTACAGATCAGTCAGGGACTGAAATAGATAGATAGATGGATCAGTCAGGGACTGGGAGAAACAGACGGATCAGTCAGGGACTGGGAGAAACAGATGGATCAGTCAGGGACTGGGAGAAACAGACGGATCAGTCAGGGACTGGGAGAAACAGACAGATCAGTCAGGGACTGGGAGAAACAGACAGATCTGTCAGGGACTGGGAGAAACAGACAGATCTGTCAGGGACTGAAATAGAGAAACAGATGGATCAGTCAGGGACTGGGAGACAGACAGTCAGTCAGGGACTGGGAGAATGACATAAAGGGAACCCAGGATCCATCTAAACTTCACAGACCATCTAGTTAAAATAAAAGCGTGTGTGCGTGTTTAGGATCGAGGCTACGGAGAGGAAGCACAACGGGGAATGGGAGGAGGACTGGGCCCCTGGAGAACAAACCAAAACCAAGAGTCCATCCCCTGCCCGGCACAAAATCAACACCCCACCCCCCGAGTCCAAGAGCTCTGGTAAGGAGAAGGGAACAGTCGTTACCTCTATAGATGAATGAATAGATTCTAACAGGGACCTGTAGAGCAGCAGGACCAGTAAGGGCCTAGACTTACAGTTGTGTTGAACATCTCTGCATGCTGCCTGTCTCCTGTCTTCTTCCTCTGTGTGCCGTGCTTTCTGACTTCCTTCACTTCCAGACTATGGAGCCAGCTCTTTTCAGGCTGACGACAATGATGAGGAGGAAGAGGAGGAGGAGGATGAAGAAGAAGGGAGAGAAGTGAGTGACTGAGTCTCACAGTATACCAACACATCTCAGAGTCAGAGACACGTTTCAATACCACTGACAACATGCTCGATTTCCTTTGACAACCAAAACCTATTGACATTTTCCTATACTGTCCATTAACAGTGCGAGCCTGGATGCTAGGCTGTTTCTGCTTTAGCTAGCTTGTCTTGTGTTTCCTAAACTGCCTAGAATCCAAGAGGGTGTTATATTTCTCAATACAACCCCTTGAGCTTTCTTTCTTTCTTTCTTTCTTTCTTTCTTTCTGTTGTGAGCATTGGATTCAGTTCACCAACTATAGTAGATGTTTTTTTCTTGATTTGCTCAAGTTATTATGTGCCTTGCTAGGATTTGCGTCTGTCTGGGTATCAGAGTGACTCTGGTCAATGTTGTTTTTCCTCTGTAGCTTTGGGATGGTTTTATCACTATGAAGGGAAGCACACTCCGCAAGGTATTCTGTACGGTCGCAGTTTGGTGTGCTGTGAGTGTGTTCTCTCGAAGCTAACACATATACACTGCCTTCAGAAAGTATGCATACTCCTTGACTTACTCCACATTTAGTAGTGTTACGACCTGAATTCAAAATGGATTACATTTATGTTTTTCTCACCCATCTACACACACTACCCCATAATGACAAAGGGAAAAAGTTTGTTGAAATTTTAGCAAATTTATTAGAAACTAAATAAATGAGTATTCACTCCCCCGAGTCAATACTTTGTAGAAGCACCTTTGGCAGAGATTACAGCTGTGAGTCTTTCTTTGTTAGTCACTCTGGGCTCCAAAGTGGCACAGCAGTCTAAGGCACTGCATCTCAGTGAAAGAGGCGTTACTATAGTACCTGGTTCGAGTCCAGGCTGTATCACAGCTGAGTGTGATTGGGAGTCCCATAGGGCGGCACACAATTGGCCCAGCATTGTCCGGGTTTGGCCGGAGTAGGCCGTCATTGTAAATAAGAATTTGTTCTTAACTGACTTGCCTACTTAAATAAAGGATTAAAAACATACAAATAAGAGCTTTTAACAACTGGATTGTACAATATTTGCACGTTAGTCTTGCCAGAAATTTTCAAGCCGATTTTAGTCAAAACTGTAACTTGGCCACTCAAACGGCTCTCCTGTGAAGTCGTGACTTGCGACATACGCCTAGTTTCCTGAATCGGGTCACATTTGTAAAAAATGTCTAAAAACATAATTCCCCTTTGACATTGTAGAGTATTGTGTGTAGGCCAGTGACACAAAATCAATTTTAAATTCAGGCTTTAACACAACAAAATGTGGAAAAAGTCAAGGGGTTTGAATACTTTCTGAATGCACTGTAGTTAACTTGACTTCTTTACTGGTCCTGTCACCACAATGCTGCGGTAGTTATTAACCTATATTGTGATGGCCGTCAGTCTCTGTTGGAAGTTGGAAAACGTTCTTGTACTGTATCGTTTTTTGCATAATTTGTCGTTTGTCGTGGAATCATCGGTTCTGGTTTCTCCCTGCTTTCTATAATTCTAAACTTTACTGAAGAAGAAGAAGGTGTCCAACATTGACACCTTGCAGGAACAGAGGAAGAACAAGAAATATATGGAGTTTGAGCTGAAGCTGGCTGCAGAGAAGGAGGAAATATATGAACGAGAGAAACAGCTGAAGATCAGTAGACTGGTGGAGGAGGTAGGAGTAATGATCTGACTGGTTTAGAAGGTAGGACTAATGATCTGACTGGTGGAGGAGGTAGGAGTAATGATCTGACTGGTGGAGGAGGTAGGAGTAATGATCTGACTGGTGGAGGAGGTAGGACTAATGATCTGACTGGTGGAGGAGGTAGGGGTAATGATCTGACTGGTGGAGGAGGTAGGAGTAATGATCTGACTGGTGGAGGAGGTAGGAGTAATGATCTGACTGGTGTAGGAGGTAGGAGTAATAATCTGGCTGGTGCAGGAGGTAGGAGTAATGATCTGACTGGTGGAGGAGGTAGGAGTAATGATCTGACTGGTGGACTGGTGGAGGTAGGGGTAATGATCTGACTGGTGTAAGATCTGAGGTAGGGAGTAATGATCTGTCTGGTGCAGGAGGTAGGAGTAATGATCTGACTGGTGGAGGAGGTACTGGTGGAGTAATGATCTGACTGGTGGAGGAGGTAGGAGTAATGATCTGACTGGTGGAGGAGGTAGGAGTAATGATCTGACTGGTGGAGGAGGTAGGAGTAGGAGTAATGATCTGATCTGACTGGTGGAGGAGGTAGGAGTAATGATCTGACTGGTGTAGGAGGTAGGAGTAATGATCTGACTGGTGTAGGAGTAATGATCTGACTAGGGAGTAATGATCTGACTGGTGGAGGAGGTAGGAGTAATGATCTGACTGGTGGAGGAGGTAGGAGTAATGATCTGACTGGTGGAGGAGGTAGGAGTAATGATCTGACTGGTGGAGGAGGGAGTAATGATCTGACTGGTGGAGGAGGTAGGAGTAATGATCTGACTGGTGGAGGAGGTAGGGAGTAATGATCTGACTGGTAGGAGGTAATGATCTGACTGGTGGAGGATCTGACTAGGGGTAAGTAATGATCTGACTGGTGGAGGAGGTAGGAGTAATGATCTGACTGGTGGAGGAGGTAGGAGTAATGATCTGACTGGTGGAGGAGGTAGGAGTAATGATCTGACTGGTGGAGGAGGTAGGAGTAATGATCTGACTGGTGGAGGAGGTAGGAGTAATGATCTGACTGGTGGAGGAGGTAGGGGTAATGATCTGACTGGTGTAGGAGGTAGGAGTAATGATCTGACTGGTGGAGGAGGTAGGAGTAATGATCTGACTGGTGGAGGAGGTAGGAGTAATGATCTGACTGGTGGAGGAGGTAGGAGTAATGATCTGACTGGTGGAGGAGGTAGGAGTAATGATCTGACTGGTGGAGGAGGTAGGAGTAATGATCTGACTGGTGGAGGAGGTAGGAGTAATGATCTGACTGGTGGAGGAGGTAGGAGTAATGATCTGACTGGTGGAGGAGGTAGGAGTAATGATCTGACTGGTGGAGGAGGTAGGAGTAATGATCTGACTGGTGGAGGAGGTAGGAGTAATGATCTGACTGGTGGAGGAGGTAGGAGTAATGATCTGACTGGTGGAGGAGGTAGGAGTAATGATCTGACTGGTGGAGGAGGTAGGAGTAATGATCTGACTGGTGGTAGGAGGTAGGAGTAATGATCTGACTGGTGGAGGAGGTAGGAGTAATGATCTGACTGGTGTAGGAGGTAGGAGTAATGATCTGACTGGTGGAGGATCTGACTGGTAGGAGTAATGATCTGACTGGTGGAGGAGGTAGGAGTATGATCTGACTAGGAGGTAGGAGTAATGATCTGACTGGTGGAGGAGGTAGGAGTAATGATCTGACTGGTGGAGGAGGTAGGAGTAATGATCTGACTGGTGGAGGAGGTAGGAGTAATGATCTGACTGGTGGAGGAGGTAGGAGTAATGATCTGACTGGTGCAGGAGGTAGGAGTAATGATCTGACTGGTGGAGGAGGTAGGAGTAATGATCTGACTGGTGGAGGAGGTAGGAGTAATGATCTGACTGGTGGAGGAGGTAGGAGTAATGATCTGACTGGTGGAGGAGGTAGGAGTAATGATCTGACTGGTGGAGGAGGTAGGAGTAATGATCTGACTGGTGGAGGAGGTAGGAGTAATGATCTGACTGGTGTAGGAGGTAGGAGTAATGTCCATATAACACCATGCCGTATAAGTGAGAATATTTAATGACAGTCACAAACACTTTATTTTCTGTTGATGTTTTGTCAGCACACGCCAATAGTATGTGCAATATTTTAGAATTTATACCTGTATGACCTGGATCCATAACCCAGCCTTTAGTTATATGTTGTTTTTATGACTGAGCTATAACCCAGCCTTTAGTTATATGTTGTTTTTATCTGACTGGTGGAGGATAACCCAGCCTTTAGTTATATGGTTGTTTTTATGACTGAGCCATAACCCAGCCTTTAGTTATATGTTGTTTTTATGACTGAGCCATAACCCAGCCTTTAGTCATATGTTGTTTTTATGACTGAGCCATAACCCAGCCTTTAGTTATATGTTGTTTTTATGATTGAGCCATAACCCAGCCTTTAGTTATAGATTGTTCTATATGAGTGACCAGTGACCCAATCTTGAGTATTTAGTTGCCTTGCATTGCGCTGTGCCGTGCCCCAGGTGTCAGAGACTGAGCAGGAGGATCTGGAGGAGTCAGAGAAGGTGCAGCACTGGGTGGAACGTCTCTGTCAGACACAGCTGGAACAAATTTCCTGTGTAGAGAACGAGTCCCCAAAGGTACACCTAGAACCCCCTTTCCTAGAACTATGTATAACTACCCTCCCTATAACTATGTGGAACCACCTCTCCTAGAACTATGTAGAACCACCCTTCCTAGAGCTATGTAGAACCAACTCTCCTAGAGCTATGTAGAACCAACTCTCCTAGAACCCCCTTTCCTCTGTGTATCGGTGAGGACCACCTGTGGTACTATCGCATATGATATTTTATATTTGTAGTAACTCTTCATCATTTAACGTTTTTTCCCTTCCGTTGGTAACTGATAGATTTGTGGTAGGATACAGTGAGTCATTTATCTTGTTATTCAAAGACAATGATTGTAGTGCAGTCACAGTACCCTGGGACTGTCTGTGGAGTACAGTGATAGCCTCTGGGCCCATGGTGAGGCATTTCTACGGGGGTCTCCAGCTGGCCACCACTGACCTGGATGATTTCAACATGGATGAGACCAGAGTCTGAAAGGGCCCCTGAAGAGACTGGCCCCCACCCAGCCTTCTTCCTCCCAGCCCCCACCAGCCCTACCTCTCCCTCCACTTTCCCCCAGACTCAACCACGCCCCCCCCCATCCGCAAGCCTCCTCCCTCGGCTTCTACAGCGGCCTCCAGAGGAAGTCAGCTCCGTCCTCCTCCTCCTTCCAAGTACCCTCCCTACTCCTCCTCCTACTACCCCCCTCCCTCACAGTCCTACATGCCCCCTCCTCCCCGACACCCCTCAATCCCCCCAGCACCCAGAGGAGAGGCTGGGGGAGGGTCCCATGGATGGTACCACCACCATCACCCCTCCAGTCATCCAGAGACAAGGAGCGAATGGAAGCAGGGTGGGTACCTGCCAATGGGAGGTTACTACTCCTCCAATGCCAGGGAAATGACCTACCCCTCGAACTTTAAGGTAGCCTCCCTGGGGTGTCTATGGTCTGGTCTGAAAACAGCCCCTAGCCCTTGCCTTCCCCCGAAACCTTTTAGCTGAGTTGATGGGAGCAGACAACAATTCACAATGACTGAATGGTGTGAAGAAGACATCTCTTTCCTCTCCATTAAAATGAAATGCTGTTTTTTATTCAGTTTGTCAAGTCTCTGTGTGATTTGTAAGGTTGTTATAGTATTTGACAGCAGTGGGTGTAGAAATCGCATGGCGTGTTGTGGTGTGATATGCAGTAAGTAGTGGGTGTTGTTTGTGTGTGAAGACATTATATTGTCAATGTAGGCGAAAGAGGCTGTAAGTCAAGACTGAATAGCTCCTTTTGAAGTGCACAATATCTCCTGTCTTGATGTGTTCCACTTCAAACACGTGTGTGTGTGTGTGTGTGTGTGTGTGTGTGTGTGTGTGTGTGTGTGTGTGTGTGTGTGTGTGTGTGTGTGTGTGTGTGTGTGTGTGTGTGTGTGTGTGTGTGTGTGTGTGTGTGTGTGTGTGTGTGTGTAACATTCATATTCCCATAGTGTTTTGCAAAAGTAATTTGGGGATGAATACACAGTACTCTTTCCCTGGTTCAGGTGATGAGAAACATTTCCCATGTCAGTGGTGTATCCAATTCAAGCAATCCCCTGGTAAGTCTGAGTGTTCATTAAGCCTGCCTAGAAGGAGGTACTTGTGTGATGTGAACAAATGTTGAGACAAGCTGGAGATCTGTTGACTTTGAAACCACACAACTTTCTTCACAGTTCTAGAACATCCCCAGGGCTCTGACCTTACAGGGTTAAACATAGATATACATAGGGTTAAATCACAGGGTTAAAGCTCTGATGTCACTGGTTTCATCATGAGCTGTTTGTTCTGGGATTCAGCAGTAGAATCCTGCTTCTCACTGTAGACCACTGTAACCCCATTGCTTGCTGTCAAATTTTCTGCTGAATGGATGTTCCCAATAACAAATAGCTCCTAGCCCGCCCAACCAGAGGTGTCAGATGGCCTCTGCCATGTCTAAACCAGTCATGTTACCCCAGAGCCAGTCCCATCGACCTACCCCATGCCAAGAAAAACAGGCTCCTAACCCCCCTCTTTAGCTCTCCCTAAAAACCCTCAATCCCTTTGTGGACGCTTGCTATGTTCTCCTGTCACTGTCCCTAGTCGGGGTGCTAGTTGGTTGTCACTGTCCCTAGTCGTGGTGCTAGTTGGTTGTCACTGTCCCTAGTCGTGGTGCTAGTTGGTTGTCACTGTCCCTAGTCGTGGTGCTAGTTGGTTGTCACTGTCCCTAGTCGTGGTGCTAGTTGGTTGTCACTGTCCCTAGTCGTGGTGCTAGTTGGTTGTCACTGTCCCTAGTCGGGGTGCTAGTTGGTTGTCACTGTCCCTAGTCGGGGTGCTAGTTGGTTGTCACTGTCCCTAGTCGGGGTGCTAGTTGGTTGTCACTGTCCCTAGTCGGGGTGCTAGTTGGTTGTCACTGTCCCTAGTCGGGGTGCTAGTTGGTTGTCACTGTCCCTAGTCGGGGTGCTAGTTGGTTGTCACTGTCCAGGTGCTGGTTGGTTGTCACTGTCCCTAGGTGCTAGTTGGTTGTCACTGTCCCTAGTCGGGTGCTAGTTGGTTGTCACTGTCCCTAGTCGGGGTGCTAGTTGGTTGTCACTGTCCCTAGTCGGGGTGCTCAGTTGGTTTGTCACTGTCCCTAGTCGGGGTGCTAGTTGGTTGTCACTGTCCCTAGTCGGGGTGCTAGTTGGTTGTCACTGTCCCGGGGTGCTAGTTGGTTGTCAGTCTAGTCGGGTGCTAGTTGGTTGTCACTGTCCCTAGTCGTGGTGCTAGTTGGTTGTCACTGTCCCTAGTCGTGGTGCTAGTTGGTTGTCACTGTCCCTAGTCGGGGTGCTAGTTGGTTGTCACTGTCCCTAGTCGGGTGCTAGTTGGTTGTCACTGTCCCTAGTGCGTTGGTGCTAGTTGGTTGTCACTGTCCCTAGTCGGGGTGCTAGGTGCTAGTTGGTTGTCACTGTCCGGGTGCTAGTTGGTTGTCACTGTCCCTAGTCGTGGTGCTAGTTGGTTGTCACTGTCCCTAGTCGGGGTGCTAGTTGGTTGTCACTGTCCCTAGTCGTGGTGCTAGTTGGTCACTGTCAGTCGGGTGCTAGTTGGTTGTCACCCTAGTCGGGGTGCTAGTTGGTTGTCACTGTCCCTAGCCGGGGTGCTAGTTGGTTGTCACTGTCCCTAGTCGGGGTGCTAGTTGGTTGTCACTGTCCCTAGTCGTGGTGCTAGTTGGTTGTCACTGTCCCTAGCCGGGGTGCTAGTTGGTTTTCACTGTCCCTAGGGGTGCTAGTTGGTTGTCACTGTCCCTAGTCGTGGTGCTAGTTGGTTGTCACTGTCCCTAGCCGGGGTGCTAGTTGGTTGTCACTGTCCCTAGTCGTGGTGCTAGTTGGTTGTCACTGTCCCTAGCCGGGGTGCTAGTTGGTTGTCACTGTCCCTAGCCGGGGTGCTAGTTGGTTGTCACTGTCCCTAGTCGGGGTGCTAGTTGGTTGTCACTGTCCCTAGCCGGGGTGCTAGTTGGTTGTCACTGTCCCTAGTCGGGGTGCTAGTTGGTTGTCACTGTCCCTAGTCGGGTGCTAGTTGGTTGTCACTGTCCCTAGTCGGGGTGCTAGTTGGTTGTCACTAGTCGTGGTGCTAGTTGGTTGTCCTGTAGCCGGGGTGCTAGTTGGTTGTCACTGTCCCTAGTCGTGGTTGCCGGGGTTGTCACTGTCCCTAGTCGGGGTGCTAGTTGGTTGTCACTGTCCCTAGCCGGGGTGCTAGTTGGTTGTCACTAGTCCTAGTTGGTTGTCACTGTCCCTAGCCGGGGTGCTAGTTGGTTGTCACTGTCCCTAGTCGTGGTGCTAGTTGGTTGTCACTGTCCCTAGTCGGGGTGCTAGTTGGTTGTCAGTTGGTTGTCACTGTCCCTAGTCTAGGGTGCTAGTTGGTTGTCACTGTCCCTAGCCGGGGTGCTAGTTGGTTGTCACTGTTGGTTGTCACTGTCCCTAGCCGGGGTGCTAGTTGGTTGGTTGTCACTGTCCCTAGCCTAGTCGGGGTGGGTGCTAGTTGGTTGTCACTGTCCCTAGCCGGGGTGCTAGTTGGTTGTCACTGTCCCTAGCCGGGGTGCTAGTGCTAGCTTCTGATGTTAAATAATTGTATGTTCGTTAATGGGAAAATATAGCTGTTTTTTCCAATTCATGAAAGGTTTCTGTTTTGGAGATAATAGCGAGGCTACGCTAATATGCCTTCCTCTCTTCCTGACACCCTGTTTAATTGCATGACTATGGAGATAGCACTCTGCTCCCACTGGTCATTTACCATATGTCAGCACCACAGGAGGTTGGTGGCACCTTAATTGGGGAGGACGGGCTCGTGGTAATGGCTGGAATGATATCAAAAACATCAAACACATGGTTTCCATTGATGCGATTCCATTTACTCTGTTCCAGCCATTGCTATGAGCTGTCCTCTCCTCAGCAGCTTCCACTGGTCACCACCATCCAGAAAAACCAAGGGAGGATCGAGTCTTCATATATTATCCATATTGTCAAGGGTGAATCCACAGAGACTATTATAGTCTTTGCAGTTTATCAACAGAACTTGTCAGTAAATGAGTACTTAACCCTAAGATGCAGAGAGGGAGAGAGAAAAAGAAGAAGCTTAGTGTCTCTTCTGAATGACATCTGGTTTCTGTGCTACAGCCGCCGGAGATGATGAAAACGATGGTGACGTACAACACCTCCTTTAGGTCCAACAACAAGAGACAAGTAATCCATACCCATCACCACCTTCCCCTCTGACTCTCCTCTGCTCTCCTCTGCTCTGAGTGGTTATTAGTAGTTTAGTGGCTGTTTCCCCTTCCTCTTTCCGAACTAAATCAATCCCTCTTTCTTCACCGGAGTGATGCGTGTAGTGACTGCCTCCTTTACTTCTCTGGTTCTCAATCTGTCCTCTTTGTTTGCTGCACTAGTTCCTTGTAGTCGCACATTTGATAACTCAACTAATGACTGTGGAGTGCACATGTATTGGGCATTCTTTTGTCTCTGTGTCGATATGCGGATGGTGTGGATGCTGAATGGTGTACATTATGTGGGTGTACGTCTTCTTTTAGTGTCCAGGTTTATCTCATGTTATCTGACAGTGCAATGTCCTGCTGTCAAGGCCTTTTTAGTATTTGATACAAAAGGAGATTGGGAACACAAAAAACTTCTCTGCTCTATGAAGAAAGAGCTCCATGTTTTTACACAACCCTACAGATCATAGTTATTGTTAAAACCAACTTTGATTTTACAGTCCTTGTTCTTAAATTCATTCCCTAACACTTCCAGATCTGTCATAACAAACTCTGTGGAAATCTCAATTGGTACTCTGCTATACCCTATATTCTGCACTATACTGTATCTGGTGGAAAGTGGTGCACTATAGGCAATTCGTGATGCAGCCTCGTACCTCAGGGGGTCTTTTGTTCTTGTGATGCTTTCAAAAATCTGTTGATGTGTCCATGAGCAAGGAACTTAACTCTAATTGTTCCAGGGTCGCCGTCAATAATGGCTGATCCCAGGCTGTGACCCCGCTCTCTAAGGGTTCTCAGGAGTGGTGGGATATGCAAGAAAACGATTGACCAATTCGCACTTGTACATGTGTGAAATAGGACAAATGTAAGCACCCACTGATTTATTATTGTGTTATGATTATATTCAAAATAGGTCAATGTCATTGCAATGAATAGGCTTGTACTCAGAATGTCATCTTACTCAGTCAGATTCAATCAACGTTCATTCAGAAAGCAATGCTTTTATAGAGACACTTTTTATTCCTCCTTTGTCCATGAATGCAGAATGACGAGCTGTGGCCCTCAGATTTTGATGGTCACAGATGACGGTGTGTGTGCTTTTGTGTGTGTATGTGTGTGTGTGTGTGTGTGTGTGTGTGTGTGTGTGTGTGTGTGTGTGTGTGTGTGTGTGTGTGTGTGTGTGTGTGTGTGTGTGTGTGTGTGTGTGTGTGTGTGTGTGTGTGTGTCAATGAGGCCTGTCCTAGAGGAGAAAGATGAGCCTTTGGATGTCACACTGTGAATGTGATATTAGCAGGCAGAGACACGTGAAAGGCAGATTGAACAAGCCTGTTTTGTTTTTTATTTTCAACTCCCTTTGAGATGTTTTGAAGTGAAAATTCGAAATGCCGTCGCTATCTCACTTTTTCAAACAACAGTGATTGAACAGTGGAGGAAACAGGAAAAACTGATTTTCAGTAACAATGGAAATTTGCTTCAAAAATCAATGTTTTATACAGTACCTTGCAAAAGCATTCACCCCCTTTGCGTTTTTCCTATTTTGTTTCATTACAACCTGTAATTAAATAGATTATTATCTGGATTTCATGTAATGGACATACACAAAATAGTCCAAACTGGTGAAGTGAAATGAAAAAAAAAACTTGTTTAAAAAAATTCAAACAAATAAAAAAGACGTGCGTGCTTATGTATTCACCCCTTTGCTATGAAGCCCCTACATAAGATCTGGTGCAACCAATTACCTTCAGAAGTCACATAATTACTTAAGTAAAGTCCACCTGTGTCCAATCTAAGCGTCACATGATCTCAGTATATATACACCTGTTCTGAAAGGCCCCAGTGTCTGCAACACCACTAAGAAAGGGGCACTATGAAGACCAAGGAGCTCTCCAGACAGGTCAGGGACAAAGTTGTGGAGAAGTACAGATCAGGGTTGGGTTATAAAAAAAGCTCCAACATTCCACGGAGCACCATTAAATCCATTATTTAAAAAAGGAAAGAATATGGCACCACAACAAACCTGCCAAGAGAGGGCCGCCCACCAAAACACACAGACCAGGCAGGGAGTGCATTAATCAGAGATACAACAAGGAGACCAAAGATAACATTGAAGGAGCTGCAACGCTCCACAGCAGAGATTGGAGTATCTGTCCATAGGACCACTTTAAGCCGTGCACTCCACAGAGTTGTGCTTTAAGGAAGAGTGGCCAGAAAAAAAACATTGTTTAAAGAAAAAAATAACTAACACACTTGGTGTTCGCCAAAAGACTCCCCAAAAGAAGGTACTCTGGTCAGATGAGACTAAAATTGAGATTTTTGGCCATCAAGGAAAATGCTACGTCAGACGCAAACCCAAAACATTTCATCACCCCGAGAACACCATCCCTGCAGTGAAGCATGGTGGTGGCAGCATCATGTTGTGGGGGAAACTGGTCAGCATTGAAGGAATGGCGCTAAATACAGGGAAATGCTTGAAGGAAACCTGTTTCAGTCTTCCAGAGATTTGAGACAGGGACGAAGGTTCACCTTCCAGCAGGACAATGACCGTAAGCATACTTCTAAAGCAACACTCGAGTGGTTTAAGGAGAAACATTTAAATGTATTGGAATGGCCTAGTCAAAGCCCAGACCTCAATCCAATTGAGAATCTGTGGTATGACTTAAAGATTGCTGTACACCAGCGGAACCCATCCAACTTGAAGGAGTTGTAGCAGTTTTGCCTTGAAGACTGGGCAAAAATCACAGTGGTTAGATGTGCCAAGCTTTTAGAGACATACCCCAAGAGACTTGTAGCTGTAATTGCTGCCAAAGGTGGCTCTACAAAGTATTGACTTTAGGGGGGGGTGAATAGTTATGCACGCACAAGTTTTATGTTTTTTTTGTGTCTTATTTCTTGTTTGTTTCACAAGAAAAAATATTTTGCATCTTCAAAGTGTTAGGCAAGTTGTGTATATCCAATGATACAACCCCCCCCCCCCAAAATCCATTTTAATTCCAGGTTGTAAGGCAACAAAATAGGAAAAATGCCAAGGGGGTGAATACTTTCGCAAGCCACTGTAGTTACAACCATTGCATTGAAACGCTGAAATGTGTTGGTTTTAGCAATAAAACATTGGTTTTTGAAGCAACAATTTTATTTAAAGAGTTGAATATATAGTTAGCTGATATTCATACTGACGTTCTTATCGCTACAGTCGCATAGACCTTTATTTTACAAAGCTCGAGATGGAAAGATATGGAAAATGGATCCACAAGCTTGGTTTTTGTCATATTATTAAATTAATCAATTTAAAGTACATTTAAAGACATAGAAGTGGTTGTCAAAAGAAATCTAGCTCTTCAACACTCAGCACACTCATTCTCTGCTAGGGCCTGATTACATGCAAAAGTCATTTAGATACATAATGATAAATGGTACGCTACATTGATCTGGTTTGCGTTGAACCTATGAAGAAGTTTTACAATGCTGTAAACTAACAAAAGAAAGAATTGCCTTTTCAGTTTACATCACAGATTGTGTAAAATGTCAGACTTATCCAAATCCTTTGTATGGACTAGAGCAATAAATCAGCTGAGACCAGGGTGATATAAGGCTATATTGCAGGCCTATTGCTCAACCATGTTTCCTAGTGGTGCTAAACCTCAGTGCAGAGATGACACGGTGAACTATCTAATCCAGAGGCTCTTAAGCTTTTTCAGCTCGAGACCCAAATTAAAAATGTACTGTCCTCGAACAACCCAAAATAAATAGAAACAGTGTGTGATTATCAAAGTTTACTCATAACTCGGGACCCACCTCTCACATCCTCAGGGCCAACTTTGGGTCCGAAAGAAACCCTGGTCTAATCATATGTTGTTTGTCTTTCAGAAATATGTGGAAGACTTTGATCCCCTCTCCATGGTACTGTATGCCTGAGCTGAGCCTGTATATATCTGCCAGACTATTAGACATATAGGATCATGTCATGTATACAGGTGTAGAACCAACCATATGCAAATACATCTCTTTGAAGAAGTAGATCATTCATATCCCACTGGGCACAGACGTCAATTCAACGTCTATTCCACGTTGGTTCAACGTCATTTCATTGTTGGAAAAAACATTGATTCAACCAGCATGTGCCCAGTGGGATGCCAATAATATCGTTACCAAGAGACCAAACAGAAGACGTGCCTTTGAAGATCTGTGAAACATGTCTTTGACTATAAAGCTGTATGCAAATGTCAGTCTCCATCCAATGTGAGCCATAGATCCATAGATCCTCATTGAGTCACTGTTACAGCCAGTCTGTGTTATAGCCTTCCTGGAAACCTCAGTGGAGCATCTCTTTTGTTTTCATCTTTCTTTGAAAAAGTAAATGCACCTCAGGGAAGCAGTTTTCTACATCTAAAGCCATATATCCTGAAGATATAATGTATAGATTGTACCATCTATACAATCTTAGAAAAAAAGGTGCTACAGTATATAGAACCTAAAAGGGTTCTTCGGCTGTCCCCATAGGATAACTTTTTCAATAAGGAGGGTTCTATGGGCACTGCCGAAGATTCCTTTTGGAACCCCTTTTTGTGTGTACATGTCTATTCACTGTGATCCAGTGTTGTGATGTAACCACCCTGCTCTCTGGCTGTGTTAACAGTTCTCCTCGGAGCAGATAGCTGGACGAGACGTGAGACAGCTGAGAATCAAAAAGGTAATCAGAACCCGCCTCAGGATGAACTGTCCAGTTATGACTATACTTCCCAGGTTGCTAAGCTTTTCATGAAGGAAAGAAGGATCCAAGCACATTTTACTTCGGGGAACATACAGCTAATCTTGCCCTGCAGAACCATTCCTGTATTTCCTCATACAGACGTTCAGGAGGATGATGACAATGCATCTAAATCTTTCAATTGTATGTAATTAATGGATTACATGTAATTCCAATGTCTACCAGCATGTCACATGTGCAACCAGAGGGGGAAAAAATCCAGACCACCTTTACTCCACACACAGAGACGTGTACAAAGCTCTCCCTCGCCCTCCATTTGGCAAATCTGACAATCCTCCTGATTCCTGCTTACAAGCAAAACCTAAAGCAGGAAGTACCCGTGACTCACTCAATAAGGAAGTGGTCAGATGACTATCAGCTAATTTTCATACCACCCCAACAGATCCACAGATGATGCAATCTCTATTGCACTCCACATTCCACTTTCCCACCTGGACAAAAGGAACACCTACTTGAGAATGCTATTCATTGACTACAGCTCAGTGTTCAACACCATAGTGCCCTCAAAGCTCATCACGAAACTAAGGACCCTGGGACTAAACGCCTCCCTCTGCAACTGGATCCTGAACTTCCTGACGGGCCGCCCCAGGTGGTAAGTGTAGGTAACAACACATCTGCCACGCTGATCCTCAACACGGGTGTCCCTCAGGGGTGCGTGCTCAGTCTCCTCCTGTACTTCCTGTTCACCCATGACTGCATGGCCAAGCACGACTCCAACACCATCATTTAGTTTGCCAACAACACAACAGTGGTAGGCTTGATCACCGACAACGATAAGACAGCCTATAGGGAGGAGGTCAGAGACCTGGCCGTGTGGTGCCAGGATAACAACCTCTCCCTCATTGTGATCAAGACAAAGGAGATGATTTTGGACTACAGGAAAAGGAGGACCGAGAATGTCCCCATTCTCATTGACGAGGCTGTAGTGGAGCAGGTTGAGAGCTTGAGAGCTCCTTGGTGTCCACATCACCAACAAACTATCATGGTCCAAACACACCAAGACAGTGATGAAGTGGGCACGACAGCGCCTATTCCCCCTCAGGAGACTGAAAAGATTTGGCATGGGTCCTCGGATCATCAAAAAGTTCTATTGCTGCACCATCAAGAGCAGAGGAAGTCCCAAAAAATGGTCAAAGACTCCAGCCACCCTGGTCTGTTCTCTCTACTACCGCACAGCAAGCGGCAGCGGAGCACCAAATCTAACTCCAAAAGGCTTCTTAACAGCTTCTACCCCCAAACCATAAGACTCCTGAACAGCACTGCCCCCCCATTTTTACTCTGCTGCTTCTCTCTGTTTTTTATCCATGCATAGTCACTTTACCTCTATCTACATGTACATATTACCTGGACGAACCGGTTCCCCCACACATTGACTGTAACGGTACCCCCCTGTATATTGCCTCGCTACTGTTATTTTATTGTTGCTCCTTCATTATTTATATTTTTCTTATGTTTTATTTTATAGATACATTTTTTAATCCAGTTTATTATAGTAAATACACTTTTTTCCCTATTTTTTTATCTTCTTAAAACTGCATTGGCCTATAAGTAAGTATTTCACTTTAAGGTCTGTTGTATTCGGCGCATGTGGCAAATACAATTGGATTTGTTTTGATCTCTCTTACCTTAGGTTGGACCACTTGACCTGGCTGTGGAGGGGGGTGTAGACTCCCCTCTGGGAAAGCTAGTGGTATCTGCCATTTATGACGGAAGCTCAGTAGACAAACATGGTGAGTCCATAAATTTCATAACGAAGTCCATAAGAAAGCAACCCCATGTGTATATGTTAAAGCATTCTATTCTAAATGCAACACATCAATACTACTTTTAGCTATTCTTTGTTGTTGTTGGTGTACATAGACAAATTTATTTTGTGTTTCAACACTTGATTGATTTTGGCTTCATATAAAGAACCTGACAAACAAGAATCTCTTTCCTTACGCTCTGTTGTTAACAATAAAGTTGGAATGTTGTTTTGTGTATGATTTCAGAATAGCAATGAGAAAAGGTTTATTATACCCAATCTCTCAGTCTGGTATTCATCAGGCTGACTCATTTCATATCCGCTTGGAGACGTCATAGTAGAAACGAATCCCAGGCTATTGAGTGGGATCTGGTTCCAAAGCAAAAATTCAATCTACATAGGCAGCACTAAGGTTGTGGTTTGTAAAAAAAACAATGCAGACAGCAATTAATGAGTTTATTGTCCTGTGTGTGTCTGTGTGTGTGTGTGCCTACCCAGGTGGGATAGTACCAGGAGATGAGGTGATGGCTGTGAATGGGAAGGTCCTGACTGACTCCTCACTGACAGAAGGAGAGAACTCTCTAGACTTGGCCTGGAACAGTGGAGGGGTACTACTCTCTTTTACAGCAACTCTGACAGCAATATCTAAGATCAGAAATACTGTCGGGTATTTCTCACAGCCTAATCGATGAGTTAGGCAGCTTACGCTCATGACTATTCTCAATAAACAGACATGTATCATATTGATGCTGTATTGTTTGGTACTGCCCTGATTATTTGTACTGAAGGTAATTTGTTGCTGTACATGAGTTTTATTGATATGGTTATAAAGGCCAGCCGTAATCAAAACGTTTACACTCAGACCAGTTGGTTTTATAGTGAAGAGAGGAGAGGGGAAGTGTGGGGCGGAGAAGAGAGGGGTGGAATCAATTTTACCAATAGGTCCTTTGTGAAATTTTGTAACCATAGAAATACTGTATGGAAAGGGGATAGACATGTCACAGTTTTAGGAAGATGTTATATGAGCCAAACGTGATAGATTTTTCATTTCTTTATTTGTCTGTGTGTCTTTAGGATTGGTTTGAGCTGGTGATAGCAGTGTCACCTCCAAAAGAATACGAAGATGAGGTGTAAGTACATTTGCCATCAACTCAACATATTGTATAATCTCTCCATCAACTCAACATATTGTACACTCTCCATCAACTCAATATATTGTACAATCTGTGTCACAATCATCGTAGTGAGGAGACCAAAGCGCACCGTGATGTGAATACATCCTTTTAATGACAGATGAAACCAAACACAAAGTACACTAAACAAACAAAAAACAAAAATATCAAAACGTGACTGCTATAAATACTGAGTGCAAACATGCAACATCACATAGACAATAACCCACTAAATACCTAACGAAGATGGCTGCCTAAATATGGTTCCCAATCAGAGACGACGATAAACAGCTGCCTCTAATTGAGAACCAATCTAGGCAACCATAGACATACATAAACACCTAGATGGTAAACAACCCCATGAACCTACAAAACCCCTAGACAGTACAAAAACACATACATCACCCACTTCACACCCTGACCTAATCAAAATATATAGAGAAAACAAAGAATACTTAGGTCAGGGCGTGACAGTACCCCCCCACAAAAGGTGCAGAATCCTGCCGCAAAAACCTAAACAAAAGGGGAGGGTCCAGGTGGGCCTTTTTCACGGCGGCGGTGCGTGACGTGGACCCCGCTCTACCTCAGTCTTGGCCCACTTAGGTGGCGCCTCTGGAGCGGGGACCCTCGTAGCGGGCCCTGGACTGAAGATCATCGTAGAGAGCGCAACTGGACCGAAGAGCGGCTTTGGCAGCTCCGGACAGGAGAGAGATTCCGGCAGCTCCTGGCTGGCCAACGGCTCTGGCAGCTCCTGGCTGGCTGACGGCTCTGGCAGGTCAAATCAAATGTATTTATATAGCCCTTCGTACATCAGCTGATATCTCAAAGTGCTGTATAGAAACCCAGCCTAAAACCCCAAACAGCAAGCAATGCAGGTGTAGAAGCACGGTGGCTAGGAAAAACTCCCTAGAAAGGCCAAAACCTAGGAAGAAACCTAGAGAGGAACCAGGCTGTGGGGTGGCCAGTCCTCTTCTGGCTGTGCCGGGTGGAGATTATAACAGAACATGGCCAAGATGTTCAAATGTTCATGAGTGACCAGCATGGTCCAATAATAATAACAAGGCAGAACAGTTGAAACTGGAGCAGCAGCACGGCCAGGTGGACTGGGGACAGCAAGGAGTCATCATGTCAGGTAGTCCTGAGGCACGGTCCTAGGGCAGGTCCTCCGAGAGAGAGAAAGAAAGAGAGAATTAGAGAGAGCACACTTAAATTCACACAGGACACCGAATAGGACAGGAGAAGTACTCCAGATATAATAAACTGACCCTAGCCCCCCGACACAAACTACTGCAGAATAAATACTGGAGGCTGAGACGGGAGGGGTCAGGAGACACTGTGGCCCCATCCGAGGACACCCCCGGACAGGGCCAAACAAGAAGGATATAACCCCACCCACTTTGCCAAAGCACAGCCCCCACACCACTAGAGGGATATCTTCAACCACCAACTTACCATCCTGAGACAAGGCCGAGTATAGCCCACAAAGATCTCCGCCACGGCACAACCCAAGGGGGGGCGCCAACCCAGACAGGACAGGCGGGAGACTCTGGCGGCTCAGGACAGGCGGGAGACTCTGGCGGCTCAGGACAGGCGGGAGACTCTGGCGGCTCAGGACAGGCGGGAGACTCTGGCGGCTCAGGACAGGCGGGAGACTCTGGCGGCTCAGGACAGGCGGGAGACTCTGGCGGCTCAGGACAGGCGGGAGACTCTGGCGGCTCAGGACAGGCGGGAGACCCTGGCGGCTCAGGACAGGCGGGAGACTCTGGCGGCTCAGGACAGGCGGGAGACTCTGGCGGCTCAGGACAGGCGGGAGACTCTGGCGGCTCAGGACAGGCGGGAGACTCTGGCGGCTCAGGACAGGCGGGAGACTCTGGCGGCTCAGGACAGGCGGGAGACTCTGGCGGCTCAGGACAGGCGGGAGACTCTGGCGGCTCAGGACAGGCGGGAGACTCTGGCGGCTCAGGACAGGCGGGAGACTCTGGCGGCTCAGGACAGGCGGGAGCACCTGTAGGAAAAAGACGGAGAGACAGCTTGGTGCGAGGGGCTGTCTCCCTGGAGTGCTGGTGTGTGGAGGTGGCACCGGATAGACCAGACTGTGCAGGCGCACTGGAGCTCTTGAGCACCGAGCCTGCCCAACCTTACCTGGTTGAATGCTCCCCGTAGCCAGGGCGGCGAGGTGGAATAGCCCCCACTGGGCTGTGCTGGCGAACCGGGGACACTATGCGTAAGGCTCTGCTTTGGGACGGCAATATTCCTCTGGCTGAGTCCAGGGTCCTTTGCTGTCCAGAATCGCCTCCCAAGTCCATCTCTCCAGGTATCGCTGCCTCTCCTGCTGCTGCTGCTGACTGTTACCACGCTGCTTGGTCCTTTCTTGGTGGGTGGTTCTGTAAGGGTTGTCGTCGGTGGAAGAATGAGAGGACCAAAGCACAGCGTGGTTAGTGTTCATCTTCTTAATAAGAAACTGAACACATCAAAAATACAAAACAACAAAGTGACAACCAAAACAGTTCTATCTGGTGCAGACACACAAAGACTGAAAATAACCAACCACAAAACACAAAGGAAAACAGGCTACCTAAATATGGTTCTCAATCAGGGACAACGATAGACAGCTGCCTCTGATTGAGAACCATATCAGGCCAAACACAGAAATAGAACATATAGAAAAACTAACATAGACTGCCCACCCCAATTCACGCCCTGACCATACTAAATAAAGACAAAACAAAAGGAATAAAGGTCAGAACGTGACACTATAGTGGTGGTCCCCAAGCTGTCCCAACTGTTCTGGTGCTGTGACCCACCAAATGCTTTTTTTGGAATGTTCCCATGTACCAACTAAATTATGAACTATCTAGTTGAAAGAAATCTTTCTGGTCACAATTCATGGCTCAAATAGAATCCAATGGAATCCACCAGTGGATTCAATTAGTTCATTTTGGAGAACACAGACCTATAGGGTTTCTCCACACATCTGCATGTTGTAACGAGTTTCCTCCTCTTCTTCCGAAGAGGAGAGGCGAAACGGATCAGAGGACCAATACGCGGCGTGGTAATTTTCCATGGTACTTTAATGCTATAAGGTACACATGAACAAACTAACAAAACAAAAAATGTGAAAACTCAAATTACAGTCCTATCTGGTGCACACACAGAGACAGGAAACAATCACCCACAAACACACAGTGAAACCCAGGCCACCTAAGTATGATTCTCAATCAGAGACAACTAATGACACCTGCCTCTGATTGAGAACCATACTAGGCCGAAACATCGAAATAACCAAAACATAGAAAAACAAACATAGACTACCCACCCAACTCACGCCCTGACCATACTAACTAAACACAAAACACAGAAAATAAAGGTCAGAACGTGACAGTACCCCCCAAAGGTGCGGACTCCGGCCGCAAAACCTTGACCTATAGGGGAGGGTCTGGGTGGGCGTCTGTCCGCGGTGGCGGTTCTGGCGCGGGACGCGGACCCCACTTCACGATTGTCTTTGTCCGCCTTATTAACAGAACCACATCCTCCATCTCCACTATCTTACTTCCCACCAGGAACATGATGCCGAACGGGACGTACCACATGATCCAGGACACCAGCACCATGGTGGCTTCATTGAAAGCGTTGAAGAAGCGTATGAGCTCCTCCCCCTCTTCTCCCAGCTTCCTCAGTGCCACACCGAACACCATGGCAAAGAGAACCAGGCCCAAGATGTTCATACCATCTGGTTCTGTGCCCACAGGAACCATGGCAACCCCTCTCAATGACCCCACTGGACAGAGGGGCAGCTCGGGACAGAGGGGCAGAAGCTCTGGACAGAGGGGCAGAAGCTCTGGACAGAGGGGCAGGGGCTCCGGCGCCTCTGGGCTGAGGGGCTCTGGCGCCTCTGGGCTGAGGGGCTCTGGCGCCTCTGGGCTGAGGGGCTCCGGCAGCGGCGCCGGACAGGCGGGACGCTCCGGCAGCGGCGCCGGACAGGCTGGAGGCTCCGGCAGTGGCGCCGGACAGGCGGGACGCTCCGGCAGCGGCGCCGGACAGGCGGGAGGCTCCGACAGCGGCGCCGGACAGGAGGGACGCTCCGGCAGCGGCGCCAGACAGGCGGGACGCTCCGGCAGCGGCGCCAGACAGGCGGGACGCTCCAGCAGCGGCGCCGGACAGGCGGGAGCACCTGCAGAGAGGAGACAGAGAGACAGCCTGGTGCGTGGAGCTGCTACAGGAGGCAGCGGCGCCGGACAGGCGGGACGCTCCAGCAGCGGCGCCGGACAGGCGGGAGGCTCCGGCAGCGGCGCCGGACAGGCGGGAGCACCTGCAGAGAGGAGACAGAGAGACAGCCTGGTGCGTGGAGCTGCTACAGGAGGCAGCGGCGCCGGACAGGCGGGACGCTCCAGCAGCGGCGCCGGACAGGCGGGACGCTCCGGCAGCGGCGCCGGACAGGCGGGAGGCTCCGGCAGCGGCGCCGGACAGGCGGGAGGCTCCGGACAGGCGGGAGGCTCCGGCAGCGGCGCCGGACAGGCGGGAGGCTCCGGCAGCGGCGCCGGACAGGCGGGAGGCTCCGGCAGCGGCGCCGGACAGGCGGAACGCTCCGGCAGCGGCACCGGACAGGCGAGAGGCTCCGGAAGCGGCGCCGGACAGGCGGGACGCTCCAGCAGCGGCGCCGGACAGGCGGAAGGCTCCGGCAGCGGCGCCGGACAGGCGGGAGGCTCCGGCAGCGGCGCCGGACAGGCGGGAGGCTCCGGACAGGCGGGAGGCTCCGGCAGCGGCGCCGGACAGGCGGGAGGCTCGGCAGCGGCGCCGGACAGGCGGGAGGCTCCGGCAGCGGCGCCAGACAGGCGGGACGCTCCGGCAGCGGCGCCGGACAGGCGGGACGCTCCGGCAGCAGCGCCGGACAGGCGGGAGGCTCCGGCAGCGGCGCCGGACAGGCGGGAGGCTCCGGCAGCGGCGCCGGACAGGCGGGAGGCTCCGGCAGCGGCGCCGGACAGGCGGGAGGCTCCGGCAGCGGCGCCGGACAGGCGGGAGGCTCCGGCAGCGGCGCCGGACAGGCGGAACGCTCCGGCAGCGGCGCCGGACAGGCGGGAGCACCTGCAGGGAGGAGACTGAGAGACAGCCTGGTGCGTGGAGCTGCTACAGGAGGCACCAGGCTGGGGAGACTTTCAGGAGGCTTGGTGTTAGAAGGAGCCTGAAAGACCGGGCTGTGGGGGAGCACTGGAGCTCTGGTGCGCAACCTTGGCACCACTTCCCCAGGCTGGACAACTACTCGAGCCCGGACCCTCCAGAGTGCAGGCACAGGTTGAACCGGGCTGTGGGTAAGCACGGGAGATCTAGTGCTTACTACACGCACCTCTCCCCTAGGCTCCACTCCCACAGTTGCCCGGTAAGCGGAGCGCAGGCAGAGGACGCACTGCACCCTCCCAGCGCCCCGGAGACACAGCACGCAGAGCCGGCGCAGGATAACCTGGACCAAGACTGCGTACCGGCGACCAGACCCGCTGAGCAGGCACCATACGCCCTGGCTCAATGCCCACACTCGCATGGCACTCTCGGGGCTGCCCTATAGCGCACCGGGCTATGGACACGCACTGGCGACACCGTGCGCTCAACCGCATAACACGGTGCCTGACCAGTAATGCGCTGCTCATAATAAGCACGAGGAGTGAGCTCAGGTCTGCTACCTGGCTTAGTACCACACCTCGTGTGCCCCCCAAAAAAAATTTTGGGCTGCCTCTACCTGTCGCACTGCCGTGCTGGCTCCTCATATTGCCGCCGATCAGCTTTCGCTGCCTCCAGCTCTGCTTTGGGGCTGCGATTTTCCCCAGCCCGTGCCCAGGGTCCCTCTCCGTTCAGTATCTGCTCCCATGTCCAGGAGTCCTGTGATGGTGGCCTCTGTTGTTGATGCTGCTGCTGCTGTCGTCGCTGTCCTTTACCACGCCGCTTGGTCCGATTGTGGTGGGTGATTCTGTAACGAGTTTCCTCCTCTTCTTCCGAAGAGGAGAGGCGAAACGGATCAGAGGACCAATACGCGGCGTGGTAATTTTCCATGGTACTTTTTAATGCTATAAGGTACACATGAACAAACTAACAAAACAAAAAATGTGAAAACTCAAATTACAGTCCTATCTGGTGCACACACAGAGACAGGAAACAATCACCCACAAACACACAGTGAAACCCAGGCCACCTAAGTATGATTCTCAATCAGAGACAACTAATGACACCTGCCTCTGATTGAGAACCATACTAGGCCGAAACATCGAAATAACCAAAACATAGAAAAACAAACATAGACTACCCACCCAACTCACGCCCTGACCATACTAACTAAACACAAAACACAGAAAATAAAGGTCAGAACGTGACACATGTGGTGTTATTTCTAACTTGCTCCTACTTGTGACTAAAGACATGTTTTACGGCTCCTCAACGGATGACATCCAAGTAATTCACCTGTTTCTGTCTTTCTGTAGGACGTTCTTCTGAGTCACTTCATCACCCAGCCTGCCAAACAAGCCATATCCACCAACCACCCGTCTCATTATCTCTGACATACTTCTATCGTCACAATCAAATCCCTGCATCAAACTGTTTCAAATGCAATGCTGATCATTACTGAAAACAAGTCTGTTCAACCAGAACCACACTGTGATGTGCTACCTGTAAACTGTCTATGAACTTCATCCTCTGTTGAGTTTAATTTAGATCCCAGTACAGATACTTCTGATACTTCTGATATATAATAATAATATGAATCTGTGGTACATAATCCCCCGAGCCATATATGTAGAGAGTTGAGACATTGAGGTTACTGCATTATTATGCATTTACATGACACTACAAAATTCTATGGCAGCCATGTTAAATATGGACAATATTTAAACGATGCTGTGTAACTGAATGTCTACAATTAGAACATTATTTCAACATGATCAAATGTGGCCCAACTCTTTAAATACATGGCCCTGGTTACCGCCCTTCTTCTCATATTAGTACACCACAGCAAAGGAAGTGTATCTTATTGAGTTTTGAGTCAATCCAGTGGTGAAAACCTTCGAAGAGCCCGAGTGTCAACAGGCCTGTATTGTTCTTTCCCAAGTGGAGCTGGCTATGCTGAAAGTCTAATTAAATGCTTAGTGCATCTCAATGAGCTTCTAGTATGCCATAGATCAAAGCATGAGCTGCCAAACACCCAAACATGTTAGTAGAGACTAATGGCGAGTAAACTGTAGGCTTATAGAAAATAAATACAGAGGCACACACTACATATATACGCACCCAGTCATTTACTGTGTTAACCACCAACGTTTCGGCATCACGATGCCCGTGGTTTACCCAGTAAATGACTTCAAGCTTATACTGTGTATATATGCAGTTATTTTATTTTGATAAAACTTCTAGTATGCCATAACAAGCCCTTGGCTCTCGTTGAAATAACACCCCTAAGTCCCCAATTAAAGGTGTCTGATATTATCATTCCATTACAATGGAGAAGCAGACCCCGAGACCCAGCAGGTAGGCAGGCACACTGTGATGTAATCAATGTCCCTCCTCTGAAATCAACGCTCAGGATCAATAAAGGTATTTGTTGACTTTGACTGATGAGATTTTCTTGACTTAGACGATTCAGACAGTTTATAATGCTAGAATTCTAATGCATTCGTTAGTTTAATTTCTCTCTCATTGCATTCATTAAAATATTGTAGTGGATATCTTAAATCTCACTCATTATGCACTCCTGTGAAATGATTAACGTCCACAGGGGGCAGTCGTGATCCAGTCCTGGTCGGATTTTACAGTACTTGGCAAGGTCTCCCTTAATGGTTTGGTAATTCATTTGGCCACTTAAACACATAAAATATTCATCTTAATTATTGTAGCCTGTGTAAAATCGGTTGTACATTTATCAATTGCATGTGTCTACAAATGAAGTAGTTCAATTAGGAGTGCATGCCTAGAGCTATAATACACAAGGCGATGATGTAATAGCAATGCTCACTGCTCAGGCAGTTCAGCTCATTTTAAAATGTGGTGGCATACGTGACTGTCTATAGGACCATTGTGTGTGAATGTATTGGATCGACCGGTTTGTGTACAGTAGTCGAAGGCTCACATGCTCAAGACAAAGGTGGCCTAGAAATTGTGTCTCTCATTCCCTCCTCCACGGTAAGCGGTTTCAGTACAGTGGCCAGCTCCTGGTAAAGGAACAGAACCCCAGATGGTCACGGAATCCATCCATCATTTCTGACAGTTAACCAATTGTCTTTTGTTTGAGGACGTGATGGACTCTAGCTTAGTTTAAAAACAAAGAGGGAAAAACTCTGGTCTCTGCAGATGTGATTTCTTGTTTGTTTCTTTCAGTGTTTTTTGTTATTGTTCTTTTTTGGAAAATCATTCAAGACAAGAGGAGAAGGTAAGAAGATGCACAACATCTGCAATTTTTTTGTCCGTTTGTAAAATAACTCCCGTAGCCTACTTTTCAATGAAAATCATCTGTCTAGAGGGGCTTTTTGTTGCGCTCGGTGACTGAAGACATGTTGAAAATTACAGTGGAGTCAAGTCCAGTTGCTCTTGGAACGTTATGATCTCATGACACAAACCGGTAGGTGTTTTGGATCTGTGGGCGATGGCTCAGCTGTTGAATGAATTGGTCGAAACAGTTACAGTGCATTCAGAAAGTATTCATACCCCTTGATTTATATTTCACGTTTGGTTGTATTACAGCCTGAATTCAAAATGGATTAAATCGATTTTCTCTCACCCATCTACACACAATACCATACAATGACAAAGTGAAAACATGTTTTTAGAAATGTTTGCAAATTTATTGAAAATTAAATGCAGAAATGTCTTATTTAGAGCAGTTTTCACACCCCTGAGTCAAAACTTTGTAGAAGCACATTTGGCAGAGATTACAGTTTTACGGAGATTATAGATCTTTCCACACCTGGATTGTGCAACATTTGCCCACTATTCTTCGCACAATTATTCAAGCTCTGTCAATCTGGCCGTTAATAATTGCCAGACAACCATTTTCTGGTGTTGCCATGGATTTTCAAGAAGATTTAAGTCAAAATTCTAACTCAGGAACATTCACTGTCATTTACATTTACATTTAACATTTACACTGTCTTCTTGGTACAATAGATTTGGTTATTGTAGTGCTGAAATTTGAAGTAATCTCCCAGTGTCTGGTTTATTTTTTAATTTTTTATTTTACCTTTATTTTAAGAACAAATTCTTATTTTCAATGACAGCCTAGGAACAGTGGGTTAACTGCCTGTTCAGGGGCAGAACAACAGATGTACCTTGTCAGCTCGGGGATTTGAACTTGCAACCTTTTCGGTTACTAGTCCAACGCTCTAACCACTAGGCTACCCTGCCGCCCCAGCAGACTGAACCAGGTTTTCCTCTCGGATTTTGCCTGTGCTTAGCTCCATTTCGATGGATCGGTTACTGACTGACTGAATGAAAGGAGAACGAGAGGATAGGTCACTGAGGTCCTACAGAGGGGGTATAGAGGGTATTGGGTAGATATATAAATTATAGACAGGGAGGGAAGAGAGGAGTGTGGTAACTACAATGTTGTTGACCCATCCTCAGTTATCACCTATCACAGCCATTAAACTCTGTAACTGTTTTAAAGTCACCATTGGCCTCATGGTGAAATCCCTGAGCGGTTTCCTACCTCTCCGGCAACTAAGTTAGGAAGGCTGCCTGTATCTTTGTAGTGACTGGATGTATTGATACACCATCCAAAGTGTAATTCATAACTTTTTTACCCATCTACCAATAGGTGGCCTTCTTTACCAGGCATTGGAAAACCTCCCTGGTCTTTGTGGTTGAATCTGTGTTTGAAATTCACTGCTCGACTGAGGGACCTTACAGATAATTCTATATGTGGGGTACGGAGATAAGGTAGTCATAAAAAAAATATTGTTAAACAATGTTATTGCACACAGAGTGAGTCCATGCAACTTACGTGACTTGTTAAGAAAATTTGTACTCCTGAACTTATTTAGTCTTGTCATAACAAAGGGGTTGAATAATTATTGACTTAAGACATTTCAGCTCTTCAATTGTAATTCATTTGTTAAAAAAAAAAAAAGTATATATATATATATATATATATATATATATATATATATATATATATATATATATATATATACATAATTCCATTTTGAGTATGGGGCAGTGTGTGTAGGCCAGTGACCCAATAAGTGAACATTTAATCCATTTGAAATGTAGGATGTAACACAACAAAAGGTGAAAAAAGTACAGAAGTATTGTGCAGCGTATTTGTTTTAGAGTGAAATAAAAACTCCAATGAGAAACCTAGGCGTTTTTATATTTGGCCAAAATTACTCACCAGCAATGTTTTCACTCTCAAAGAAGCTTGTCATTTAGTTGTTTACTACTTGTTGTTTTAGTCAGAAAATGATGGGAAAATGTGACCATCTTGCTAAAAGCATCTCAAGACCTTTTGATGTATCATTAGGTAAATTAAGCTCGAGCCAGGCACTCATGCTCCTGGTATCCCTTTGGCATTTTCAGAGCAACTTTCTCTCCCAAAGTAAAATGCCATAACTGACCTTAGATCATTGACAACATCATCTTACTCTTTCTTTCTCACCACATCACGTTACACTAAAAAAATTATATCCTCTTGTTTTTACAGTAACTTACTGGCAGCCATTTACCTGTAAGTTATGGTAAAAAAAAGGAACAGTATGTTACCTTACCATATTTTACGGTATACTGTTACTATTTTTTACAGTATAATATTTGATGGTATACCAATGCGGTTACTGTAATATATTTACAGTACCAATAATGCTACTGTAGTTGTTCTACGGTTACAAATAGTCTTACTGTAAAGCCTCATTTACTTATTTCCCAGAGAGCCTTTCGAGTGAATTGTAGCATTATCAACCATGACTGTATTTGTTAGTGTTGTTAATTTCTTTATCTTCAGTCCTGTGGCCTTCACTAAGTGAGTTCTTAGTTGAATGTTATGATTAAAATGAAACACTTTATAACAATGTATTACATATCTCATAAGGCCTTATTTTGTGGCCTAGTTTTACCCTAATACAGTGGCCTGAAACTCATGGTTTACAGGCCACATCAGGCCTCAAACCAAAAAACAAATGTCACATGCGCCGAATACAACTGGTGTAGAATTCACCGTGAAATGCTTTCTTACAAGCCCTTTGCAACAATGTAGAGTTAAAAAATGAAATGGCAATACAAGAGGAATAAATAGAATACACAAGAATGGAACTATATATTGTACAGGGAGTGTCAGTACCACAACAATGTGCAGATGTATGAGCCACTTTGCAAGCCAGCATAATGTGACTTTCCTGTCATTTTCCCTGGGAAACCTGGTAAAGTTATCAGTATTTTTCACCCTACTTTCAAATCACATTATCCTGGCTTGCAAAGTGATGTGTATTGGAATCCAGCCAGTGTTAGAATTTGCAACACTTTGAATTTTCATTCACCCACAACCTGCATTCAGAATAGCTATCAGGGTTAGGGACATTGTGGAGACTACCTAAACCATTTCAACTGGAACAACCATTTCAGTAGCGGGTGCAAAAAGTCTAAATGATTGGATTAGTTTACATTTTGTTTTAGTTATCTTTGTGTAGCATTAGATTATACCAATAATAATAGTCTAGTTATGGTACACAGTACTCTTACTGTGATCTTCTTTTACCATTGTTTAGAAGTTGTAGTTACTTGTAACTGGCTGACAGTAAATTACTGTAATTAAAACTGTTTGACAGTACCATTACTGGTACTGTAATATATTGTAAGGGGTTGGAGAAGGAGAAGGGAAGAGTTGTTTGAATTCAGGCTCAGTGATGTTGCAATTTGTCTCATTTCCACAAGGGGCGTGCTTACATGAAGCTTCCTATTTTGTGTGAGCTTGGTTTACGTTTCACAATGAACAATTATTTATTTATTTAATATTAAACCACATGGCCACAAACAAAACCATGCATATAAAATAACAAAACAAGTACCAATTCACTAAGAATGAAATATTTGATTTATAATAATAAATTGCCAAATCGTTTTCTCTCTTGCTTCAGAGGATGTGTTTGGGTTTTGTTGTCCGCGTGCTTTTAGTGTGGCATTCTCTTTGGAACATTCACAAATACATTAAGTGAACTGCATTTTTTACAGTAATCTGCCAAATACATTACATTTTTCTCGACCATTGAATTTCTTCCCACAATGCAATGTAATTCATGGTAATCTACAGTATTCAGTTATACAGTCTGCTACTGTTGATTATATAGTAAGTTACAGTGACAATTTCAGGATTTAAAAAAAAGTTTACCTTAGAGACCAGCGCCTGGTCCATACACATCTATAATCCAAGTGGTACATCAGTTTAACAAAGGTCTACACATATCACTGATAAATTGGGAACCTTCTGACGGCAGCTAAATCATATCATCCAAGTGGTACAATAGCCTATCACTGGCAGCTAAATAATATCATCCAAGTGGTACAACAGCCTATCACTGGCAGCTAAATAATATCATCCAAGTGGTACAACAGCCTATCACTGGCAGCTGGGACACAGTTATAGGTTATACAAGGATTCCTTGGATATGCTCCAATAGCGTCATATGCATTCAGAAAGTATTCAGACCCCTTCACTTTTTCCATTATTTGATACGTTACAGCATTATTATACCCCCCCCCCCTAAATGTGGGTTGCCCTGGGGCACATGCTCCGCGTTCCCATTTGGTAATCTGACCCTGTATCACGTGTGTTGTGTTATTTCTTTCCTCGTGGCAACTGGCAAAATGTGTGTGTGTGTATTTGTGTGAGAGAGAATGCTGCCTCTCTGTCACTAAATGATGCATGACCAGCATTCACCCCTGACCCTCAGTCAACAAAGAACATCATTTGGAGCACTACTGGCATATGCACTGGTGTGGGTTCTCTCTCTCTCTATCCACATGGCCATTAATTGTAATGGTTAAGTTCTGTTCCTGAAAGGCTGCCCATAACATGAAACCAATAAGACATACCAGTGCACAATTGGGGCAGCTGAAAGGTTTGGAAAGTCAGTCAGTCAGTTGTCTCTTTGGCCACTGGTCAGTGATTTTCTGTATGTTTGCTGAAGGTTCCAAGAGCTTTCGACCGTGAGTTCCATTCTGAATAGTTCCACATGAGAACATTGAAGCATTCCTCTGAGCCGGTGTTAGGTTTTGCTTCCCTTTTAATTCTGCTAGCTGAATCTCAAATTCAGGACACAAAAACAGTACGTGTAACACAGCCACAGGGACAGCTGAAGCTGTATGTGAATACAGAGGAGAAAAAAACAAAACAACTAGGTTAGGAATTGTTGGATGTTGTACATCAGACCTGGGTTGAAATACTATTTGAAATCATGTAAAATACTTTATCTGTGCTTGATTGCAATGGAACCAATAGAAAAGTCTGAAAAGTGCAAAACCCTAAACATTATATTAGGTAGCATTGTTTAAAGTGGCTAGTGATATATTTTACATAATTTCCCATCAATTCCCATTATTAAAGTGGCTGGAGTTGAGTCAGTGTCAGTGTGTTGGCAGCAGCCACTCAATGTTAGTGGTGGCTGTTTAACAGTCTGATGGCCTTGAGATAGAAGCTGTTTTTCAGTCTCTCGATCCCAGCTTTGATGCACCTGTACTGACCTCGCCTTCTGGATGATAGCAGGGTGAACAGGCAGTGGCTCGGGTGGTTGTTGTCCTTGATGATCTTTATGGCCTTCCTGTGACATCGGGTGGTGTAGTGGTCCTGGAGGGCAGGTAGTTTGCCCCCGGTGATGCGTTGTGCAGATCTCACTACCCTCTGGAGAGCCTTACGGTTGTGGGCGGAGCAGTTGCCGTACCAGGCGGTGATACAGCCCGACAGGATGCTCTCGATTGTGCATCAGTCCGTCTCGTCGTTGTTGGTAATCAAGCCTACCACTGTTGTGTCGTCCGCAAACTTGATGATTGAGTTGGAGGCGTGCGTGGCCACGCAGTCCTGGGTGAACAGGGAATACAGGAGAGGGCTCAGAACGCACCCTTGTGGGGCCCCAGTGTTGAGGATCAGCGGGGTGGAAATGTTGTTGCCTACCCTCACCACCTGGGGGCGGGCCGTCAGGAAGTCCAGTACCCAGTTGCACAGAGCGGGGTCGAGACCCAGGGCCATTATATACATCTGAAGAGGATCTATGTCTTCCCTGTGTTTTGACATTAAAGGACTCTGTATTTGTTAAACCGCTTTTGGGTCCTCACTCACGTGCATAACAGAAGAATCTGACCAAGAATGGACCCAGCGACTTCGGATCCTCTCCACTCAGCCGTCGAGATCCAGGGAGCGATGCTAGGCAGACACGAGCAGGAATTGTCTGCTGCTCGACATGCCGTTGAGACCCTGGCCGCCCAAGTCTCCGACCTCACAAAACAGATTCACCATCTCCGCCTCGATCCACCGGCCACTTCCAGGGCTTCCGAATCTCCGGAGCCCAGAATCAATAACCCGCCGTGTTACTCTGGGGAGCCCACTGAATGCCGCTCGTTCCTCACCCAGTGTGATATTGTGTTTTCTCTCCAGCCCAACACTTACTCCAGGAGCACAGCTCGTATCGCCTACGTCATATCTCTCCTTACTGGACGGGCTCGTGAGTGGGGCACGGCAATCTGGGAGGCGAGGGCTGAGTGTACTAAGTGTACTGAGTGTGGGTTTTTGATCGTTCTGTTTTTGGGGAGGAAGCTTCCAGGGTCCTGTCTTCCCTATGTCAAGGTAATCGATCCATAACAGATTACTCTATTGAGTTTCGCACTCTTGCCGCCTCCAGTGACTGGAACGAGCCGGCTTTGCTCGCTCGTTTTCTGGAGGGTCTCCGCGCAGAGGTAAAGGATGAGATTCTCTCCCGGGAGGTTCCTTCCAGCGTGGATTCCTTGATTGAACTCGCTATTCGCATAGAGCGACGGGTTGATCTTCGTCGCCCAGCTCGTGGAGAGGAGCTTGCGTTCTCCGTTGCCCCCCTCTCCGCATCACTACCATCTTCCTCCGCCGGCTCGGGTGCTGAGCCTATGCAGCTGGGGGGTATCCGCATCTCGACTAAGGAGAGGGAACGGAGAATCACCAACCGCCTCTGTCTCTATTGCGGTTCCGCTGGTCATTTTGTCACTTCATGTCCAGTAAAAGCCAGAGCTCATCAGTAAGCGGAGGGCTACTGGTGAGCGCTACTACTCTGGTCTCTCCTTCAAGATCCTGCACTACCTTGTCGGTCCATCTACGCTGGACCGGTTCGTCAGCTTCCTGCAGTGCCTTGATAGACTCTGGGGCGGAGGGCTGTTTTATGGACGAGACCTGGGCTCGGGAACATGACATTCCTCTCAGACAGTTAAGGGAGCCCACGGCCTTGTTCGCTTTGGATGGTAGTTCTCTCCCAGGATTGAGCGTGAAACGCTACCTTTAACCCTCACTGTCTCTGGTAATCTTAGCGAAACCATTTCTTTTACATTTTTCGTTCACCTTTTACACCTGTTGTTTTGGGCCATCCCTGGCTAGTTTGTCATAATCCTTCTATTAATTGGTCTAGTAATTCTATCCTCTCCTGGAACGTCTCTTGTCATGTGAAATGTTTAATGTCTGCTATCCCTCCTGTTTCCTCTGTCTCTTCTTCACAGGAGGAGCCTGGTGATTTGACGGGGGTGCCGGAGGAATATCACGATCTGCGCACGGTGTTCAGTCGTCCAGGGTCACCTCTCTTCCTCCGCACCGGTCGTATGATTGTAGTATAGATCTCCTTCCGGGAACCACTCCCCCCCGGGATAGACTACTCTCTGTCGGCTCCCGAAGGTAAGGCTCTCGAAGATTATTTGTCTGTAGCTCTCGACGCCGGTACCGTAGTCCCCTACTCCTCTCCCGCCGGAGCGGGGTTTTTTTTTGTTAAGAAAAAGGACGGGTCCCTGCGCCCCTGCATAGATTATCGAGGGCTGAATGACATAACAGTTAAGAATCGTTATCCGCTTCCTCTTATGTCTTCAGCCTTCGAGATCCTGCAGGGAGCCAGGTTTTTCACTAAGTTGGACCTTCGTAACGCTTACCATCTCGTGCGCATCAGGGAGGGGGACGAGTGGAAAACGGCGTTTAACACTCCGTTAGGGCACTTTGAATACCGGGTTCTTCCTTTCGGCCTCGCTAACGCTCCAGCTGTCTTTCAGGCATTAGTCAATGACGTCCTGAGAGACATGCTGAACATCTTTGTTTTCGTTTACCTTGACGATATACTTATTTTTTTCACCGTCACTCCAGATTCATGTTCAGCACGTTCGACGTGTCCTCCAGCGCCTTTTAGAGAATTGTCTTTATGTGAAGGCTGAGAAGTGCACTTTTCATGCCTCCTCCGTCACATTTCTTGGTTCTGTTATTTCCGCTGAAGGCATTAAGATGGATCCCGCTAAGGTCCAAGCTGTCATTGATTGGCCCGTTCCTAAGTCACGTGTCGAGCTGCAGCGCTTTCTCGGCGAATTTCTATCGTCGTTTCATCCGTAATTTCGGTCAGGTGGCAGCTCCTCTCACAGCCCTTACTTCTGTCAAGACGTGCTTTAAGTGGTCCGTTTCCGCCCAGGGAGCTTTTGATCTTCTCAAGAATCGTTTTACATCCGCACCTATCCTTGTTACACCTGACGTCTCTAGACAGTTCGTTGTCGAGGTTGACGCGTCAGAGGTGGGCGTGGGAGCCATTCTTTCTCAGCGCTCCCTCTCTGACGACAAGGTCCACCCTTGCGCGTATTTTTCTCATCGCCTGTCGCCGTCGGAACGTAACTATGATGTGGGAAACCGCGAACTGCTCGCCATCCGCTTAGCCCTAGGCGAATGGCGACAGTGGTTGGAGGGGGCGACCGTTCCTTTTGTCGTTTGGACTGACCATAGGAACCTTGAGTACATCTGTTCTGCCAAACGACTTAATGCGCGTCAGGCTCGTTGGGCGCTTTTTTTCGCTCGTTTCGAGTTCGTAATTTCTTCGTCTGGGCTCTAAGAACACCAAGCCTGATGCTTTATCTCGTCTCTTCAGTTCGTCAGTAGTCTCCACCGACCCCGAGGGGATTCTCCCTGAGGGGCGTGTTGTCGGGTTGACCATCTGGGGAATTGAGAGGCAGGTAAAGCAAGCACTCACTCACACTCCGTCGCCACGCGCTTGTCCTAGGAACCTTCTTTTCGTTCCCGTTCCTACTCGTCTGGCCGTTCTTCAGTGGGCTCACTCTGCCAAGTTAGCCGGCCACCCCGGCGTTCGGGGTACGCTTGCTTCCATTCGCCAGCGTTTTTGGTGGCCCGCTCGGGATCGTGCCACGCGTCGTTTCGTGGCTGCTTGTTCGGTCTGCGCGCAGACTAAGTCCGGTAACTCCCCTCCTGCCGGCCGTCTCAGACCGCTTCCCATTCCCTCTCGACCGTGGTCTCACATCGCCTTAGATTTTATCACCGGACTGCCTTCGTCAGCGGGGAAGACTGTTATTCTTACGGTTGTCGATAGGTTCTCTAAGGCGGCTCATTTTATTCCCCTCGCTAAGCTCCCTTCTGCTAAAGAAACGGCACAAATCATCATCGAATGTTTTCAGAATTCATGGCCTTCCGTCAGACGTCGTTTCGGACAGGGGTCCGCAATTCACGTCTCAATTTTGGAGGGAGTTTTGCCGTTTGATTGGGGCTTCCGTCAGTCTCTCTTCCGGCTTTCACCCCCAGTCTAATGGTCAAGCAGAACGGGCCAATCAGACTATTGGTCGCATCTTACGCAGTCTTTCTTTTCGTAACCCTGCGTCTTGGTCAGAACAGCTCCCCTGGGCAGAATACGCCCACAACTCGCTTCCTTCGTCTGCGACCGGGCTATCTCCTTTTCAGAGTAGCCTCGGGTACCAGCCTCAGCTGTTCTCGTCTCAGCTCGCCGAGTCCAGCGTCCCCTCCGCTCAGGCTTTTGTCCAACGTTGTGAGCGCACCTGGAAGAGGGTCAGGTCTGCACTTTGCCGTTATAGGGCGCAGACTGTGAGAGCCGCTAATAAGCGTAGAATTAAGAGTCCTAGATATTGTCGCGGTCAGAGAGTATGGCTCTCCACTCAAAACCTTCCCCTTAAGACAGCTTCTCGCAAGTTGACCCCGCGGTTCATTGGTCCGTTCCGTATTTCTCAGATCATTAATCCTGTCGCAGTGCGACTTCTTCTCCCGCGATATCTTCGTCGCGTCCACCCGGTCTTCCATGACTCATGTGTTAAGCCCGTTCTTCGCGCCCCCGCTCGTCTCCCCCCCCCCCCATCCTTGTCGAGGGCGCACCTATCTACAGGGTCCGTAAGATTTTGGACATGCGTCCTCGGGGCCGTGGTCATCAGTACCTAGTGGATTGGGAGGGGTACGGTCCTGAGGAAAGGAGTTGGGTTCCCTCTCGGGACGTGCTGGACCGTTCGCTGATCGATGATTTCCTCCGTTGCCGCCAGGTTTCTCTCGAGTGCGCCAGGAGGCGCTCGGTGAGTGGGGGGTACTGTCATGTATTGTCATATTATGTCTTGTTCCTGTTCTTTCTCTTCACTCCGTCTCCCTCTGCTGGTCGTATTAGGTTACCTTCTCTTCCTCTCCTTCCCCCAGCTGTTCCTCATCTTCTCTAACTACCTCGTTCACCCTTTTCCCACCTGTTCCCTTTTCCCCTCTGATTAGGTCTCTATTTCTCTCTCTGTTCCTGCTTCTGTCTTTGTCAGATTCGCGTTTGAGTTTCTCATGCCAGAACCAAACTATCGTCTTGTTTGCTTCACCCTTGTCCCGTCCTGTCGGAATCTACCTGTTCATCTGATGCTACGTGTGATCAGGTACCTCTGTCCTCTACGACCCGCGCCTACCCAGAGAGACCAGCAGTCTGTCGCCGTTCACCCAGCTATTCTCCTCTGCTGCTAAGAAGGGGACTCTAACCCAGCTATTCTCCTCTGCTGCTAAGAAGGGGACTCTTCTGTAATTATCAGAAGGACTTTATGATTCATTTGTTGCCCTCTCTGCGGGTTGTCTATTTTGCCATTATATACATCTGAAGAGGATCTATGTCTTCCCTGTGTTTTGACATTAAAGGACTCTGTATTTGTTAAACCGCTTTTGGGTCCTCACTCACGTGCATAACAGTGGTCATGTTGTGGATATTTAAAATTTCTTCCTGGAAATGTCTGTAAAAGCTACTGGGTATGTCTCTCATGTCAACTTATTCCTATGTTTCCCACGCCTTCCCACTTGGGGAGGTATTTTGGTGCGGGACAAGAAGTGAAGGGGCAGAGTTACAGATTAGGCATTCCCCCAGGCTCGGGTGTCGAGGCAGGGATCAGGTATCGTGTCTAGACGACCAGCTGTGCATCTTCACTCCGTGCCCCTTCCTCCCTGCCTCTCCCGCTGGAATCAGGAGTCACCTCTGAACTTAAACACCTCAGCTGGCCACTGCACAGATTATCTAATCAACTATTATGTAAAGATAACAATCTACTCTGTGCATTCTGTAGCTCGGGCTGATGAACTTCGTGAGCAACCTGAATGTCTTTGGGATCTAGAGAGAGTATAATCCTCAACAAAAAAAAGAACAGCATAACATAACATTTCAGGATGCCTTAACCTTTTTCCTGTCCCTGTGTTATGTGGTTTAGTGTGTATGTGCAACCTAGTTATTCTGCCCCCAGTATGTTCTTTCTGGCCCTCGGGGCTTAATGTGCTGAATGTGTAGAAATGTAAGGAATACATGGAGGAATATGATTATGTGATTCCTAGAAATTACATTCTGTTTGGGATTTAGATTTAGCATGTTTCGACATTCTTCTCACGTCCCTCTCGTCTCTGTGATGTCAGCATTGGTACTTCTGCTTCTGTCTAGCTTTCACTCTCTCTCTCTGTGTGTTTTTCTCTTCTCTTTTCATTCATGCTCACCCGTCCTCTTCTTTGATTCCCCCCCCCCTCTCTCTCTTTACTCTGTCTTGTTCACCCCTTTCTATTTCTCTCACCATCCCTCTATCAACTCCCTCCCTCCCTCCTTCTCTTCCTCCCTCCCTCTCTCCTTGCCACCTCTAGCAGGCCGTCTGCTCTTTAGGGACGAACCATCTCACATTCAGCCTTATGTATCATCTTGCAAGGTCGACTCTGAAATCTTATTTACAGGAATAGCAGATGCATCGAGGAAGGGCTCCACTCTAGTCTGTGTGTGTGTGAGTGTGTGTTTTGTGTCCTTTTGTCTGTGTTATGTGTTCCAGAAGAGCTGTGCAGCGTTTTGCATAAGAGAGCGAGCAGACAAAGCCGGCCGGCGGGCAGACGCTGGTGTAAAGGATGTGTGTTGGAGACTGGGGACCAGAATGTAGGAATTCATTACCAGCAAGCTCTCTGCTGACATAGCTGCTTCTTAGACACCCGGAGAGGATCGGAGAGGGGGATGCTGTCTCCCTCTAACTGGACTGTGACTGCTCTTTGTCTGCTCCCACCTCTCTCTATCTCCCTCCTTTCTTCTTCCCCCCTCTCTCTATCTCCCTCCTTGCCCGCTGGATCTGGGAGTGAGGATGTGAGCGACGAGAGGAACAAAGAGAGGAGGTCACATTCTAACCTTCTAACCTCAAGACCTGCTTCTGGAAATACAACTAAAAAGGAACAACATGCTCTGAGAGATTCTCTCGCTCTCATTTTTCCTCGTTTTTCTCCTCCTCTTCCTCCCCTTCTTCCTCCTCCTGTTCCTGTGTCGGGTTCCTCCGTAGAGTCACGGTTCCACCATGTCCTTGGCGTTCTGTGGAAACGAGAACAATTCGTTGGCGTACAACGTGGACCGCGGCATCCTCAACAACGGCTGCTTCCTGGACGCGCTCAACGTGGTGCCGCACATCTTCTTGCTCTTCATCACTTTCCCCATCCTCTTCATTGGTGAGTGTCTGCACAGGGTGAGAGCCCCCCGGCCCCATCACACACACAACAATCACATGACCATGAAAGTATAGACACACACACAGCAAATTGGCCAGTGTTACCTAGTGTTGATTTTTCAGTATAACATTTCTAGTGTTGATTCAGGAGTTAAATGAACTCTGTAAGTGTTAAAATAACACTCACTGGTGTAAAAGAATCCAAGTGTTGGTGTTAATAACCAGTGTAAGAGTGTGATTGTGTCAGTTTTACTCTGTGGAGAGTAAAACTTTCCCATCAAAACCACGTCCGTCGTTATCATATTTCCCAGCATGCTCTACTGCAGCTAGACTTTTTAGTATTGTTTTTAATATCTGTGTTTTTGCATGTACATTGATTGACATCAAAGGAAGGCCTTATGATATTTGTAATGTATTGTCTTAAACAGTTACATATTACAGATAATATTAGCCTACAATAAGAACTCACTTGGTCCAAAGGACTGAAAACGAACAAATTCAACAACCATTTCTCGGTCACTAACAAATACAGTCATGGGTGGTAAAGCTTTTTATTTGTTATTTTTGTTCACCCATGACTGGAAGTATTGTACAAGTTTAACTGCTACATGTAACTGTAACTTAAACTCTGCTTATGTAAGAACATGTGGTAATGGAGACTTGTGAATAATATTGTAATATCCTGACATAAAGACATACAAATGTCTAGGTGTATTGGATAAAAACATTATGGACAGTACGTTTGGAAAGTATTAAAACTTCTTCCCTATTTCCACATGTTGTTACATTACAGCCTTATTCTAAAATGGATTAAATCAAATGTTTTCCTCATCAATCTACACACAATACCCCATAACGACAGTGAAAACAGCTTTTTAGAATTTTTATTCAGTATTCAGACCCTTTGCTATGAGACTCAAATCAAATCAAATCAAATGTATTTGTCACATACACATGGTTAGCAGATGTTAATGCGAGTGTAGCGAAATGCTTGTGCTTCTAGTTCCGACAATGCAGTAATAACCAATGAGTAATCTAACCTAACAATTCCAAAACTACGACCTTATACACACAAGTGTAAAGGGATAAAGAATATGTACATAAAGATATATGAATGAGTGATGGTACAGAAGCCTTACGGTTGTGGGCAGAGCAGTTGCCGTACCAGGCGGTGATACAGCGCGACAGGATGCTCTCGATTGTGCATCTGTAGAAGTTTGTGAGTGCTTTTGGTGACAAGCCAAATTTATTCAGCCTCCTGAGGTTGAAGAGGCGCTGCTGCGCCATCTTCACAACGCTGTCTGTGTGGGTGGACCAATTCAGTTTGTCCGTGATGTGTACTCCAAGGAACTTAAAACTTATTACCCTCTCCACTACTGTCCCATCGATGTGGATAGGGGGGTGTTCCCTCTGCTGTTTCCTGAAGTCCACAATCATCTCCTTTGTTTTATTGACGTTGAGTGTGAGGTTATTTTCCTGACACCACACTCTGAGGGCCCTCACCTCCTCCCTGTAGGCCGTCTCATTGTTGTTGGTAATCAAGCATACCACTGTAGTGTCGTCCGCAAACTTGATGATTGAGTTGGAGGCGTGCATGACCACACAGTCGTGGGTGAACAGGGAGTACAGGAGAGGGCTCAGAACGCACCCTTGTGGGGCCCCAGTGTTGAGGATCAGCGGGGTGGAGATGTTGTTGCCTACCCTCACCACCTGGGGGCGGCCCGTCAGGAAGTCCAGTACCCAGTTGCACAGGGCGGGGTCGAGACCCAGGGTCTTGAGCTTGGTGCCAAGTTTGGAGGGTACTATGGTGTTAAATGCTGAGCTGTAGTCGATGAACAGCATTCTCACATAGGTATTCCTCTTGTACAGATGGGTTAGGGGTTAGGGCAGTGTGCAATGTGGTTGTGAAATTGAGCTCAGGTGCATCCGGTTTCCATTGATCATCCTTCCGATGTTTGTACAACTTGATTGTAGTCCGCCTGTGGTAAATTCAATTGATTGGACATGATTGGGAAAGGCACACACCTGTCTATATAAGCTCCCACAGTTGAACGTGCATGTCAAAGCAAAAACCAAGCCATGAGATTGAAGGAATTGTCTGTAGAGAGCTGAGACACAATTCTGGTACCCTGGGGAAGGCTACCAAAAATATATGCAGCATTGAATGTCCCCAAGAACACAGTGGCCACCATCATTTTTAAATGGAAGAAGTTTGGAACCACCAAGACTCTTCCTAGAGCTGGTCTTGGTCAGGGAGGTGACCAAGAACCCAATGGTCACTCTGACAAAGCTCCAGATGTCACGTTCTGACCTTTATTTTCTGTGTTTTGTGTTTAGTTAGTATGGTCAGGGCGTGAGTTGGGTGGGTAGTCTATGTTTGTTTTTCTATGTTTTGGTTATTTCTGATAGAGGGCCTAGTATGGTTCTCAATCAGAGGCAGGTGTCATTAGTTGTCTCTGATTGAGAATCATACTTAGGTGGCCTGGGTTTCACTGTGTGTTTGTGGGTGATTGTTTCCTGTCTCTGTGTATGCACCAGATAGGACTGTAATTTGAGTTTTCACGTTTTCTTGTTTTGTTAGTTTGTTCATGTGTACCTTAAAGCATTAAAGAAGTACCATGGAAAATTACCACGCCGCGTATTGGTCCTCTGATCCGTTTCGCCTCTCTTCTTCGGAAGAAGAGGAGGCAACTCGTTACAGAATCACCCACCACAATCGGACCAAGCGGCGTGGTAAAGGACAGCGACGACAGCAGCAGCAGCATCAACAACAGAGGCCACCATCACAGGACTCCTGGACATGGGAGCAGATATTGAACGGAGAGGGACCCTGGGCACGGGCTGGGAAAATCGCAGCCCCAAAGCAGAGCTGGAGGCAGCGAAAGCTGATCGGCGGCAATATGAGGAGCCAGCACGGCAGTGCGACAGGTACGAGAGGCAGCCCCAAATTTTTTTGGGGGCACACGAGGTGTGGTACTAAGCCAGGTAGCAGACCTGAGCTCACTCCTCGTGCTTATTATGAGCAGCGCATTACTGGTCAGGCACCGTGTTATGCGGTTGAGCGCACGGTGTCGCCAGTGCGTGTCCATAGCCCGGTGCGCTATAGGGCAGCCCCCGAGAGTGCCATGCGAGTGTGGGCATTGAGCCAGGGCGTATGGTGCCTGCTCAGCGGGTCTGGTCGCCGGTACGCAGTCTTGGTCCAGGTTATCCTGCGCCGGCTCTGCGTGCTGTGTCTCCGGGCGCTGGGAGGGTGCAGTGCGTCCTCTGCCTGCGCTCCGCTCGTACCGGGCAACTGTGGGAGTGGAGCCTAGGGGAGAGGTGCGTGTAGTAAGCACTAGATCTCCCGTGCTTACCCACAGCCCGGTTCAACCTGTGCCTGCACTCTTGAGGGTCCGGGCTCGAGTAGTTGTCCAGCCTGGGGAAGTGGTGCCAAGGTTGCGCACCAGAGCTCCAGTGCTCCCCACAGCCCGGTCTTTCAGGCTCCTCCTAACACCAAGCCTCCTGAAAGTCTCCCCAGCCTGGTAGTTCCTGTGGCAGCCCCACGCACCAGGCTGTCTCTCAGTCTCCTCCCTGCAGGTGCTCCCGCCTGTCCGGCGCTGCTGCCGGAGTTTCCCGCCTGTCCGGCGCCGCTGCCGGAGCCTCCCGCCTGTCCGGGAGCCTCCCGCCTGTCCGGCGCCGCTGCCGGAGCCTCCCGCCTGTCCGGCGCCGCTGCCGGAGCCTCCCGCCTGTCCGGCGCCACGTCCGGAGCCTCCCGCCTGTCCGGCGCCGCTGCCGGAGCCTCCCGCCTGTCCGGCGCCGCTGCCGGAGCCTCCCGCCTGTCCGGCGCGCTGCCGGAGCCTCCCGCCTGTCCGGAGCCTCCCGCCTGTCCGGGCGCCGCTGCCGGAGCCTCCCGCCTGTCCGGGCGCCGCTGCCGGAGCCTCCCGCCTGTCCGGCGCCGCTGCCGGAGCTCTCCCGCCTGTCCGGAGCCTCCCGCCTGTCCGGCGCCGCTGCCGGAGCCTCCCGCCTGTCCGGCGCCACTGCCGGAGCCTCCCGCCTGTCCGGCGCCGCTGCTGGAGCGCCCCGCCTGTCCGGCGCCGCTGCCTCCTGTAGCAGCTCCACGCACCAGGCTGTCTCTCTGTCTCCTCTCTGCAGGTGCTCCCGCCTGTCCGGCGCCGCTGCCGGAGCCTCCCGCCTGTCCGGGCGCCGCTGCCGGAGCCTCCCGCCTGTCCGGCGCCGCTGCCGGAGCCTCCCGCCTGTCCGGCGCCGCTGCCGGAGCCTCCCGCCTGTCCGGCGCCGCTGCCGGAGCTCCCGCCTGTCCGGAGCCTCCCGCCTGTCCGGCGCCGCTGCCGGAGCTCTCGCCTGTCCGGCGCGCTGCCGGAGCCTCCCGCCTGTCCGGAGCCTCCCGCCTGTCCGGCGCCGCTGCCGGAGCCTCCCGCCTGTCCGGCGCCGCTGCCGGAGCCTCCCGCCTGTCCGGCGCCGCTGCTGGAGCGTCCCGCCTGTCCGGCGCCGCTCCGGAGCCTCTCGCCTGTCCGGCGCCACTGCCGGAGCGTCCCGCCTGTCCGGCGCCGCTGCCGGAGCGTCCCGCCTGTCCGGTGCCGCTGCCGGAGCGTCCCGCCTGTCCGGCGCCGCTGCCGGAGCGTCCCGCCTGTCCGGCGCCGCTGCCGGAGCCCCTCAGCCCAGAGGCGCCAGAGCCCCTCAGCCCTGAGGCGCCAGAGCCCCTGCCCCTCTGTCCAGAGCTTCTGCCCCTCTGTCCCGAGCTGCCCCTCTGTCCAGTGGGGTCATTGAGAGGGGTTGCCATGGTTCCTGTGGGCACAGAACCAGATGGTATGAACATCTTGGGCCTGGTTCTCTTTGCCATGGTGTTCGGTGTGGCACTGAGGAAGCTGGGAGAAGAGGGGGAGGAGCTCATACGCTTCTTCAACGCTTTCAATGAAGCCACCATGGTGCTGGTGTCCTGGATCATGTGGTACGTCCCGTTCGGCATCATGTTCCTGGTGGGAAGTAAGATAGTGGAGATGGAGGATGTGGTTCTGTTAATAAGGCGGACAAAGACAATCGTGAAGTGGGGTCCGCGTCCCGCGCCAGAACCGCCACCGCGGACAGACGCCACCCAGACCCTCCCCTATAGGTCAAGGTTTTGCGGCCGGAGTCCGCACCTTTGGGGGGGGGTACTGTCACGTTCTGACCTTTATTTTCTGTGTTTTGTGTTTAGTTAGTATGGTCAGGGCGTGAGTTGGGTGGGTAGTCTATGTTTGTTTTTCTATGTTTTGGTTATTTCGATGTTTCGGCCTAGTATGGTTCTCAATCAGAGGCAGGTGTCATTAGTTGTCTCTGATTGAGAATCATACTTAGGTGGCCTGGGTTTCACTGTGTGTTTGTGGGTGATTGTTTCCTGTCTCTGTGTATGCACCAGATAGGACTGTAATTTGAGTTTTCACGTTTTCTTGTTTTGTTAGTTTGTTCATGTGTACCTTAAAGCATTAAAGAAGTACCATGGAAAATTACCACGCCGCGTATTGGTCCTCTGATCCGTTTCGCCTCTCTTCTTCGGAAGAAGAGGAGGAAACTCGTTACACCAGAGTTCCTCTGTGAAGATGGCAGAAACTTCCTGAAGGACAACAATCTCTGCAGCACTCCACCAGTGCTGAGGAGTGGCCAGACGTGAGCCACTCCTCAGTAAAAGGCACATGACAACCCGCTTGGAGTTTGCCAAAAGGCACCTAAAGGATCAAACCAAGATTTAACTCTTTGGCCTGAATGTCAAGCATCACATCTGGAAGAAATCTGGCACCATCACCATGGTGAAGCATGGTGGTGGCAGCATCATGCTGTGGGGAGGTTTTTCAGCGACTGGAAGACTAGTCAGGATTGAGGAAAAGTTTAATGTAACAAAGTACAGAGCGATACTTGATGAAAACCTGCTCAGGATGTCAGAAAACAAGACATGACAACGCAGGACTGGCTTCGGGGCCAAGTCACTGAATGTTCTTGAGTGGCCCAGCCAGAGCCCGGACTTGAACCCGATCGAACATCTCTGGAGAGACCTGAAAATAGCTGTGCAGCGACGCTCCCCATCCAACCTGACAGAGCTTGAGAGGATCTGCAGAGAAGAATGGGAAAAACTCCCCAAATGCCAAGCTTGTAGTGTCATACCCAAGAAGACTCAAGGCTGTAATCTTTGCCAAAGGTGCTTCAACAAAGTACTGAGTAATTATGTAAATGTAATATTTCCGTTTTTTTTTGTGCAAAAAATTTACTTTAATCACTGGTGGTGATGATCAGGAGGATGAAAATATTATTGTACCTTACTCCCTAAGATAATAAATTATTACTGACCCTTACTCCCTAAGATAATAAATTATTACTGACCCTTACTCCCTAAGATCATCAATTATTACTGAGCCTTACTCCCTAAGATCATCAATTAGTACTGAGCCTTACTCCCTAAGATCATCAATTATTACTGAGCCTTACTGCATAATAAGATCATCAATTATTACTGAGCCTTACTCCCTAAGATAATAAATTATTACTGAGCCTTACTCCCTAAGATAATAAATTATTACTGAGCCTTACTCATTAATAAGATCATAAATTATTACTGAGCCTTACTCATTAATAAGATCATAAATTATTACTGAGCCTTACTCCCTAAGATAATAAATTATTACTTAGCCTTACTCATTAATAAGATCATAAATTATTACTGAGCCTTACTCATTAATAAGATCATAAATTATTACTGAGCCTTACTCATTAATAAGATCATCAATTAATACTGAGCCTTACTCCTTAAAAAGATCATCAATTATTACTGAGCCTCTTCCATATGTTTCACTTTTTACATTTAACTATGCATTTATTCATTTAGCATAGGAATATACATTCCACTGTACAGTATGCATAGTACACAGTGTGTCCCCTATGATAAAACCTTTAACATTGTAACGGAAACCTGGCACTCGGTGAAGTCCCTTGTGGGAAGCAACAAGCCCAACCAGCAGGAACCCTCTTCTACTGTCGGGGTTGGGTTACACATCCCTGCTCGCCTCCCGTCCTCTTTTGCCTGGTTACCCTCCCCCTTTTCCACTGGTGTCATAATCACTGTGTAACCGGATGGTCACCTCCGTGTCATCAATGTATGACAAGTTGACTGTGCCCCTGTCCCTGTTGTTAAAGTTATTACAATGTGCTAAGGCATTCCTCCAGTGTCATTACCATTGCGTGACCTGTGTTTTGTCCCTGTGACAGCTGTTAAAAGGACACTAATGTGCCTGGCTATGTGTCATTGGCGTGTGACTGACCAGTTCACTATGTCCCTGTCACACTGTTGGAGGGAGGCCATTACAACTGAAAAGGAACCCTATTCCCTTACAGTGAACCACTCTGGGCTCTGGGAAAAAGATATGCATGCCATACAAGATTTACCCTGAAACTAACAAGGACTGGTATTAACTAATTAGCTCAGAATGTAGATGAGATAAAAGAGAGAGACAAAAAAACAGAGAAAGACAGCAATAGAGAAGGAGAGAGAACAACTGTGTAAACTGATGCTAATGGTTATAGGTTAAACTCATAAACTCACAAGGACCACCGTGGAGGTGAACGTCTATGGAGCAAACTGATCTCTGTTTCTCTCTGACTCGCTCTCTGTCTCTCTCCTTCTCTCCCTCTCAGTTCAATTCAGTTTAAGGGGCTTTATTGGCATGGGGAACATATGTTTACATTGTCAAAGCAAGTGAAATGAACAATAAAACATTTAAAGTAAACAGTCACAAAAGTTCAAAAATAATAAAGACATTTCAAATGACATATTATCTATATATACAGTGTTGTAATGATGTGCAAATAGTTACAGTGCAAAAGGGAAAATAAATAAACATACATATGGGTTGTATTTACAATGGTGGTTGTTCTTCACTGGTTGACCTTTTCTTGTGGCAACAGGTCACAAGTCTTGCTGCTGTGATGGCACACTGTGGTATTTCACCCAATAGATATGGGAGCTTATCAAAATTGGATTTGTGCACATAGCTTGTCTTCTCTTGAGAGTCCGGTTTGCCTTGGGCTCCCTTTGTCAATAGCAAGGCTATGCTTGCTGAGTCTGTACATAGTCAAAGATTTCCTTCATTTTGGGTCAGTCACAGTGGTCAGATATTCTGCCACTGTGTACTCTCTGTTTAGGGCCAAATAGCATTCTAGGTTGCAATTTTTGTTTTGTAAATTCTTTCCAATGTGTCAAGTCTTTTTGTTTTCTCATGATTTGGCTGGGTCTCTCTCTCTCTCTCTCTCTCGGTTTCCTCCTTCCTTCTCCAGCATTCAATTCATTTATCTGTTAATGTGGCACATATATGTAATATTGTTTTAAGAGTTTAAGAGACTCCCGACTCTTATTGTCACGCCCTGGTCAAAGTATTTTGTGTTTTTCTTCATGTATTTGGTCAGGCCAGGGTGTGACATGGGTTTTTGTATGTGGTGTGTAGCTTAGTGGGTTTGTAGCTTAGTGGGGTGTTCTAGGAGAGTCTATGGCTGTCTGAAGTGGTTCTCAATCAGAGGTAGGTGCTTATCGTTGTCTCTGATTGGGAGCCATATTTAGGCAGCCATATTCTTTGGTTGTATTGTGGGTGATTGTCCTGAGTGTCTTGATGTCCTTGTTAGATGTTAGTTGACACATGTATAGGCTGTTTCGGTTTTCGTTTCGTTTATTGTTTTGTAGTGTTCGTGTTTAGTCGTGTTTTACGTTTGTTTAAATAAACATGGATCACAATCGACACGCTGCAGTTTGGTCCGACTCTCCTTCACCATTAGAAAACCATTACACCTATCCCCCTCTCCAATGTTCACAGTGATTCAGTTACACTCACATTAAAAAATACCATAGTTTATACTATGGGAGGAATACTGTAGTATTCACTGCAGTGTTTTTGCAGACTTTACTGTAGTATTCACTGTATTATTTTTAGGGACTGAAGTCCACAAAAACACTACTGTGAATACTGTAGTATTTACTGCAGTATACTGTAGTATTGAAAAAGGTAGTATGTACTATATTAATTACTGTAGTGTTTTTGCAGACTGTAGTATAGTGTAGTATTTTTGTGGACTGTAGTATGGTATACTATAGTATTTTGGGGGACTGTGGTATACTTTAATAGTTACTGTTTTCTCAGACTGTAGTATTTACTAAAGTTTTGTTGTTTTTCTATCTTTGAGATTGTCACGGTCGTCCTCCTCTTCATCTGAAGAGGAGAGGTGAGAAGGATCGGAGGACCAAAATGCGTCGTGGTATGTGTTCATGATGAATATTTAATAAAAGAAAGCACTGAACACTGTATACAAACTATACAAAAACAATAAATGACCGTGAAGCTATAAATGAAATGAAACCTGTGCTGACACAAGCAAATAACATAGACAATCACCCACAAACAAACAGTGAAACCCAGGCTACCTAAGTATGATTCTCAATCAGAGACAACTAATGACACCTGCCTCTGAGAACCATACTAGGCCGAAACATACAAATCCCCAAATCATAGAAAAACAAACATAGACTGTCCACCCCAACTCACGCCCTGACCATACTAAATAAATACATAAACAAAGGAAATAAAGGTCAGAACGTGACAGAGATAGAGGTGGGGGACTTTCTCCTTGAGAAAACCTACAGGAGAATGTCTGTAGTATTTACTACATTGTTTTTTTGTGGATCATACTGTAGTATTTACTATAATATTCTACGGTATACAAAAATATTCTATAATAGGTACTACACGTGATCGAGGGATACTACAGTGTGTAGTATAGTATACTACATTTTACTACAGAATTATATAGTAAATACTGTAGTATTATATACTATAGTATATTCACCAGAGCAGGTGTCACTGTGTATCTGTGCGTGAGTGCCCCGTGCACGGGCGCGTGCGGCGTGCGCGGGCGCGTGCGGCGTGCGCGGGCATGCGCGTGTATGTCTATGTGTTTGTGTGCGTTCCAGCATTGCTGTGAGTGATTAACTCACCTCCCGACAGGGAAAGTGGCAGCCAGCAATAGCATAATGTAATTGGCAGGGAGATGTTGTTTGAGGCAGCAGTTGGATGCATTGATAATAAAACCCATGACACTTTGATTATTAATTCATTTTAATGAGCATTTTGTCAGTACCACGTGTGTTTGATAACCCACAAGCACAGCAAAATAAGCTATTCGTGTCCTTTATTAAAAGTATGAACCCACTGGGCACAGACGTGCAGTCTGATTTACATTTGTTTGATTTGTCAATTAATGTGAATTCAACATGAAATCAGCTAAATATTTCACCATGTCATTGAATTTAGGTTAAAAGTTGGGTGAAAAAAAGACTAAATGCCCGTTGATGACTTTTTGCAAATCCAATTCATTTTTCCATGTTGATTCAAGGTCATCACATAGATTTTGGGGGGTTGAAATGACCTGTACACAATGTTGATTCTAACAGTTTTTGCCCACATATCTAACTGGCTGCTACTGCCTGGCTCAAGACCACATTAGTCCATTGAGCTAAAATCCTAGATGTTAGCGTTTAGGAGCTGACTGTAATGAAAAGAAAATTCCAGCACACTGGTGATCTATAGTCTTTCTACGTCTACGTTTCTATAGTCTTTCTACGTTAATGGTAGTTTGACAGAAACATTGGCAAATAAGATCCATTAAATGTCGGAAACATCTTGATCACCTATGTGCAGCCATGGTCACGTTCTGACCTTTATTCCTTTTGTTTTGTATTTATTTAGTATGGTCAGGGCGTGAATTGGGGTGGGCAGTCTATGTTAGTTTTTCTATATGTTCTATTTCTGTGTTTGGCCTGATATGGTTCTCAATCAGAGGCAGCTGTCTATCGTTGTCCCTGATTGAGAACCATATTTAGGTAGCCTGTTTTCCTTTGTGTTTTGTGGTTATTTTCAGTCTTTGTGTGTCTGCACCAGATAGAACTGTTTCAGTTGTCACTTTGTTGTTTTGTACTTTTGAAGTGTTCAGTTGTTTATTAAAAAGATGAACACTAACCACGCTGCGCTTTGGTCCTCTCCTTCTTCTACCCAAGACAGCCGTTACAGCCATTTTTATCTCAATATCAACTGATTTCTGGGTAACAGTTAAACACATTACTGTGATTATTTTAAATAAATAAAAAATGGTCTAAAATAAACAAAAATAGCTTCTTAGTAAAATGCAATTCCTCAAGCAAGAAGTTTGCTTGGACTGCTTGGGAGTGGTCTGAGCGAGGGGTCTAATCGGAGGAGCCTAATGGAGGGGATGCGTAACCTGAAAATGAGCTGCTGTTGGTAGTGAGGAGGGCAAACTCTCTTTGTTATTGGTCTATTAACTTATATGTCCAAAAACACAAACTGATACTTCAGGTGGTTTTTTCAAACAGCTTTAACAAGAAGTGCATTATCATAATTTTCATAATCACGTTTTTGACTACACTGTCTCTTTACTGAAGATAAAAAAATATCTTCATGCATATAGCAGCACATAAGGTGTGCGAGTTTACTCTATAATAGCTTTTAGGAGCTCACAGGAAGTCTCAGGCAAGGTAGTTTGTTCTCTTTCTGTCTAGACAGGCCTTCTGCTGCAGGCACCGGAGGCTACAGACAAGGTTACTGTTAAGGGGAGATTAGCTTGGTGACCCACCTCACAGTGATCACCTTCACAGACTTGGCCGGATGCCACTGACTCCCCTCGGATGACCTTTACTCTTGTCCTACTTCTACGACCTTTCATCTTGTCCTGCTCCTAAGACCTTTTATCTTGTCCTACTTCTACGACCTTTCATCTTGTCCTGCTCCTATGACATTTTATCTTGTCCTACTTCTACGACCTTTCATCTTGTCCTGCTCCTAAGACCTTTTATCTTGTCCTACTTCTACGACCTTTCATCTTGTCCTGCTCCTATGACCTTTCATCTTGTCCTGCTCCTATGACATTTTATCTTGTCCTACTTCTACGACCTTTCATCTTGTCCTGCTCCTAAGACCTTTTATCTTGTCCTACTTCTACGACCTTTCATCTTGTCCTGCTCCTATGACCTTTCATCTTGTCCTGCTCCTATGACCTTTCATCTTGCCCTGATCCTAAGACCTTTTATCTTGTCCTACTCCTACAATTTTTCATATTGTCCTACTCCTATGACCTTTTATCTTGTCCTGCTCCTATGACTTTTCATCTTGTCCTACTCCTATAACTGACAGGGACAACTTCATTGTTAAGCTTTTCAAGGTTGGACTGGGAGTTAGCAGAATTGAATCTACAGCTTTAAGCAAATGTCTGGAAGTGAATACACCTGAAGGGGACTGTGTGTGTCCACCACAGTCCCTGTACGCAAATCAGTAGTCTGAGGTGTCTTATTTGAGGCCAGGATTTTATCTAATCAGCAGCAGATCCGCCTTATAGCACACTTCACATTTGAAGGTAATTTATGATTGAGCTGACATGTTCAGCATTTACCGTGATTGCGGTATGTGTGAACACAAAACATTGCCTTTAAATTGTGCATAGCTGAAAAAGCTTGATTGGATTAAATCCCGGCTGTAGACAAGTAAAATGTATAATATTATTGTGGATGCTTAGTGGAAATTGACTCTCACCTGTCCAACTCTCTCCTAGTGCTTAATTTGTAAATTGGGACCTGCCGGAACAAAAAGTGAGCTGAGAGGAGGACCTGGGGGCACCAGAACGCATTACAATAAAATATTATAATAAAGCAGGGCATATGTATCTTGGTTTTTGCGTGCTGGCATAGAGCACTAGAGTAGAGGCGCTGGCATAGAGCACTAGAGTAGAGGTGCTTGCAGAAGTTGCACACAGGGGGATTCTTTTTCTAAGCCTAGGGTCTGGGAAACGGCACACTTATTGTACAATACTAGGAGGAAATTATAGTCCTGAAAAAACTTTCCAGTTTCACAGACTCACTCAATGATGCACAGCTCACTCTACTTGGAAGTTGATTACATATTTGGTAGCCTACAGACAGTTTAGTATTCTCTTTTCAGCAGAATCCAAGGCCTGTTTTGCATGTTGTTCACTGATAGATAAACGGTGCGTTCCCGACGGTAGGAATGCCTTGTGATTGGGCAACACACAAAACACACAATAAGCTATTGATCCTCTGTGGCTAAATGATAGACCTACTCCTGGTGTAGTATTCTGAATAATTTAATTTATGGTGTGGCACCTCCAGCGCCCTTCCCTATGATTCTATAAGGAAATAAGTTTAGAAAAAAAAGACCACATTTACACCACACAGAGACGCTTACAAAGCTCTCCCTTGCCCTCCATTTGGCAAACATGACCATAATTCCATCCTCCTGATTCTTGCTTACAAGCAAAAACTAAAGCAGGAAGTACCAGTGACTCACTCAATTCGGAAGTGGTCAGATGACGCAGATGCTACGCTACAGGACTGTTTTGCTAGCATAGACTGGAATATGTTCCGGGATTCATCCACCTCAGTCACTGACTTCATCAATTAGTGCATCGACGACGTCGTTCCCACAGTGACCGTACATGCATATCCAAACCAGAAGACACGAGGCAACATCCACTCCGAGCTAAAGGCTAGAGCTGCCACTTTCAAGGAGTGGGACACTAATCCCAACACTTATAAGAAATCCCGCCATGCCCTCAGACAAACCATCAAACAGGCAAAGTATCAATACAGGACTAAGATTGAGTCCTACTACACTGGCTCTGACGCTCGTCAAATGTGGCAGGGCTTGCAAACTATTACGGACTACAAAGGGAAACCCAGCCACGAGCTGCCCAGTGACGCAAGCCTACAAGACGAGCTAAATGCCTTTTATGCTCGCTTGGAGGCAAGCAACACTGAAGCATGCATGACAGCACCAGCTGTTCAGGACAACTGTGTGATCACAGTGTTGAAAGGCTGGTCATGGCTCATATAAACACCATAATCCTGGGAAACCCTAGACCCACTCCAATTTGCATACCACCCCAACAGATCCACAGAAGACGAAATCTTAATCGCACTCCACACTGCCTTTTCCCACCTGGACAAAATGAACACATATGTGAGAATGCTATTCATTGACTACAGCTCAGCATTCAACACTATAGTGCCCTCAAAGCTCATCACTAAGCTAAGGACCCTAGGACTAATGACTAAAGACTAAAGACCCCTGCAACTGGAATCTGGAATTCCTGACGGCCACCCCCAGGTGGTAAGGGTAGGAAACACAACATCTGTCACACTGATCCTCAACACTGGGGTCCCTCAGGGGTGCGTTCTCAGTCCCCTCCTGTACTCCCTGTTCACTCACGACTGGGTGGCCAAGCACGACTCCAACACAATCATTACGTTTGCTGACGACATAAAAGTGGTAGGCCTGATCACCGACAATGATGAGACAGCCTATAGGAGGTCAGAGACCTGGTAATGTGGTGCCAGGACAACAACTTTTCCCCCAATGTGAGCAAGACAAAGGAGATGATTGCGTCACCGCCAGGTATGGCAACTGCTCGGCATCCAACCGTAAGGCGCTACAGAGGGTAGTGCGTACAGCCCCGTACATCACTGGGGTCAAGCTTCCTGCCATCCAGGACTTCTATACTAGGCGGTGTCAGAGGAGGGCCCGAAAAATTGTCAAAGACTCCAGTCATCCAAGTCATAGACTGTTCTCTCTGCTACCGCACGGCAAACACTACCGGAGCGCCAAGTCTAGGTCCAAAAGGCTCCTTTACAGCTTTACCCACAAGCCATAAGACTGCTGAACAACAAATCAAATGGTCACCCAGACTATTTACATTGACCCCCCTTGTTTGTTATTGTCATTTTATTGTGTTACTTTTAATTACATTTTTTACTATAGTTTATTTAGTAAATATTTTCTGCATTGTTGGTTAAGGGCTTGTAAGTAAGCATTTCACGTTAAGGTCTACATCTCTTGTAGTCGGTGACAAACACCATTTGATTTGACTTTAAGTGCAATGCTGGACAGATGAGAGTTGCAGGCTCATGTTTATCAGAGCAGAGAGAGGGAGAGGGATCATAGAAAGGGAGTTCTGTAAGAGATACAGGCACGCATTTCACTCTCAACACAGCAATGGCCACGCATTGGTCTATACAGGCTATAGGTTTGAGCAAACCATAAACCTGGGAAAGCCCAGCATGAATCAATTATTATAATATCGGGCACGTTTTCACATGATGTGTTTTAGCGGGCAGGAGAATTACTTGAATTAACTCTGATTTTATTATAATTTTTACATTGCAAACGGTGAAAATACATTTTCATACCAAGAGAGGTACTGAAACTTGCCAAATGGGTTTCGCAATGAAGCATTCCAAAATTGAGGGGTTCCCCTGTTCCGGCAGGATCCGGCTCAAACTAAGCACTGCTGTCTGTCATCAGATCAGATAAAGAAGGGAGGGAAGCTATGTTAGACAGGCACTGTTCTCTGAGGTTAACTTCCTGTTTCCTGTGTTATTGTTGATATCAGAAAGACGTCACACTGTTCTCTGAGGTTAACTTCATGTTTACTGTGTTGTTATTGTTGACATCAGACGTATGTCACACTGTTCTCTGAGGTTAACTTCCTGTTTCCTGTGTTGTTGTTGTTGAGATCAGACATACATCACACTGTTCTCTAAGGTTAACTTCCTGTTTCCTGTGTTGTTGTTGTGTTTGCTGTGTGCTGTAAGGCTGGGGCAGCCAGAGCTCCAAGGTGCACATCCACCACAGCACCTGGCTGCACTTCCCTGGTCACAACCTGCGCTGGCTCCTCACCTTCATCCTCCTCTTTGTCCTGGTCTGTGAGATTGCTGAGGGCATCGTCTCCGATGGGTGAGTCCATTTCCCCCTAATCCATTACTGCAGTGGTTCTCAACCCTTTATTTATTTATTTTATTTTTATTTCACCTTTATTTAACCAGGTAGGCAAGTTGAGAACAAGTTTTCATTTACAATTGCGACCTGGCCAAGATAAAGCAAAGCAGTTCGACACAAACAACGACACAGATGGAGACAAACAAACATACAGTCAATAATACAGTATAAACAACTCTATATACGATGTGAGCAAATGAGGTGAGAAGGGAGGCAAAGGCAAAAAAAGGCCATGGTGGCAAAGTAAATACAATATAACAAGTAAAACACGTGACTATTGTCTTGAGATGTTGCTTCAATATATCCACAAAATTTTCCTCCATCACGATGCCATCTATTTTGTGAAGTGCATCAGTTCCTCCTGCAGCAAAGCACCCACACAACATGATGCTACCACCACCATGCTTCACGGTTGGGATGGTGTTCTTCAGCTTGCAAGTCTCCCCCTTTTTCCTCCAAACATAATGATGGTCATTATGGCCAAACAGTTACATTTTTGGATTTTTTAGATTTTCCCATGATGTCAAGCAAACAGGCACCGAGTTTGAAGGTAGGCCTTGAAATACATTCACAGGTACACCTCCAATTGACTCAAACGATGTCAATTAGACAAACAGAATCTTCTAAAGCCAAGACACAATTTTCTGGGATTTTCCAAGCTGTTTAAAGGCACAGTCAACTTAGTGTATGTAACTTCTGACCCACTGGAATTGAAATGCAGTGAATTATAAGTGAAATAATCTGTCTGTAAACAATTGTTGGAAAAATGACTTGTGTCATGCACAAAGTAGATGTCGTATCTGACTTGCCAAAACTATAGTTTGTTAACAAGAAATTTGTGGGGTGGTTGAAAAACAAGTTTTAAACTTCTGACTTCAACTGTATATATATATATATATAATGGCCCATATTTGTTTTGTGTATATGTATACACTACCGTTCAAATGTTTGGGGTCACTTAGACATTTCCTTGTTTTTGCAAGAAAAGCTCATTTTTTGTCCATTAAAATGACATCAAATTGATCAGAAATACGTTAAAGACATTGTTAATGTTGTAAATTGGTATTGTAGCTGGAAACGGCAGATTTTTTTATGGAATATCTACATATGCGTACAGAGGCCTATTATCAGCAACCATCACTCCTGTGTTCCAATGGCATGTTGTGTTAGCTAATCCAAGTTTAGCATTTTAAAAGGCTAATTGATTATTAGAAAACCCCTTTGCAATTATGTTAGCACAGCTGAAAACTGTTGTTCTGATTAAAGAAGCAATAAAACTGGCCTTCTTTTGACTAGTTGAGTATCTGGAACATCAGCATTTGTGGGTTCTATTACAGGCTCAAAATGGCCAGAAACAAAGTACTTTCTTCTGAAACTCGTCAGTCTATTCTTATTCTGAGAAATTAAGTCTATTCCATGCGAGAAATTGCCATGAAACTGAAGATCTCGTACAACGCAGTGTACTACTCCCTTCACAGAAAAGCGCAGAACTGGCTCTAACCAGAATAGAAAGAGGAGTGGGAGGCCCCAGTGCACAACTGAGCAAGAGGACAAGTACATTAGTGTGTCTAGTTTGAGAAAGAGACGCCTCACAAGTCCTCAACTGGCAGTTTCTTTAAATAGTACCCACAAAACACCAGTCTCAATGTCAACAGTGAAGAGGCGACTCCGGATTGCTGGCCTTCTTTTTCTTTGCAGAGTTGCAAAGAAAAAGCCATATCTCAGACTGTCCAATAGAAAGAAAAGATTCAAATGGGCAAAAGAACACAGACACTGGACAGAGGAACTCTAAAAGGCCAGCATCCCGGAGTCGCCTCTTCACTGTTGACGTTGACACTAGTGTTTTGCTGGTATTATGTAATGAAGCTGCCAGTTGAGGACTTGTGAGGCGTCTGTTTCTCAAATATGCAGTGTATTCGGGAAGTATTCAGACCCTTCCCTTTTTCCACATTTTGTTATGTTACAGCCTTGTTCTAAAACTGATTAAATAAAACATTTTCCTCATCAATCTACACACAATACCCCATAAAGACAAAGCGAAAAAAGGTTTTGAGAATATTTTGCAAATTTATAAAAAACATAAATACCTTATTTACAGAAGTATTCAGATCCTTTGCTATGAGACTCGAAATGTAGCTCTGGTGCATCCTGTTTCCATTGGTCATCCTTGAGATGTTTCTACAACTCGATTGCAGTCCACTTGAGGTAAATTCAATTGATTGGACACACACCTGTCTGTCTATGTTAGGTTCCAGAGTTGACAGTGCATGGCAGAGCAAAAACCAATTCATGAGGTCAAAGGAATTGTAAGAAACAAGCCTGAAACCTTGAACAAAGACTGTTGACATCTAGTGGAAGCTATAAGAAATGCAATCTGGGAGCTGGATTTGGATATGACCCCATACGTTCCATTGGAAGAGCATGGGCTCTCAAAACAAACAATATTCTGATTGTTTTTGGGGGGGATTTTCTCCTACCATATCAATTATGCTATAGTCTCAAACATTATATTAACATTCGTACAAATAGACCCTAGCCTGAACTCAGCATTTGTTTTGTGTGTGCAGTCACCATACAGTCCCCTACAGTCTACTACACAGGATTATTATTGTCTGTGGAATTGAAATGAATGTAAGAGCTCTCCTGCTGCTCTCCAGTCTTTCACTCCAAAATACCATTCACTATCACAGAATGCCTGATTGTAGCTATTATATGGCATTGTTGTATGACATATTAAAGCTACAATCAAGTTGTATATAGAATGATTTTAAACGCACCGATTGGGATGTGTGTGTGTGTGTGTGTGTGTGTGTGTGTGTGTGTGTGTGTGTGTGTGTGTGTGTGTGTGTGTGTGTGTGTGTGTGTGTGTGTGTGTGTGTGTGTGTGTGTGTGTGTGTGTGTGTGTGTGTGTGTGTGTGTGTGTGTGTGTGCGTGTGTGTGTGTGTGTGTGCGTGCGCGCGTATGTTCTCCCAGGTTCACCCAGTCCCTCCAACTGCACCTGTACATGCCTGCAGGCCTGGCCTTCATGGCTGGGATCACCTCCATCATCTACTACCACAACATAGAGACCTCCAACTTCCCCAAGCTACTGCTAGGTAAGGCTCCTTAAAACTTACCTCCAACTTCCCTAACCTACTGCTGGGCAGGGCTCATGGTTCTCGAAGCACTTTTCAGTGCACTGTAACAAATTTCTGAAAATTTACAGCAAAACTTTCAGTTAGCTACGGTACTGTAAAGAGCAATGCATTATGGGGGCTCAATGGCATTCCACTACGCTGCTATACAACTCTATTACCTGTTTTGCTGTATATTTACAGCAGCATAGTGTCAATTATGGTTCATTGTGGAAAAATTTTGTCGGTGGTGAAAGAATACCTGGCTAATTAACATATTTTGAGGCGTGCCTATAGTTTTAATGACTCCAACCTAGTGTATGTACACTTCCAACTTCAACTGTATATAGGCCTAAGGCTGAAACAATAAGAAGACACAGTAGCAGAAGAAATTCAGCCACTTTTTTGTTTCATCACAAAACTAGACTTCACCAGACATCAATCAGTCACAAAACATGACCTACAGCATGGTCAAGAAAGTTAATGTTTTCAACATTTTCAGATTACTAAACAACTATGGATTTAGAACCATGGAGAGTTACTGCAAGGTGCAAAGATAACAGGAGTTGGCTCCACTATTCCAGCAACATTTTAACTTCAACATCATCTAATCACCTATGCTTACTCTTCTACAGCGACAACTAAAAGATACCAAAACGATTTAGTCCAATCAACGTAAGATGTTTTATTTATTTATTTTATTTCACCTTTATTCAACCAGGTAGGCAAGTTGAGAACAAGTTCTCATTTACAATTGATACCTGACCAAGATAAAGCAAAGCAGTTCGACAGATACAACGACACAGAGTTACACATGGAGTAAAACAAACATACAGTCAATAATACAGTATAAACAGGTCTATATACAATGTGGCTGTCCAGGGTACTGATATCTGTGTGTGTGTGTGTGTGTGTGTGTGTGTGTGTGTGTGTGTGTGTGTGTGTGTGTGTGTGTGTGTGTGTGTGTGTGTGTGTGTGTGTGTGTGTGTGTGCTTGCAAGTAGAAAAAAAAAGTTACCTCACCCTACTTGTAGAGACATGGCAGCAATGCCGTCCTCCTCTTTCATGTTGCCTGGACGGTCATGGAATCTGTTATACAGTACACGCTTTCAGTTTTTGTTGTCCTAGGCTACCTGGCGAAAATGCTTGCTCACTGGCCTATCTTCCTTTCATGGGCAACAATGTGCCAGGCTTACTACATCTAGCTACATGTTGAATGTTCATCCTCCAAGCCAGGGGCACAATGTATACATTTATGGTTATATCAAAATTGCAATTATAATCATTGGCCAGTAGGGAGAATTAAGTAAAACCAGTCGAAATACCTATCTCCATCCATGGCTAATTAAGGAAAGGGACCATTTTTATCTAGCTAGCTAGCCACCGGAGAACAACAACACAATTAGATGCAACAATTACATTTTTCTGTCAATGACGTCTGGATTCTGGTGATGTGATTGGTGTCAAGCCAAATCCAAACTCTCTTCCATTGACATTATTTTTTTAATGCGCTAAGACCATTCACAGCTGAGCTCGCTCACTTTATTTAGCTCAACTCAGATTGGCTATTTTTTTTTTTTTTTTTTACGTTATCAAGGGAGGCCACATGCTTGCAGGATTCCCTTGCATTCAATACTATGAGCAGCAACAATGTCATACTCTTTTTGACCAGACAGCATCAAATAGTTGGACTACACAGACAGAGGGGTGCTTTTTCTTTCGCTCTCGCTCAGGATGCTTTCTCCGGTGAGATACATTCAGCCTCTTACAAATTGAAGGACATTTCTGAAACACAGAGCAACGAAAGATACATTATTTTGTATTTTGTTTTATTTTTTATTTTGTGCACAATTTTGTGGAAGCCTGGCTTCCTTGGCAGCCATGAATACGCACCACTGGGGCAGAGGTCATTAGCATAATACCCAGCAGACTGCTTTGCAAGTGTTCAGTTTTACATTTACATTTTGGTCATTTAAAGCTCACGCTCTTATCTAGAACAACTTACAGACAGTGTATTAACCTAAAGGTAAACAAGAATATGCCACAGTCATAGCAAATAAAATGATTCTGTTTACCGTTAACGAAAATGTTGTAGTTAAGCAAGCTTCTTGCAAGTATGTATAAAAAAAACTGTAAACATTGCCTGTAATTTACTGTAAAAATTACATGTTTGATAGTGTTTGTGTATGCATACAGTGTGGGTGTGTGCATAAAGCGTGTGTGTGCATGTATGCAAAAAGTGTGCGTGTGTAGGTGCGTTTATGCATAAAGTGTGTGCGTGTGTGCATAAAGTATGTGTGCGTGTGTGCATAAAGTATGTGTGCATGCAAACTATGGCAGAATGGTCACCACACTTTAATGCACAGTTCACCTCACTTTAGGACTTAACATGAAAACGTCCATCTTCAACTGCTGAGGTCTGCCTCTCTGCAGTGCAAAGAAGCCACAGGTTGTAGAAGAGATGCCCAATTACTGTGTGGTCGAGAGCAACTGAATGGTGGATAAACCTTGTATGACTCACTGTAGCCTTGCTGGCCCCGAAGGCCTTCTAAGCACAATCAATGAGCAATTCAATGATGTACTTACTATAAGTGGTTTGGTCTAAACCAGGGATGGGCATCTGGCGGGGGAACTCAGTGGGGGTCTCATCTTAATGTTGAGAAATAGAATCATAGAATACACCAGGTGCAATTTTGAAATGTGATTGTGCATCAGCAGTTTTTTTTCTTGTTATGTCTGTCAATGACAGTCACTCAGTTAGCCCATGTCAGTAAAAAAACATAAATTGGTAAATTAGTCTAGCCAGCTACCTAAATTTGTAGTAATGATGGTAAAATTACCAACCGGGACCTCCATTGATTTTGTTACTCACTGTCATATCATATTCAAAACTGCAAACATTGGCAAAATGAGTAGACTTGCAGCGAACATGCTTTAAAACTTCTTATTGTTCTCTCCGCTGTCAAGATGGAGACGCAAAAATATTTTGCTCGCAATGTGGGGAGTTCCCCACAACAAAATTTCACTTAGGGCCCCCTGATGTGTCGGTATGGATAAGCAGACCTCCAAACCACTCATGATTTTCAGATTTTTTTTGTGCCCCTCCCATCAAAGTTGTTTAGCCTTGGTCTAAACCATAGGCATTACAAATGAACTGTTAATCAAGATGTACGGTTCATTATGTAGAGATGGCTTTGGATCTATAGGTCAGATTGTGTTAATGGGATTTATCTGTTGATTGAACGATTGGAATATTCCACCCTCAATCCATATAATTGTATGGAATTGATTAGAATGCATACAATTATAGTCAGAATTATGGTTAAACAATATAGCTAATGTTTATGTCTTCATGGTATTTTAAAGACAGACTGTCTGAGCGCAATTCGGCGCCGACCTAACTAGAGATTTGGGAGAGAACGGGGAGTACGGCTCAAGGTCTTCCTAATCTCTATCGGCTGGGTAGCAGGACATGGCTATTAATTATACTGCAGTTCGAAGTAGACAAATAATGTAGTAGAATATTATATGTGTGTCCGCTGAGCAGGAGTCAGAGATATGATTTGTGTAAAGACTGTATACTTGTATATATTCCGAACCGATATTAGGTTGAAATGGGATCGTTTTTTCCCCCAATAATGTGTACTGTAGTTATTCTCGTAAATCATTTGTATTGAATAAGTAGTGATTCAAATAACAGCTGAGAATATTAAAGGTCCTGCACAGTCAAGATCATGTTTTTATGAAATTTGATGATATTCAATGAAACCAGATCAAAGTAGGATGGCCAAAGTATGAAAAATACCTCATAAAAGTACTGGTCCCCTCCCCTGTGTCAAAAACTTGGATTCAAACGGCGGGATTATAAGGGGTTTTGTGACATTACCAAACCCCTCTAATTCTTATAATACACCAACGGTAACGTCTTATTCTCTTACCAAATTTAGTACCGTCTTGTAAGCAACGTCACAAAAGGCGTGTTCGCAGAAGGGCGCGGGTAACATTGCTAGCTAGGTAGCTAGTCTACTGGTGCCAAAATTTACTGCAGCGTATCAACAAATGTAATAATTATATGTTTTGCCTATTCATCTAAGGCAGGGGTCTCCAACAGGTCTATTGTAAACTAGCAGTAGCTTGCAGCGCACCTATGAGTAGCTCGTGAGACAATTCTGAAAGTACGTGCAATTTTCCGAAAAACTGTCATAATAAAATCTCAAATCTAATAAATGCAATTTTGACATTATCCCACCCCTGGCCACTATTGGCTTAAAAAGCCAAAACGAACTGCAAATTCATTTCTAGCTATATTGCCTCTGTCTGTGTGTGGTGCGTGTATTTGTCCATCACTCAGTGTGTAGCCAGTTGATGTGATAACCCTCTTATGGGTTGAACAGAAATACTTTTACCAAAACATTTCATGAAATGAGCAGCAGCAGTACAGAACTGTCCCTAGACCAGTACATTAGATGGCACATTCCTCACTCGGTTGATTCGCAATTAAAGGGCCAGATGCGCAATTTAAGGGGAATTATACAAAAAAATATAAAACGTGTTCATTTTCTTCCAGACCTAAATAAATTCAAATGTGATTTAAGCATTGACATGGACTCAGAACATTGTTGTTTTGCTATGAACAATTGTAATTTTGAGAGTGAAAAACGAAACAAAAATCTAAAACCAGGAAAAATAGAACAGAGAGCCATAAATTTGGAAAATATTAAACAGAACATGTGGGGGGAGAATCACAGATTTTATAGAGCCCCCTTAGAGTTGTTAATTAACCATTATTTTACCAGGCATATTGACAGAAAACAGAGTGCACTACTTTCTCTTGTTCACCAAGGACCTGGGGAAGAGTTGCAGGGGAGGGGAGAAGAGAAGAATGTGCCAATTTGAAAACTAGAAAAAAATGAGTAGCTCACGACATGTTTCATTTTCTTTAAGTAGCTCTCATGCTAGAAGAAGTTGGAGACCCCTGATCTAAAGGCAAATATATTTATAGGCTTCCCCTTTCATCTGTGACTGGTATTAGCTAGTTACTGGCTAGTTGGTCTTCAGCCAGCATGGAACGAAAGGGGGGAGGGTTGTTTAAAACTCTGACGCAGTTGTCATGAAGAGATATGCCAAATGGAAAATGTATTCAAATTCTTGATATTGTTGATAGTCTTGGTTTATGAATCATTTCTGGCAGTCTGGCTCTGTCTTTGGATTGGATGTTGTTTGAGGTGCTTTGTGTTTCAACAAATTTGCTTGAGATGATCTTACTACAACGCTGCTTCCATGTTGCTTGACACAGGGGGAGAGAAAATGGGTTGGTGTTTAAAATGCAGGCCATATTTCTGTTATGAACATCTGTAGAATTCATGGGGGACAAATACACCAAATACCAGAATGCTCAGCACACTCTCCTACGAGACTCAGTTACCATGGTTACTCTCCCATCAAAAATGTATGTAGATATACAAATGACATCTGTCAGGTAATCTAGGATGTGTCATGGGGATTTAAAATGGATAGCATATGTCAGTGATTTGTCTTTCGACAGGTAGGCACGGTAATTCTGACCGTTTATAACAGCAGTATATTCCCTATTGGCACTGAGTTGTAACATCAGAAATGCTATGACACAAAATGTGAACTAAACTTACAAAAGCAGAGGAAAGAAAGGGAACATGGATTATAAAATGTATGCATGATATTCATTTCACACTCACTGTGCCTCAACAGAAGATAGTCCACTCCCGATCCAGTGTGCAGTTCACCAGAAACACATTTCCTTTGACTTACCCTGGATATCTGCATCATCTGTTAGGAATGAATAGGACATTCCTAACCCTTTACATTTATCAGGAGTTGACTTGAAATTACTGCCGTGGTCAGACTGAGTGGGGATTTCCTTTGGATTCCAGACATGTTCTAATGTTCCTCTCTGATCTTCTCTAAAGCCCTACTGTTCTACTGGGTCTTGGCCTTTCTGATGAAAACCATCAAGTTCGCCAAGTACACGGAGCACAGCGTTGGCCTGAGACAACTCCGCTACTGCATCACAGGACTCCTGGCCCTGCTCTACGGACTACTACTGGCTGTGGAGATCAATGTCATACTGGGCAGGGTGAGCATCAGTGTGTGGGAGGGGGATGGTATGTGTGTGTGTGCCCATGCATTTGTGTGTGCCTTTTTGTGTGTCACCCTAGAGTGCGTGAGTGCGTGTTTTGATTTTACTCAGTGTGACTAGCGGCCATCTCTTTCCTGTGCTTTAATTAGCTCTCCCTTCTTTCAATCTACTGTTGAATTTTGGATGAACCTGCACATTGGATGATCAGCATTGCTGCCTACAGGTCTCCTCATTAGGCTAATAGATCAGGCATAATATGCTGGGTTGTTGTGACAAACACTTACCTCTACTAGAGGTTCTTGATGAGCTTTTTTTGCCTGGATGTCTGGATGAGGCATCATTTTAATCCATGGTAGTTCTGTCTGGAAGAGATGTATCCCCTTCTCGGAAAAAAAATACTTGTTTTGGGGAGGAGCTCATTACAATAATACTCAGCATGCTTTTCAAATTGTAAATTTTTACATTACATTTATATTTAGTTATTTTATCAGAGGCTCAAACCATAGTGTATCTAACTTCTGATACCAATGCAGGGTGAAAAGTGGCCAGAACATTGAACTGCTATACATTTTTTACTTTAAAAAGTGTTTTGTATAACAGCTATCGAAAGTATCTTTCTACAAAATACATTGGAGTGTACAGTACTTCAACCCAGAGTAACAACAATGAGAAAATACTCAGCAGTAATTAATATATACAGTATATAAACTCAGCAAAAAAAGAAACATACCTTTTTCAGGACCCTGTTTCAAAGATAATTCGTTAAAATCCAAATAACTTTACAGATCTTCATTGTAAAGGATTTAAACACTGTTTACCATGCTTGTTCAATGAACCATAAACAATTAATGAACATGCATCTGAACAACATATGAACATGCAACACCTTACAGACAGTAGGCAATTAAGGTCACAGTTATGAAAACTTAAGACACTAAAGAGGCCTTTCTACTGACTCTGAAAAACACCAAAAGAAAGATGCCACGGGTCCCTGCTCACCTCCGTGAACATGGCTTAGGCATGCTGCAAGGAGGCATGAGGACTGCAGATGTGGCCAGGGCAATAAATTGCAATGTCTGTACTGTGAGACGACGAAGACAGCGCTACAGGGAGACAGGACAGACGGCTGGTTGTCCTCACAGCAGCAAACCACTTGTAACAACACCTCTACAGGATCGGTTCATCCGAACATCACACCTGCCGCAATAGGCTGAGAGAGGCTGGACTGAGGGCTTGCAGCCCTGTTGGAAGGCAGGTCCTCACCAGACATCACTGGCAACAATGTCGCCTATGGGCACAAAAATACTGTCGCTGGACCAGACAGGACTCGCGGATTTGTGTCACCGGATTCGCGTTTTTTCATCGAAGAATGAGCATTACACAGAGGCCTGTACTCTGGAGCGGGATCGATTTGTGGAGGGTCCGTCATGGTCTGTGGCGGTGTGTCACAGCATCATCGGACTGAGCTTGTTGTCATTGCAGGTGTTACAGGGAAGACATTCTCCTCCATCATGTGGTACCCTTCTTGCAGGCTCATCCTGACATGACCCTCCAGCATGACAATACCTCCAGCCATACTGCTTGTTCTGTGCATGATTGCCTGCAAGACAGGAATGTCAGTGTTCTGCCATGGCCAGCGAAGAGCCCGGATCTCAATCCCATTGAGCATGTCTGGAACCTGTTGGATCGGAGGGTGAGGGCTCGGTCCATTCCCCCCAGAAATGTCCGGGAACTTGCAGGTGCCTTGGTGGAAGAGTGGGTAACATCTCACAGCAAGAACTGGCAAATTTGGTGCAGTCCATGAGGAGGAGATGCACTGCAGTACTTAATGCAGCTGGTGGCCACACCAGATACTGACAGTTACTTTTGAATTAACCCCCCCTTTGTTCAGGGACACATTTTTCCATTTCTATTAGTCACATGTCTGTGGAACTTGTTCAGTTTGTCTCAGTTGTTGAATCTTTTTATGTTCATACAAATATTTACACATGTTAAGTTTGCTGAAGATAAATGCTGTTGACAGTGAGAGGACGTTTCTTAATTTGCTGAGTTTATTTCAAATACATATAGCATATAAATATATCTATAGTTTTTCAACCGAATGAGTACAAAAATAGTTGCAGGCTAGCAATGAATTAAAAATAAATCGTACGTTTTTGGTTTTACCTGCTGGGTCAATTCTCGGTTTGTGTTTCTAAATAGCAGTGTGTGTGGAAGTCATGTGTCTATGCCATAATTCTTCAGTAACCTAGTTTCCCCCAAGCTGAGACTCTCACTGCTGAACTGAGCTGAACTGACTGTGTTACTTAGGAACAAAAGTGTTGCATAGAGTAAAACACTAATGCAATATTCACTGCATGAGAAACTAGGCAATGCTCCCGTTTCAGCACTCAGGGTACCAGAGGTGTATCTCACTGTTAGGCCTGATGCAGGCCTTACTTCTTTCTCTCTCCTTTCATCTATTCTCGTCCTTTTCTCTTCTCGTTTCCTCGCTTGTCTTATTTTCTCTTCTCTTCAACATACAGTACCAGTCAAAAGTTTGGACACACCTACTCATTCAAGGGTTTTTCTTTATTTTTACTATTTTCTACATTGCGGAATAATAGTGAACACATCAAAACTATGAAATAACACACATGGAATCATGTAAATTAGTAGCCCAAAAAAGTGTGAAACAAATCAAAATATATTTTATATTTGAAAATCTTCAAAGTAGCCACCCTTTGCCTTGATGGCAGCTTTGCACACAATTGGCATTCTCTCAACCAGCTTCACCTGGAATGCTTTTCCAACAGTCTTGAAGGAATGTACACATATGCTGAGCAGTTGTTGGCTGATTTTCCTTCACTCTGCGGTCCAACTCATCCCAAACCATCTCAATTGGGTTAAGGTCGGGTGATTGTCAAGGCCAGTGATAATCCCACGAAGTGCAAACCAGATGGGATGCCGTATCACTGCAGAAAACTGTGGTAGCCATGCTGGTTAAGTGCGCCTTGGTATTCTAAAATCACAGACAGTGTCACCAGCAAAGCACCCCCACACCATCACACCTCCTCTTCCATGCTTCGCAGTGGGAGCCACACATGAGAAGACCATCCGTTCACCTACTCTGCGTCTCAGTTGGAATCAAATTTGGACTCTTCAGACCAAAAGACAGATTTCCACCGGTCTAATGTCCATTGTGTGTGTTTCTTTGCCCAAGCAAGACTCTTCTTCTTATTGGTGTCCTTTAATAATAATAATAATAATAATATATGCCATTTAGCAGACGCTTTTATCCAAAGCGACTTACAGTCATGTGTGCATACATTCTATGTATGGGTGGTCCCGGGGATCGAACCCACTACCCTGGCGTTACAAGCGCCATGCTCTACCAACTGAGCTACAGAAGGAAACATAGCCTGATCCCTGCTTTTCAACCATGAAGGCCTGATTCACGCAGTCTCCTCTGAAGAGTTGATTTTGAGATTTGTCTGTTACTTGAACTCTTTGAAGCATTTCTTTGGGCTGCAATCTGAGGTGCAGTTAACTCTAATTAATTTATCCTCTGCAGCAGAGGTAACTCTGTCTTCCTTTCCTGTGGCGGTCCTCATGAGAGCCAGTTTCATCATAGCGCTTGATGGTTTTTGTGACTGCACTTGAAGAAACTTTCCGGATTGACTGACATTCATGTTTTAAAGTAATGATGGACTGTCGTTTCTCTTTACAATGTAGAAAATAGTAATACTAAATTAAAACCCTTGAATGATTAGGTGTGTCCAAACTTTTGACTGGTACTGTAGCTCTAAAATTGAAATGCTCAAGTAAACACAATTCAGGGGTATTATTTCAGTGTCTAATACAGGGAGGATTTGCCAAGGTGTTGATACTTTTGCCAACCCGTTATCAGGAAACCCATAATTTATTACACAACAGAGCCAACTTCACGATCAAATACTCTTCATCACCCATAATGATCAGAAACTATCTGTGATATCCAGTGGAGAACAGGCCAACAATATAATTAACAAAACTTGGATTAAGTAAGTGTTTCTGAAACTGGATGTATGTTAGCGAATAGTTGCGTACTTCATTGCATTGTTCACGTTTGTATGAGCAAAATATTTTTCTCCCTCTGTTTCTCTCCCTATGTCCCTTCACATAGCGCTACCTGTGTTTCACTGAGGCTACAGAGGTGAAGCCTCCAGCGGACCTGCAGGACCTGGGGGTGAGGTTCCTGCAGCCCTTCGTCAACCTTCTGTCCAAGGCCACCTATTGGTGGATGAACACATTCATCACGGCAGCCCACCGCCGCCCCATTGACCTCAAGGTCATCGGCAAGCTGCCTATCGCTATGCGAGCCCTCACCAACTACCTGAAGCTCCGCAAGGCTTTCGAGAGCCAGAGGGTAAAGGTAGTAATACTACTTTACTTCTCTCACACTGAGCGTGAGAGAGAGAGAGAGAGAGAGAGAGAGAGAGAGAGAGAGAGAGAGAGAGAGAGAGAGAGAGAGAGAGAGAGAGAGAGAGAGAGAGAGGTAAGACACAGAGATAGAGAGAGAGAGAGAGGGTAGGGTAAGACACAGAGATAGGGAGAGGGTAGGGTAAGACACAGAGATAGAGAGAGGGTAGGGTAAGACACAGAGATAGAGAGAGAGGGTAGGGTTAGAGATAGAGATACAGAGAGGGTAAGAGATAGAGTGAGAGAGTGAGATAGTGAGAGGGCAGGGTTAGAGATAGAGAGAGGGTAAGAGATAGAGAGAGAGATAGTGAGAGGGTAGGGTAAGAGATAGATAGAGAGAGAGAGACGGAGAAGAGGGTATGGTAAGAGATAGAGAGATAGTAGGGTAAGAGATAGAGAGAGAAGGTAGGGTAAGAGATAGAGCGAGAGATGGTAGGGTAAGAGATTGAGAGAAAGCTAGAGAAACATGGAGAGAGAAAGAAAGAGAGCGAGACTAACATAATCATAGACCACATGTTCAACCCTTCAACTCACAACTGGCCAAAAACAACAAATTGAAAGCCATGCCCCCAAAAAGCCACACCTCTAATATAGTTTTCCAGTGCATTGCATTGTCCAGTGAATTGTAGCATTACCAGCCATGAGTGTATTTGGTAGTGATAGAGAGCTCGTTGTCGAATTCATTCATGTTCTGTCCTGTGGTCTTCAGCTAGTTCCTATTGGAGGTGAATCTTATCGTTACAATTGAACTCTTGGACAATTCTTCAAATATATCAGGCGGCCTTAATTTGATGGCAAAGTTTTACCCTAACACAGTGGTGTTATACATCTCTTGATTTTCAGGCCACATCATGCCTGCAAGGTATATTATACTAGTGATGTGTAATTCCTATCACAATCCAGAGTTAGTACATCCAAGAGTTGGAATTTTATTCATCCGCAACCTGCATTCAAAATGACTGCCTGGGTTAGGAACATAGCGAGGAGACCTAAACCATTTAAACTAACAGATACAATAAATCAAACTAACTGATTTAATTAGTTTAGTGAAATGTATGTTATATATGTTGTGTGTTGCATAAGATTAATCAATCAATCAATCAATGTACATGCACAGATATTAAAAGCAATCCTAAAATGTCTACCTGCAGTAGAGCATGCTGGGAAATCTGATAATGATGGGCGTGGTTTTGATGGGAACGTTTAACGCTCCAGAGAGTAAAACTGACACAATCACTCTCACACTCAGCACTGGTTATTAACACCAACACTGGGCTTATTTTACACCAGTGAGTGTTCATTTCACTCTTACAGAGTTCATTTTTCTCCTGAATCAACACTAGAAATATAACACTGATAAATCAACACGAGGTGACACTGGCCAATTTGCTGTGAGGAAATGAATCTGCTGAGAGAGGGAGAGGGAGAGGGAGAGGGAGAGGGAGAGGGAGAGGGAGAGAGAGAGAGAGAGAGAGAGAGAGAGAGAGAGAGAGAGAGAGAGAGAGAGAACCCACATCAATTATTGTAAATGTTGATTTATAACATCATGCAAATGTCCAGGATGAATAAGGTCTCTAAAAATATAAATATGACATAAGAGGACATTAATCTGCAGAGTTTTGCTGTTTGGGAGAGAAGCTTTATAACGATCAGCTTGAATGTTCCACACAGCGACAAATACATACACTATCAAGCCTCTATATAAGAGCAGATTGCACAATATGTTTGGGTTGATTTGGATGTTCCTCTTGAAGCATGACATCCTTATTTCCATTGCTTTGCGTCATTGTAGCTTGTCAAGTTGGATTGTGTGAAAATGGGAATAGGAATAATTCATTAAAAAGCATCCATTTGAGTTGTTCTCCAATGGCCTGTCCTGGTTTGACATCTCAGTTTAATTGCAATTAAACTGAGATGGATCTTCCTGGTAATCATTGTTCTCTATTGTTATAAAGCTGAACTGTCATATCCCCACCCTGCGTGGGTTCAGAGAGTCCCATCGTTCACAGTAGAATGAGAATGACCTTTGCCCCTTTTAATGTAGTATTCCTGTTCTCCTCTCCTTCATCCCTCTGCTTCATCCTTCCATCGCTCTTGTCCTTCTCTCCTGCCAGAAGAAAAACCCTTAACCTTTGTGCCCTGCTGTGTGCTACTGTGTCTCGCAGCTTCTGACCGTCTCATTGTCTGCATCTATCAGGCTATTCACAGAGACGGGCTTGGGCCTAGGGTAGTGACGCGAGCATGGGGTGGGTTGAAACAGGTGCAGGGTTAAAACAAGCACATGGGTCTTTACACCGCAGCACTAGCATTATGCAGTCGGAATGATTTTCAGTGGAGTATTTTGTCATTACTGTGGAACTAGAAAGCCATATAAATGGATACATATTAAATCCATGTTTGGATTTGGGTGAGGTCCAGTGTGTAGAGTGACATCCTATATTTATTTCACCTTTATTTAACCAGGTAGGCTAGTTGAGAACAAGTTCTCATTTGCAACTGCGACCTGGCCAAGATAAAGCATAGCAGTGTGAACAGACAACACAGAGTTACACATAGAGTAAACAATTAACAAGTCAATAACACAGTAGAAAAAAAAGAGAGCCTGAACGCAAGGTGTTGGTAACGGCTTGGTACGTGATGTGTATGCTTAGCTTAGCAAATAATTCATGAAGCTCGAACCCAAGACTTCGGCGCCAAGAGAAAAGCTAGCTATGCGCTGGAGCAAGTAGGGACACTTCAGGCTGAGGAGTGAGTTTCACTCATCCCCATGGGCTACATGTACATGTGTATGTATCCATGAAACTGGAAGGTTCCGAAAGTGAATGTGAATTAACAGAAGCAGAAGAACAAAATTTGGTGTATTTATGTGTCTGCACCTGTGCTCCTCTATATCAAAGAGCCTGACCAGAGAGTGGCTCCAAGCCAGGCCAATCACCCCCTAGAGAGGAGTGGAAAAACTAGGAGGACACACACATCACACACACACAGACACAGAGGCTTCTTTAAGATGGCTTACTAACTAACTCTAAGTGTGTAAACATCACACAACGCATTGTCAGAGGGGTTGACTACAATCAATATTTCAACATTCAAAATGTTTGGTCTTCATGCAGCGTACATGGAGGGTTTCAACCTTTTCAGATCAATAATAATAATAATAATATATGCCATTTAGCAGACGCTTTTATCCAAAGCGACTTACAGTCATGTGTGCATACATTCTACGTATGGGTGGTCCCGGGAATCGAACCCACTACCCTGGCGTTACAAGCGCCATGCTCTACCAACTATTTGACTGCACACAAACACCTGAATGCCTGAATGCTGGTGTATTGTCAGATCTGAGCGAACTTCTTCTGTGAAGTCCCATTGTGTGATATGCCGATGTCACAGTAGCCTGAGTCATTAAGACTGAAGTCAGGAGATGGTAAATCATTACTAAGGAACCACTGATTGAAAAAGCATGAGAACTACGCACTTCTCTTTCTCCCCTCATTTAAACACTGAATACCATTAAACACTTAATCCTATTAAACACTGAATTCCATTCAACACTGAATTCCATTCAACACTGAATTCCATTCATCACTGAATTCCATTCAACACCGAATACCATTAAACACTTAATCCTATTAAACACTGAATTCCATTCAACAGTAAATTCCATTCAACACTGAATTCCAGGTTCCACAGAGGTTCCTTTTCTGTAGGTGTGATTCTCACTGGCTCCTGATCACATTGGGTATGCAGGTTTTTGTTCCAGCTAATTATCTTTTCATGTTCCTGAATGAATGATGAATGGCCTTGTTTTGCTTGTGTAAAAAAAACACAGGGAATAATTGGAACTTGGGTAGGACTGTACATGGACATTTGACTTTTCACTGTTTTTCCTGATACAACGATGATGTCCTTCCTCTTGCAGAGGCCTCTGGGCTCTATGCCGCAGGGCCCTAAGTGGATTTGGAGGGCCCTACGCCAGGCGTTTGGATGGCCCCTCATCATCAGCATCACCTTCCGCTTCCTGGCTGACCTGCTGGGCTTCGCTGGGCCCCTCTGTATCTCTGGCATCGTCCATCACATCAGCAAGGACAACCGCACCATACAGCCCCCGGTGAGAAGACATTATACGTAGACGGCTGCTGAGGGGAGGATGGCTCGTAGTAATGCCTGGAATGGAGTCAATAGATTGGTATCAACCACATGTTTGATACCATTCCGTTGACTCCATTCCAGGCATTATTATGAGCGGTCCTCGTATGTATGCAAGGTTGAATACAACCTTGCAAACGTTTGAAAGGTCTATAATTTTTACACAATTTTTACCCTAGATGCCTTCCACTTATAGGCATGCATAATTTAGACATTTTTTAACAACATGATGTTTTGCTCCTTGAAATAACATAACTTGTTTTTTTATGTGATTATTTATTAACCTAGTGGTTAGATGTATTTATTAACCTAGTGGTTAGATGTATTTATTAACCTAGTGGTTAGATGTATTTATTAGCCTAGTGGTTAGATGTATTTATTAACCTAGTGGTTAGATGTATTTATTAGCCTAGTGGTTAGATGTATTTATTAGCCTAGTGGTTAGATGTATTTATTAGCCTAGTGGTTAGATGTATTTAGGCATATCATGTGAATAAGGCCTCATGATTATTTATTAGCCTAGTGGTTAGATGTATTTATTAGCCTAGTGGTTAGATGTATTTATTAACCTAGTGGTTAGATGTATTTAGGCATATCATGTGAAGAAGGCCTCATGATTATTTATTAACCTAGTGGTTAGATGTATTTATTAGCCTAGTGGTTAGATGTATTTATTAACCTAGTGGTTAGATGTATTTAGGCATATCATGTGAATAAGGCCTCATGATTATTTATTAACCTAGTGGTTAGATGTATTTATTAGCCTAGTGGTTAGATGTATTTAGGCATATCATGTGAATAAGGCCTCATGATTATTTATTAACCTAGTGGTTAGATGTATTTATTAGCCTAGTGGTTAGATGTATTTAGGCATATCATGTGAATAAGGCCTCATGATTATTTATTAACCTAGTGGTTAGATGTATTTATTAGCCTAGTGGTTAGATGTATTTATTAGCCTAGTGGTTAGATGTATTTAGGCATATCATGTGAATAAGGCCTCATGATTATTTATTAGCCTAGTGGTTAGATGTATTTATTAGCCTAGTGGTTAGATGTATTTATTAACCTAGTGGTTAGATGTATTTAGGCATATCATGTGAATAAGGCCTCATGATTATTTATTAACCTAGTGGTTAGATGTATTTATTAGCCTAGTGGTTAGATGTATTTAGGCATATCATGTGAATAAGGCCTCATGATTATTTATTAACCTAGTGGTTAGATGTATTTATTAGCCTAGTGGTTAGATGTATTTAGGCATATCATGTGAATAAGGCCTCATTATTATTTATTAACCTAGTGGTTAGATGTATTTATTAGCCTAGTGGTTAGATGTATTTAGGCATATCATGTGAATAAGGCCTCATGATTATTTATTAACCTAGTGGTTAGATGTATTTATTAGCCTAGTGGTTAGATGTATTTAGGCATATCATGTGAATAAGGCCTCATGATTATTTATTAACCTAGTGGTTAGATGTATTTATTAGCCTAGTGGTTAGATGTATTTAGGCATATCATGTGAATAAGGCCTCATGATTATTTATTAGCCTAGTGGTTAGATGTATTTATTAGCCTAGTGGTTAGATGTATTTAGGCATATCATGTGAATAAGGCCTCATGATTATTTATTAGCCTAGTGGTTAGATGTATTTATTAGCCTAGTGGTTAGATGTATTTAGGCATATCATGTGAATAAGGCCTCATGTGAAATCATTGTCTAAAGCGCAAGAGATTTTCCTGTCCTGCTAAGCATTCAAAATGTAATGTAAGAGTACTTTTGGGTGTCAGGGAAAATGTATGGAGTAAAAAGTACATTATTTTAATTACGAACATAGTGAAGTAAAAGTAGTCAAAAAGATAAATAGTAAAGTACAGATACCCCCTTAAACTACTTAAGTAGTACTTTAAAATATTTTTTACTTTCCACCATGTACTTTCCACCACTGCCATTGAGATCTTCCCCCTGTCTGTGTGAGTAGGATACTGACTGGCCGTACTGGGTTTCTCTCGCTGTGCTTTCAGATAAAGCTGCTGGGGGTCTACTTTATCTCCTCTCAAGAGTTCTTGGCGAATGCCTACGTGCTAGCCGTGCTGCTGTTCTTCGCCCTCATCCTGCAGAGAACTTTCCTCCAGGCCTCGTATTATGTTGCTATTGAGACCGGCATCAATTTACGAGGGGCTATACAGGTACTGTACTGTAGGCTGATATACAGTAGGGACCACATAGCAAAAATGTGGATCTCTACAGTGTGATCTCTGTAGACTTTCACATACATCACACATTGATCCCTTACGTTTATTCTTATTCTCTATTACTTAGCAACAGCGCTAGAAAAGCATCTGCAGTGTCAATACCTCTATATTGTGCAGTGTACCTGTCTATTGCAGCTAAGTGTAACTCATAAAGGGTAGGGTCACACATGGTTTCCTATGTTGGGGGTATTATACACGTGTAGCAGAGGGAACTAAGAATGAATGTTGCCAAGCGACATCATATTTTAGGTGAGTTATAGTTAAGGCTATGTCCTCTGGTAACCATAAAAACACAGGTTAATTGATTGGTTTCCTTATGATGCATCTGGCTGTGTTCTCCTTCCAGATTAAGATCTACAATAAGATCATGCGGCTGTGCACCTCCAACATGTCCATGGGAGAACTGACCGTAGGACAGATTTGTAACCTGGTGGCCATAGATACCAACCAGCTCATGTGGTTCTTCTTCCTCTGTCCCAACCTGTGGGCCATGCCAGTCCAGGTGAGAACTATTCTCTTCTACCCTGCTTTACTCTACACTAGTTTACTCAACACTACAATACACTACTCTACTAGATTAGGGCAGGTCCTGTACAGTTTTATTTGATTCTATTCTATCCGGGTCTATTCAGTTTGGTTCTAGTCTAGTGTATTAAAGGTAAAGCCAGGATGTTTCTACCCAGGGTAGAAAAAGGAAAGAAGCCCGTCAGGCAGAGAAGAAGCCCCCCATGGAGTTGATGTAGATTCATGGCATGTTGTATATTCCATCAGAACACTGTGACCTTCGAGTTTATGCTCCCTGCACCATGGCATGTATAAGTTTATGCTCCCTGCCCCATGACATGTAGAAGTTTATGCTCCCTGCCCCATGACATGTAGAAGTTTATGCTCCCTGCCCCATGACATGTAGAAGTTTATGCTCCCTGCCCCATGGCATGTATAAGTTTATGCTCCCTGCCCCATGACATGTATAAGTTTATGCTCCCTGCCCCATGACATGTGGAAGTTTATGCTCCCTGCCCCATGACATGTTTATGCTCCCTGCCCCATGGAAGTTTATGCTCCCTGCCCCATGGCATGTATAAGTTTATGCTCCCTGCCCCATGACATGTAGAAGTTTATGCTCCCTGCCCCATGGCATGTAGAAGTTTATGCTCCTGCCCCATGACATGTAGAAGTTTATGCTCCCTGCCCCCATGACATGCTCCCTACCCCATGGCATGTACACGTTTATGCTCCCTGCCCCATAGCATGACATTGCTCCCTGCCCCATAGCATGTATAAGTTTATGCTCCCTGCCCCATGGCATGGCCCCATAGCGTGTATAAGTTTATGCTCCCTGCCCCATAGCCGTTTATGCTCCCTGCCCCATAGCATGTATAAGTTTATACTCCCTGCCCCATGGCATGTATAAGTTTATGCTCCCTGCCCCATGGCATGTATAAGTTTATGCTCCCTGCCCCATGACATGTATAAGTTTATGCTCCCTGCCCCATGACATGTAGAAGTTTATGCTCCCTGCCCCATGGCATGTATAAGTTTATGCTCCCTGCCCCATGGCATGTATAAGTTTATGCTCCCTGCCCCATGGCATGTATAAGTTTATGCTCCCTGCCCCATGACATGTATAAGTTTATGCTCCCTGCCCCATGACATGTAGAAGTTTATGCTCCCTGCCCCATGACATGTAGAAGTTTATGCTCCCTGCCCCATGACATGTAGAAGTTTATGCTCCCTGCCCCATGGCATGTATAAGTTTATGCTCCCTTCCCATGGCATGACATGTATGACATGTTTATGCTCCCTGCCCCATGGCATGTATAAGTTTATGCTCCCTGCCCCATGACATGTAGAAGTTTATGCTCCCTGCCCCATGGCATGTATACGTTTATGCTCCCTACCCCATGGCATGTACACGTTTATGCTCCCTGCCCCCATGTATACATGTGCCCCATAGCATGTATAAGTTTATGCTCCCTGCCCCATGGCATGTATACGTTTATTGCTCCCTGCCCCATAGCGTGTATAAGTTTATGCTCCCTGCCCCATAGCATGTTTATACTCCCTGCCCCATAGCATGTATAAGTTTATGCTCCCTGCCCCATGGCATGTATACGTTTATGCTCCCTGCCCCATGGCATGTATAAGTTTATGCTCCCTGCCCCATGGCATGTATAAGTTTATGCTCCCTGCCCCATGGCATGTATACGTTTATGCTCCCTGCCCCATGGCATGTATACGTTTATGCTCCCTGCCCCATGGCATGTATAAGTTTATGCTCCCTGCCCCATGGCATGTATAAGTTTATGCTCCCTGCCCCATGGCATGTATAAGTTTATGCTCCCTGCCCCATGGCATGTATAAGTTTATGCTCCCTGCCCCATGGCATGTATAAGTTTATGCTCCCTGCCCCATGGCATGTATACGTTTATGCTCCCTGCCCCATGGCATGTATAAGTTTATGCTCCCTGCCCCATGGCCGTTTATGCTCCCTACCCCATGGCATGTATAAGTTTATGCTCCCTGCCCCATGGCATGTAGTTTATGCTCCCTGCCCCATGGCATGTATAAGTTTATGCTCCCTGCCCCATAGCATGTATAAGTTTATGCTCCCTACCCCATGGCATGTATAAGTTTATGCTCCCTGCCCCATGGCATGTATAAGTTTATGCTCCCTGCCCCATGGCATGTTTATGCTCCCTTCCCCATAGCATGTATAAGTTTATGCTCCCTGCCCCATGACATGTATACGTTTATGCTCCCTGCCCCATGACATGTATAAGTTTATGCTCCCTGCCCCATGGCATGTATAAGTTTATGCTCCCTGCCCCATGGCATGTATAAGTTTATGCTCCCTGCCCCATGGCATGTATAAGTTTATGCTCCCTGCCCCATGGCATGTATACGTTTATGCTCCCTGCCCCATGGCATGTATACGTTTATGCTCCCTGCCCCATGGCATGTATACGTTTATGCTCCCTGCCCCATGGCATGTATACGTTTATGCTCCCTTCCCCATAGCATGTATAAGTTTATGCTCCCTGCCCCATGACATGTATACGTTTATGCTCCCTGCCCCATGACATGGATACCTTTATGCTCCCTGCCCCATGGCATGGATAAGTTCATGCTCCCTTCCCCATGACATGTATAAGTTTATGCTCCCTACCCCATGGCATGTATAAGTTTATGCTCCCTGCCCCATGGCATGTATAAGTTTATGCTCCCTACCCCATGGCATGTATACGTTTATGCTCCCTGCCCCATGACATGTATACGTTTATGCTCCCTGCCCCATGACATGTCTAAGTTTATGCTCCCTGCCCCATGACATGTATAAGTTTATGCTCCCTGCCCCATGACATGTATAAGTTTATGCTCCTTGCCCCATGACATGTATAAGTTTATGCTCCCTGCCCCATGGCATGTATAAGTTTATGCTCCCTGCCCCATGGCATGTATAAGTTTATGCTCCCTGCCCCATAGCATGTATAGTTAATGTTAAGCAGTGATGCTCTCTAATATCCCATCTCTATATCCGTACATGGAAATGGAAGGAAGGTGTTGGGGGTAAAAACAACAACAACAACGTATTTAGAAATACAGGTATATCAGTTACTGGTTTGATGTTCCCAGACTATTAAATAAAAACAGGAGTTCTCACAAATGTAATCTTCCAATATATTGTTCCAGGCTTGTTCCAGGCAGCTTTGGTATAGTTCTATCTCCCAGCCTGGAACTACTATCAGTGGTGCAGATACACAACCCTTATGAAGAACACCTGATGGATCAGGGGGACCCAGGGGCCTTTAAAATGGTTTTACTTTTCCTTAGTTTGTCTTCTTGTCCTGCTTTTGTCGTGGGCGTCTTGTTGTTTGCCCAATATACTCGTCTGTCTGTCGGTCAGTCAGTCAGTCAGTCAGTCAGTCAGTCAGTCAGTCAGTCAGTCAGTCAGTCAGTCAGTCAGTCTGGTAAGAGAAGTTTCTTTGTTAGTTCAAGTTGAGAGGTCCCTTATCTCTCTCTACCAGGGAGAATGCTGTGTCTCCTGACTCACATTTTCTTTCTTTCTCTCTCTCTCACACGCTCTCTCTTTTCCCTGGTAGAGTAAGATTCCATTTTGTTACCTTTCATTTGTGTTCTTCACAATGTGACATTGTGTGCATTTAACAAGAGTAAAAATCCTAGGCCCAAACCACTGTAGAAAACAAGCTTAGAGTAACAGTGTAACAGTGGTTCTGACTGACACTATAGGCACACGGATTAGTTTTAGGGATTAAGTAGAGGAGTGAAGAAGACTGTCTGCGGGGGGGGTTCATAATGCATGAAATTGAAAACGATAAAAGCTAAATGAAATATGTTGGGCAACACTAAGAATACTTTAGGAAGTTTAGTTGAACTATTTGTTCCTGTCCAAACGAGGGGAGAATGAACGGGTGAATCCATGTCAGAAAACAATTTACTACTGGATGTGTTTTATATGAATGGTTTTCTCAGCTCAGGCACGTGTTTCAAAGGCATAGAGTAGTTAGTTGCAACTACAATTATTCAGCAGCCTTACTACGCCTCTGATCCTCCTTCGCTATAAATCTCTTCTCTTTCTGTGCATAAGGCCAATTCCATGGAGTTCAACAGATGTCAAGAGCGTCCATTTTCCAATATAATGTTCCAGGCAGCCTTGGTGACACATATTTTTGGTCCTCTATAATTTAATTTCCCTTTTTCATTTGATTCACTTGTTCTAGAAACCAGCATATTTTTTTGTGCCCAAGTCCTATTCCAAAGAGTTCAAGACCATTTTCAAGATTGGTTCTCTTAATGTGGACAATCTAATAAAAAGCTAAAATTTGACACACACACACATGGTCTTATGTAGTACAATTTGAAGTGGTGTTTTTTAAATTGGATAAAAGTAGAGACTCAGAGCTAGAAAATGTTATGTTAACTTGCAATAAAAATTACTTTCTGACTAAATTAGAAACTTATGTCTGAAAATGTAGCTAGATATACATAGATAAACGCTTCATGGCAGACTGGAACCATTTAACTCTGTTTTGTTCGTAGCATCTTGTTTGACCAGCGTTGTGTCAAGTCACTCTGGTTCACACTGACCGTGGCATGTGCAGAAAGTAGCCCATCACTTTTCACAATTTATCTGTCGATAGCACTTGCTAAATTCAGATGTTGTTGAGAAATGTGCCAAACTTTTGTAGTTCTCGATGGTTAACGTTGTATCTTTCAAAAACATAGAGGTAGAAAGGACTGTCAACACATTCTGAGCAGCTCACATTACAAACAGAAGCCTGCTACATGGCAGACCAATCAGAACTCATCTCCCAACATGCTCATGTCCATTCTCTCTGATCTTCCCTGCAATCATGGCTAGTTTGGAAACCTTTGTTTAGGCCTCTAGAAATACAAGTGATATAAAACACCTAGTATTCATTAATATTCTGTAATATGCTAATTAATACAGCCAACCTGCTTGCTATAATATCTTGGAATTATCGTAAAATACTGTAGAAATACTTATCTTACTGTTTAATGGTGTGTATTGTACTGTGTTTCATTGCTCTGGCAACAAGTTACCGTCAACATCTCAGTATTGTATTGGCACAATCCAGACATAATCAGAGATATATCTTAAACCATCTTACTGTAGTTCAAATTCATTTGAAGACCAATGTATCCTTAACTACAACATTTTCATTAATGGATAATAATACTGTATGCAGAAACTCTAAATTGCTAGGGACAAGAGCACCCACTAAATGACCAAAATGTTTTTGTAAATGTGAAAATGAAAATGTGCAAAGAACACTGGGTAATATGTCGCTGCATGGGTAAATCCGGTAATATACTGTAAAGAAAAAATGGGTTAGTGTAAAATTGATTATAGTAGCTGTACTGTAAAATAAATTACAGTAACTTACTGGACAATTGCTGCCAGTAAGTTACTGTACATTTTACAGCAAATGTTTTATAGTGTGGCCCAGGCGAATGTTGCTCTGTATGAAGGAGAAAGCTTGTAGCTTGTGTCGTGTCTTTGGCTGTGCCGGATTAATTGATAAGACATGTTATTCTATAAAATAATTTCTCCGTAATTAATATCACCTGAATGAGCTAATCATGTAAATGTAATTAACTGGAGAGTCGGGCACCACAAAATAATATTTATAGAGCTGTTATCTTCCGAATAAACTCTTAAAGACCTAGTAATATTTTACATCAATAGCAGTCAATATCAATCGTCATCTTACTTCAGTCTCATAATCTGAAAGTTGTAAATTCTTGGTTATCTGCAAGAACCCTGGCTAACAAGTTGAATCAGCAATACATCATTGGGTTTAATTATTTATTTACTAAATACCTAACTAATCACACAGAATTCACATACACACAATTAATCATAACTTGATTACAAATTAGTTGTAGTAACGTCATTGGGTGATAGACGGGATACTCTGTCTGTTCCTTCCTAACCCTCGTTGCATCTGCTGTTGCTAACTCAACGGCTAGGAGGTATCACTTCTGTAGTGAATAAGAGTTCAAAGTTCATACCATTCGCAACCAAAGCTCACGCTGATGTTGGCTTCGTTCTGTAGTTATTATCTGAACTATTCTGACATCGGACCGTCGTCCCCACATCTTCGGAACAGGAAGTTCTGTTGTCATCAAGGCTTTATATAGGAAGGGAGAAGAGGGCATGTTTGAAAGGTTTTATAGCCCATGTCCCTTCACAGAGGTGGGCCACTGAGTGAGCAGCCTTTACTTATGAAAACCCACATCTCACATTTTAGAAGCTAAAATCACATTTCATCCAATCACAAATAATTTCATTTTCAAACATTTAAATTGAACAACAATTCCATGTGAATCCGATAACTCTGATGTGTAGACTTTCCACTGTAGAGTTTGTCATCTTATCATTGATGAGAATGTCTCAGATGACAACCGAACTGACATCATATTCATTAAGTACCACTGCATATGTTAAATTGTTCGGATTACCAGAATATAGTTCATTTCCCACCACCTACTGATGTTCCCAGAATCTCTATGTTAACCAATTTTTTTTTAAACGTAACCTCATTAGGTTAGAGAGAGGGAAAAAAGGGGGAAGAGGAATTTATGACTGTCATAAACCTATCCCCCAGGCCAACATCATGACAACAACATAGTATGAAATGTCACATCCATCTCCATCACTTAGTGCTGTACCCCTCCCCCTCACTGTGAATCCTGGGGATGTGTGTATCAAGCTGTCACCATGAGGATGCCAGGACATACAGGACAGGAGCCAAGGCCAGGTGGAGGAACACAACACATTAATCATCCATCAAGATATCCTTATATCACAATTAAATCATAATTTATTAGCATTATCATACAGATGCCAAGACAGGACAGGTGCATGAACTCAACATTACTAATTCATCATGTTCAATGCAGTTTCTGTGTTGAAGAATGCAATTAATACAGGCATACAGGCTGGAAAGGTCTCATGATTCACCATGTTTTTGTGAAGGACGAAGCATTGGTTTAAAAAACCTCACACTCTCTCCTGAATGTTTGTGCAGGGACACAGTGTGTGTGTGGATGTGCAGGGTCTGTCTTGTGATTACAGTGCATTCTGAAAGTATTCAGACCCCTTGACTTTTTCCACAATTTGTTACATTACAGCCTTATTCTAAAATGGATTAAATCATTTTTCTTCCTCATCAATCTTTACATAATACCCCATAATGACAAAACAAAAACAGATTAAGACATTTGTGCAAATGTATTTAAAAAAAATACAACTTAAACTTCAAATTTACATAAGTATTCAGACCCTTTACTCAGTACTTTGTTGAAGCATCTTTGGCAGCGATTAAAGCCTTGAGTCTTTTTGGGTATGATGCTACAAACTTGGCAGCTGAAGTAAAATAAATATAAAATAAAACATTTAAATAAAGAAGAAAACAACAATAAAATAACAGTAGCAGGGCTATATACGGGGATTACTAGAACAGTCAATGTGCGGGGGCACCGGTTAGTCCAGGTAATTGAGGTAATATGTACATGCATAGTCACTTCAGAGATAAAGTGACTATGCATGGATAATAAACTGAGAGTAGCAACAGTGTAAAAATGGGGGTGGGGGAACAATGCAAATAGTCTGGGTAGCCATTTGATTAGCTGTTCAGGAGTCTTATGGCTTGGGGGTAGAAGCTGTTAAGAAGCCCTTTGGACCGAGATTTGGCGCTCTGGTACAGCTTGCTGTGCGGTAGTAGAGAGAACAGTCTATGACTAGGGTGGCTTGAGACTTTGGCAATTTTAGGCCCTTCCTCTGACACTGCCTGGTATAGAGGTCCTGGATGGCAGGAAGCTTGGCCCCAGTGATGTACGGAGGGCAAGCAGTTGCCATACCAGGCGGTGATGCAACCGGTCAGGATGCTCTCGATGGTGCAGCTGTAGAACTGGCATGGATCTAAGGACCCATGCCAAATATCTCCTGATGGGGTATAGGTATTGTCGTGCCCTCTTCACGACTGTCTTGGTGTGTTTGATTGGGTTCAAGTCCGGGCTCTGGCTGGGCCACTCAAGGACATTCAGAGACTTGTCCCAAAGCCACTCCTGTGTTGTCTTGGCTGTGTGCTTAGGGTCGTAGTCCTGTTGGAAGGTGAACCTTCGACCCAGTCTGAGGTCCTGAGTGCTCTGGAGCAGGTTTTCATCAAGAATCTCACCGTATGCAAGGACCTGACGCCGGAGATGAGAAGCAGGTATAGGGAGTCAAACTTTTATTCAGGAACAGACATATAACACGACAGGAACAGCGCCAGCACACGGGTAAATAAGGACATATGACAAACAATCCCGAAGCAGGGTACAGAGCTAGGAAACAGACAGATATAGGGAAGGAAATTACACAAGAAATTGAGTCCATGTGAGTCGAATGAGCGCTGATGCGCGTGACGGGGAAAAGCAGGTGTGCGTACTGAAATTGGCTTGAGTGCATAATGTTGGGGAGTCTGGCGCCCTCGAGGGCCAGAGGAAGGAAGAGCGGTAGCAGACGTGACACCATAGGGATGGTGCCAGGTCTTGTCCAGACGTGACGCTTGTCATTCAAGCGAGTTCAATCTTGATTTCATCAGACCAAAGAATCTTGTTTTTCATGGTCTGAGAGTCTTTTAGGTGCCTTGTGTGTAGATTGGTATTGTGTGTAGATTGATGAGGATTTTTATTTATTTACTCCATTTTAGAAAAAGGCTGTAACATAACAAAATGTGGAAAAAGTCAAGGGGTCTGAATACTTTCCAAATGCACTGTAATTCTGTCTTTAAATCCACATCCAGATAATTCCATACCAGTTTCCTCCTCATTCATTCACATCTCCTACCTCTCTGTTATTATTCAACACAGTAGTCTCATCTCCTACCTCTCTGTTATTATTCAACACAGTAATCTCATCTCCTACCTCTCTGTCATTATTCAACACAGTAGTCTCATCTCCTACCTCTCTGTTATTATTCAACACAGTAATCTCATCTCCTACCTCTCTGTTATTATTCAACACAGTAGTCTCATCTCCTACCTCTCTGTCATTATTCAACACAGTAGTCTCATCTCCTACCACTCTGTCATTATTCAACACAGTAGTCTCATCTCCTACCTCTCTGTCATTATTCAACACAGTAGTCTCGTCTCCTACCTCTCTGTCATTATTCAACACAGTAGTCTCATCTCCTACCACTCTGTCATTATTCAACACAGTAATCTCATCTCCTACCACTCTGTCATTATTCAACACAGTAATCTCATCTCCTACCACTCTGTCATTATTCAACACAGTAATCTCATCTCCTACCTCTCTGTCATTATTCAACACAGTAATCTCATCTCCTACCTCTCTGTCATTATTCAACACAGTAATCTCATCTCTCCTACCTCTCTGTTATTATTCAACACAGTAATCTCATCTCCTACCTCTCTGTTATTATTCAACACAGTAATCTCATCTCCTACCACTCTGTCATTATTCAACACAGTAATCTCATCTCCTACCTCTCTGTCATTATTCAACACAGTAATCTCATCTCCTACCTCTCTGTCATTATTCAACACAGTAATCTCATCTCCTACCTCTCTGTCATTATTCAACACAGTAGTCTCATCTCCTACCTCTCTGTCATTATTCAACACAGTAATCTCATCTCCTACCTCTCTGTCATTATTCAACACAGTAATCTCATCTCCTACCTCTCTGTTATTATTCAACACAGTAATCTCATCTCCTACCACTCTGTCATTATTCAACACAGTAATCTCATCTCCTACCTCTCTGTTATTATTCAACACAGTAATCTCATCTCCTACCTCTCTGTCATTATTCAACACAGTAATCTCATCTCCTACCACTCTGTCATTATTCAACACAGTAATCTCATCTCCTACCACTCTGTCATTATTCAACACAGTAATCTCATCTCCTACCTCTCTGTCATTATTCAACACAGTAATCTCATCTCCTACCTCTCTGTCATTATTCAACACAGTAATCTCATCTCCTACCTCTCTGTCATTATTCAACACAGTAGTCTCATCTCCTACCACTCTGTCATTATTCAACACAGTAATCTCATCTCCTACCTCTCTGTCATTATTCAACACAGTAATCTCATCTCCTACCTCTCTGTCATTATTCAACACAGTAATCTCATCTCCTACCACTCTGTCATTATTCAACACATTAATCTCATCTCCTACAGGGTGATGGTCATTTAATTCCGTTACCTTTGCCTTCTTGGGTACAGGAACAATGGTGGCCATCTTAAAGCAGGTGGGGACAGCAGACTGTGATAGGGAGATATTGAATATGTCCATAAACACTCCAGCCAGATGGTCTGCACATACTCTGAGGATGCGGCTAGGGATGTCAACTGGGCTGGCAGCCTTGCGAGGGTTAACACGTTTATATGTCTTACTCACATCAGCCACAGAGAAGGAGACCCCACAGTCCTTGGTAGTGGGCCACGTCGGTGGCACTGTATTATCCTCAAAGCGGGCAAAGAAAGTGTTTAGTTTGTCTGGAAGCAAGACGTCGGTGTCCGTGACGTGGCTTATTTTCTTTTTGTAGTTCGTGATTGTCTGTAGACCCTGCTACTACGTCTTGTGTCTGAGCCGTTGAATTGCGGCTCCACTTTGTCTCTATACTGACATTTCGCTTGTTTGATTGCCTTGCGGAGGGAATAACTATACTGCTTGTATTCGGCCATAATCCCAGTCACCTTTCCATGGTTAAATGTGGTGGTTTGCGCTTTCAGTTTTGCACGAATGCTGCCGTCTATCCACGGTTTATGGTTAGGGTAGGTTTTAGTAGTCACAGTGGGCATAATATCTCCTATGCACTTCCTTATAAACTCACTGACCAAATCAGTGTAAACGTCTATATTATAATCTGAGGCTACCCGGAACATGTCCCAGTCCGCGTGATAAAAACAATCTTGAAGCGTGGATTCCGATTGGTCAGACCAGCGTTGAATAGTTCTTAACACGGCTACATCCTGTTTGAGTTTCTGCCTATAGGAAGGGAGGAGCAAAATGGAGTCGTGGAGGGCGGGGGAGGGCCTTGTATTCATCGTGGTAATTAGTAATCTCATCTCCTACCACTCTCCGTCATTATTCAACACAGTAGTCTCATCTTCTACCACTCTCTGGTTAATTGCATATTGAGTGAGTGAGTGAGTGAGTGAGTGAGTGAGTGAGTGAGTGAGTGAGTGAGACATGTTCCATTCTCAATCAGGCATACAATCAAATATTTTCCCTGATCTCAACATTTCCAAGGTTTAAAAACCTGGAACTAGTTTGTGTTTTGTATTGTCCAGATCATTGTGGGGGTGATTCTACTCTACTACCTCCTGGGGATCAGTGCCTTGATCGGGGCCACAGTCATCGCTGTCCTGGCCCCTGTCCAGTACTTTGTGGCCACCAAGCTGTCCCAAGCACAGAAGAGCACTCTGGTAAGTAATATGCCATTTAGCAGACTTTTTTTTAATCCAAAGTGATTTATAGCTAGGCATGCATATGTATTACTTAAAGGTGGTCCCAGGAATCAAACCCACTGTCTTGGCGTTGGAAGGACCATGCACTACCAACTGTGCGACAGTAGCACCCGTCATTAAGCAATTCGCTTTTTGATAAACAGCGTTCTGTGTGGACTGTAACATAGCACTGTTCCGAGGAGACCAACCATCTAACAACCTGTGTGTAGACTGTTCCATATCTTCCTTGTGGAAGAGATTAGAATAGATGTCATATCGCTGAATTATGTTATGTGATCCTTTGACAGCATGCACGCACACATCTTCAGCTAAAACTCATGGATAACCTTTGGTTTCTTACTGATCATTTTTTAAAGCCGATTGTTATGAACAATTATTATTTTTCAACCATAATCATTCATCACAAAATATGTCTTTGAGCTTTGTTTGCTTCTCTCTCCAATGTCCCACTGCTCATTCCCATAATGCCATGCTGTCAAATGGTAACACTTTGCTTGACACTCTGTGTTGTAACACGTTAGGAAACGTTCATAACCATGTCATAATATGTAATAACAGCAGACATAACTTGTCATAACCATGTCATATGTCACAACAGCTGATATAACTTGTCATAATATGGTCCTAACACTGTCATGATGACCCAGATATTCACACCTATTGTGACATATATTGTGTTATTTTATGGCTGGTTATGACACCTACAAAAGAGTGTCAAAATCTACATTTATTCAAATGTGTTTGAAAGTTTGTTTCTTAAATCTTTGTTGTTGTAATGAATTCTTTACAGTCATGTTTCTTTCATCATATAAATATCTTGTAGAAAATACACTTTATGACACTGTCAAGAAGCATTATGACCATTATAATCATATAAGCCAGACAGGCCTATCACGTACATGCCCCTGTGTCAGCCATCAGTCAGAAAGAGGGTGTCTTATCCTTCTCCTGAAATCTGCTCCTGCATTCATCCTCCCCAACTTGAACCCTGAGTGGTCATCCTCCCCAACTTGAACCCTGAGTGGTCATGCTCCCCAACTTGAACCCTGAGTGGTCATCCTCCTCAAATGTAACCCTGAGTGGTCATCCTCCCCAACTTGAACCCTGAGTGGTCATCCTCCCCAACTTGAACCCTGAGTGGTCATCCTCCCCAACCCTGAGTGGAATCCCCAAATGAGTGGTCATCCTCCCCAACTTGAACCCTGAGTGGTCATGCTCCCCAACTTGAACCCTGAGTGGTCATCCTCCTCAAATGTAACCCTGAGTGGTCATCCTCCCCAACTTGAACCCTGAGTGGACATCCTCCTCAAATGTAACCCTGAGTGGTCATCCTCCTCAAATGTAACCCTGAGTGGTCATCCTCCCCAACTTGAACCCTGAGTGGTCATCCTCCTCAAATGTAACCCTGAGTGGTCATCCTCCCCAACTTGAACCCTGAGTGGTCATCCTCCCCAACTTGAACCCTGAGTGGTCATCCTCCTCAAATGTAACCCTGAGTGGTCATCCTCCCCAAATGTAACCCTGAGTGGTCATCCTCCCCAACTTGAACCCTGAGTGGTCATCCTCCTCAAATGTAACCCTGAGTGGTCATCCTCCCCAACTTGAACCCTGAGTGGTCATCCTCCTCAAATGTAACCCTGAGTGGTCATCCTCCTCAAATGTAACCCTGAGTGGTCATCCTCCCCAACTTGAACCCTGAGTGGTCATCCTCCCCAACTTGAACCCTGAGTGGTCATCCTCCCCAACTTGAACCCTGAGTGGTCATCCTCCCCAACTTGAACCCTGAGTGGTCATCCTCCCCAACTTGAACCCTGAGTGGTCATCCTCCCCAACTTGAACCCTGAGTGGTCATCCTCCCCAACTTGAACCCTGAGTGGTCATCCTCCCCAACTTGAACCCTGAGTGGTCATCCTCCCCAACTTGAACCCTGAGTGGACATCCTCCCCAACTTGAACCCTGAGTGGTCATCCTCCCCAACTTGAACCCTGAGTGGTCATCCTCCCCAACTTGAACCCTGAGTGGACATCCCTGTAACCCTGAGTGGTCATCCTCCCCAACTTGAACCCTGAGTGGACATCCTCCCCAACTTGAACCCTGAGTGGTCATCCTCCCCAACTTGAACCCTGAGTGGTCATCCTCCCCCAACTTGAACCCTGAGTGGACATCCTCCTCAAATGTAACCCTGAGTGGTCATCCTCCCCAACCCTGAGTGGTCATCCTCCCCCTGAACCCTGAGTGGACATCCTCCCCAACTTGAACCCTGAGTGGTCATCCTCCCCAACTTGAACCCTGAGTGGTCATCCTCCCCAACTTGAACCCTGAGTGGACATCCTCCTCAAATGTAACCCTGAGTGGTCATCCTCCCCAACTTGAACCCTGAGTGGACATCCTCCTCCCCAGTGGTCATCCTCCTTGAACCCTGAGTGGTCATCCTCCCCAACTTGAACCCTGAGTGGAACCCTGAGTGGTCATCCTCCCCAACTTGAACCCTGAGTGGTCATCCTCCCCAACTTGAACCCTGAGTGGACATCCTCCCCAACTTGAACCCTGAGTGGACATCCTCCTCAAATGTAACCCTGAGTGGTCATCCTCCCCAACTTGAACCCTGAGTGGACATCCTCCCCAACTTGAACCCTGAGTGGTCATCCTCCCCAACTTGAACCCTGAGTGGTCATCCTCCCCAACTTGAACCCTGAGTGGACATCCTCCCCAACTTGAACCCTGAGTGGACATCCTCCCCAACTTGAACCCTGAGTGGTCATCCTCCTCAAATGTAACCCTGAGTGGTCATCCTCCCCAACTTGAACCCTGAGTGGTCATCCTCCCCAACTTGAACCCTGAGTGGACATCCTCCCCAACTTGAACCCTGAGTGGACATCCTCCCCAACTTGAACCCTGAGTGGTCATCCTCCCCAACTTGAACCCTGAGTGGACATCCAAAAAGGAACGGAAAAACAAAAACCTGAATCTTCCTCAAATGTCAGAAAAAACGAACACAAAACTAAACCAAAAGTTATCCTCATTCAATTACAAATCATTCAGAACCATACATAGGTCCTGGAACCTGAGAGGATGGAACTGCCTCCGCCATTAGTCTGGAGTACTCCATGTATGTATTATCCTATAGGAGTATATTATGGTATAGGAGTAGTTCATGTTTGTGTGTATTCTTTTGAAGGAGTACTCCAGTCATTCAGATGTGTCTGTGTGTATCACCCTATAGGAGAACTCCAGTCATTCAGATGTGTGTATCACCCTATAGGAGAACTCCAGTCATTCAGATGTGTGTGTGTATCACCCTATAGGAGAACTCCAGTCATTCAGATGTGTGTATCACCCTATAGGAGAACTCCAGTCATTCAGATGTGTGTGTGTGTATCACCTTATAGGAGAACTCCAGTCATTCAGATGTGTGTGTGTATCACCCTATAGGAGAACTCCAGTCATTCAGATGTGTGTGTGTATCACCCTATAGGAGAACTCCAGTCATTCAGATGTGTGTGTGTATCACCCTATAGGAGAACTCCAGTCATTCAGATGTGTGTGTGTGTATCACCCTATAGGAGAACTCCAGTCATTCAGATGTGTATCACCCTATAGGAGAACTCCAGTCATTCAGATGTGTGTGTGTATCACCCTATAGGAGAACTCCAGTCATTCAGATGTGTGTGTGTGTATCACCCTATAGGAGAACTCCAGTCATTCAGATGTGTGTATCACCCTATAGGAGAACTCCAGTCATTCAGATGTGTATCACCCTATAGGAGAACTCCAGTCATTCAGATGTGTATCACCCTATAGGAGAACTCCAGTCATTCAGATGTGTGTGTGTATTACATTTACATTTAAGTCATTTAGCAGACGCTCTTATCCAGAGCGACTTACAAATTGGTGCATTCACCTTATGACATCCAGTAGAACAGTCACTTTACAATAGTGCATCTAAATCTTAAAGGGGGGTGAGAAGGATTACTTATCCTATCCTAGGTATTCCTTAAAGAGGTGGGGTTTCAGGTGTCTCCGGAAGGTGGTGATTGACTCCGCTGTCCTGGCATCGTGAGGGAGTTTGTTCCACCATTGGGGGCCAGAGCAGCGAACAGTTTTGACTGGGCTGAGCGGGAACTGTACTTCCTCAGTGGTAGGGAGGCGAGCAGGCCAGAGGTGGATGAACGCAGTGCCCTTGTTTGGGTGTAGGGCCTGATGTGTATCACCCTATAGGAGAACTCCAGTCATTCAGATGTGTGTGTGTGTGTGTGTGTGTGTATCACCCTATAGGAGAACTACAGTCATTCAGATGTGTGTATCACCCTATAGGAGAACTCCAGTCATTCAGATGTGTGTGTGTGTATCACCCTATAGGAGAACTCCAGTCATTCAGATGTGTGTGTGTGTATCACCCTATAGGAGAACTACAGTCATTCAGATGTGTGTATCACCCTATAGGAGAACTCCAGTCATTCAGATGTGTGTGTGTGTGTGTATCAACCTATAGGAGAACTCCAGTCATTCAGATGTGTGTGTGTGTGTATCACCCTATAGGAGAACTCCAGTCATTCAGATGTGTGTGTGTGTGTATCACCCTATAGGAGAACTCCAGTCATTCAGATGTGTGTGTGTGTGTATCACCCTATAGGAGTACTCCAGTCATTCAGATGTGTGTGTGTGTGTATCACCCTATAGGAGAACTCCAGTCATTCAGATGTGTGTGTGTGTGTATCACCCTATAGGAGTACTCCAGTGAGCGGTTGAAGAAGACCAATGAGTTACTGCGGGGAATCAAGCTGCTGAAGTTGTACGCCTGGGAACACATCTTCTGTCACAGTGTGGAGGAGACCAGGGGCAAGGAGCTCACCAGTCTGCAGACCTTTGCCCTATATACGTCCATATCTAGTAGGTTACCTTACCTCAAATACATAGAGCTCTACACCATCCATATCTAGTAGGTTACCTTACCTCAAATACACAGAGCTCTACACCATCCATATCTAGTAGGTTACCTTACCTCAAATACACAGAGCTCTACACCATCCATATCTAGTAGGTTATGTTACCTTCCTCTACAGGTCCATATCTAGTAGGTTACCTTACCTCAAATACACAGAGCTCTACACCATCCATATCTAGTAGGTTACCTTACCTCAAATACACAGAGCTCTACACCATCCATATCTAGTAGGTTATGTTACCTTCCTCTACAGGTCCATATCTAGTAGGTTACCTTACCTCAAATACACAGAGCTCTACACCATCCATATCTAGTAGGTTACCTTACCTCAAATACACAGAGCTCTACACCATCCATATCTAGTAGGTTACCTTACCTCAAATACACAGAGCTCTACACCATCCATATCTAGTAGGTTACCTTACCTCAAATACACAGAGCTCTACACCATCCATATCTAGTAGGTTACCTTACCTCAAATACACAGAGCTCTACACCATCCATATCTAGTATGTTACATTACCTACCTCTACACCATCCATATCTAGTAGGTTACCTTACCTACCTCTACAGATCCATATCTAGTAGGTTACATTACCTCAAATACACAGAGCTCTACACCATCCATATCTAGTAGGTTACATTACCTACCTCTACACCATCCATATCTAGTAGGTTACATTACCTACCTCTACAGGTCCATATCTAGTAGGTTACATTACCTACCTCTACACCATCCATATCTAGTAGGTTACATTACCTACCTCTACAGGTCCATATCTAGTAGGTTACATTACCTACCTCTACAGATCCATATCTAGTAGGTTACATTACCTACCTCTACAGATCCATATCTAGTAGGTTACATTACCTACCTCTACACCATCCATATCTAGTAGGTTACATTACCTACCTCTACAGATCCATATCTAGTAGGTTACATTACCTACCTCTACAGATCCATATCTAGTAGGTTACATTACCTACCTCTACAGATCCATATCTAGTAGGTTACATTACCTACCTCTACAGGTCCATATCTAGTAGGTTACCTTACCTCAAATACACAGAGCTCTACACCATCCATATCTAGTAGGTTACATTACCTACCTCTACAGATCCATATCTAGTAGGTTACCTTACCTACCTCTACAGATCCATATCTAGTAGGTTACATTACCTACCTCTACAGGTCCATATCAGTTCCTCCAGGATTTTGCAATTCTGCAATCAGATTTGTTTTTGCAGTATTTTTTTATTTATTTTACCTTTATTTAACTAGGCAAGCCAGTTAAGAACAAATTCATATTTTCAATGACGGCCTAGAAACAGAGGGTTAACTGCCTTTTTCAGGGGCAGAACGACAGATTTGTACCTTGTCAGCTCAGGGATTCGATTTTGCAACCTTTCAGTTACTAGTCCAACGCTCTAACCTCTAGGCTACCTGCTGCCCCAATTATTATCCAGTGGTTTGCAAATTTAACCAATCACCACATAAAACAGTCGTATCACAGCAATATTAATGCATTACACTGTCTGACCACCGCAGTACAAAAGGAGGGCTCACAACTTTAACCTCCACCCTTTTACTGCATGAAATGGTTCAATGTGTGTGTGCCTCTTCCATTGCTGATGCTCTAGTTGAGTCCTAGACAACAACCGCTGTAAGCCATTCAGTTGAGCTGAGATCCTGGAGAAAAACACAGCGAGGAAGACACGAGCTGAGATCCTGGAGAAAGACACAGCGAGGAAGACACGAGCTGAGATCCTGGAGAAAGACACAGCGAGGAAGACACGAGCTGAGATCCTGGAGAAAAACACAGCGAGGAAGACACAAGCTGAGATCCTGGAGAAAGACACAGCGAGGAAGACACGAGCTGAGATCCTGGAGAAAGACACAGCGAGGAAGACACGAGCTGAGATCCTGGAGAAAGACACAGCGAGGAAGACACGAGCTGAGATCCTGGAGAAAAACACAGCGAGGAAGACACGAGCTGAGATCCTGGAGAAAGACACAGCGAGGAAGACACGAGCTGAGATCCTGGAGAAAGACACAGCGAGGAAGACACAAGCTGAGATCCTGGAGAAAGACACAGAGAGGAAGACACGAGCTGAGATCCTGGAGAAAGACACAGCGAGGAAGACACAAGCTGAGATCCTGGAGAAAAACACAGCGAGGAAGACACGAGCTGAGATCCTGGAGAAAGATACAGCGAGGAAGACACGAGCTGAGATCCTGGAGAAAGACACAGCGAGGAAGACACGAGCTGAGATCCTGGAGAAAGACACAGCGAGGAAGACACGAGCTGAGATCCTGGAGAAAGACACAGCGAGGAAGACACGAGCTGAGATCCTGGAGAAAGACACAGCGAGGAAGACACGAGCTGAGATCCTGAAAAAAGACACTGTCTGTAGAGAGAGAGACTTGAGATCCTGGAGAAAGACACTGTCTGTAGAGAGAGAGACTGAGATCCTGGAGAAAGACACTGTCTGTAGAGAGAGAGACTGAGATCCTGGAGAAAGACACTGTCTGTAGAGAGAGAGCCTGTGAGAGGGATGACTGGAACAAACTGTATGTACAGTATCTGAACCATACTGTCATGTATCTAATGTTGACTATGTGTCTCCTCGTTCTCAGTATTCATGAACGCAGCCATCCCTATCGCAGCTGTCCTGACCGTGAGTATTCATTCCAGTCATAAATGCCTATTCATATCTCATAGATGCCCTTCATAATACTGTCTACAGCCTAGCCCAAATATCTGTCCTCCCTCACATTATAATATACTACTGTCTACAGCCTAGCCCAAATATCTGTCCTCCCTCACATTATAATATACTACTGTCTACAGCCTAGCCCAAATATCTGCCCTCACATTAAATATCTGTCCTCCCTCACATTATAATATACTACTGTCTACAGCCTAGCCCAAATATCTGTCCTCCCTATAATATACTACTGTCTCACATTATAATATACTACTGTCTACAGCCTAGCCCAAATATCTGTCCTCCCTCACATTATAATATACTACTGTCTATAGCCCAAATAGTCCTCCCCCAAACTATCTGTCCTCCCTCACATTATAATATACTACTGTCTATAGCCTAGCCCAAATATCTGTCCTCCCTCACATTATAATATACTACTGTCTACAGCCTAACCCAAATATCTGTCCTCCCTCACATTATAATATACTACTGTCTACAGCCTAGCCCAAATATCTGTCCTCCCTCACATTATAATATACTACTGTCTATAGCCTAGCCCAAACATCTGTCCTCCCTCACATTATAATATACTACTGTCTACAGCCTAGCCCAAATATCTGTCCTCCCTCACATTATAATATACTACTGTCTACAGCCTAGCCCAAATATCTGTCCTCCCTCACATTATAATATACTACTGTCTACAGCCTAGCCCAAATATCTGTCCTCCCTCACATTATAATATACTATTGTCTACAGCCTAGCCCAAATATCTGTCCTCCCTCACATTATAATATACTACTGTTTATAGCCTAGCCCAAATATCTCTCCTCCCTCACTTTATTCACCATAGAACAGCATGTTTTCACCTCAATTCCCCCTCTAAAAATATTTCTCAGTGGATGGGCAATCCCTTTTCCCCAGTAAAGGGCACAGACCAGACCAGACTAGAATGGTATCGCTCATAATCCAATCAGTCTGGCATGTTGCCACTATAAAGGATGGCCAGTGACATTTCCCAGGGACACTGTAGAGGTTTGTGACATGGCAGGCCACTGTAAATAAATCCCAGTTATATTTATGGTAGCTGGAGCCGTTAAGGCAGTTGTTGGTGTGGTGACAAATCCAGTATGGCAGACAGATAGGCAGGCAGGCAGGCAGGCAGGCAGGCAGGCAGGCAGGCAGGCAGGCAGGCAGGCAGGCAGGCAGGCAGGCAGGCATAGAGAACACAAGGAGAGGTCCTTGAATGAGTGAAATGTATTTTGGAAAGAGACAGTGATTGGTTTATCCCTCACCCTTTGGAACCCAAATGAAATATAGATAGAGGCATAGAGAGAGAGGACAAACTGATGTCCTTCTGGATGAGCGCTGTGGGTTTTTGAGACAGCGATTTGCTTATCATTGTTAAGCCCTAAAATTCTCAAGTTAATCACAAACTAAATGAACGGTAAAACCATTTGCAGAAATCAGTTTTAAGTGCTTTGAGGGATATTTATTATTTCAGGACCAAATCCTGTACTGTAAGATGCGAGCACAGCTCCGACCACAGCACACATCTACCATTGACATCAATGCATGTTTATGTAAAAGCTTGAGTTGCAAACTCGAATTTGATTCCAGATTCAGAATCTCACCCACAATATATTGTATATGCATGCTGGTTATTGGAGTGATTATGAATCTTTTTTCTCTCTCCTCTTGTAATCTCCCTCTAGACATTTGTGGTCCATGTGCACATCTCTGAGGAGGCTGACCTGTCCCCTGCTGTAGCCTTTGCCTCCTTGTCCCTGTTCCACATCCTGGTCACTCCTCTCTTCCTGCTCTCCAGTGTGGTACGGTCCACGGTCAAGGCCCTGGTCAGGTGAGCTGGGTATCATGGACACCAGATGTGGGGTAACTATAGTTTTAACTATGCTTTGTTTAAAGAAACTATTTTTCCAGAGGAACAAATAGTTACTTTCGAGATGACTCAAACTATTTTAATACAGATCTGAAAAAACCAACTACTTTTTAAAACTATTTGAATACAGATCCCAAAAATGACTACTTTTTAAAATGTATTTTTTATTTCACCTTTATTTAACCAGGTAGGCTAGTTGAGAACAAGCTCTCAAGCTCTCTCTGCGACCTGGCCAAGATAAAGCAAAGCAAAGCAGTGCGACACAAACAACAGAGTTACACATGGAATAAACAAGCGTACAATAAATAACACAATAGAAAAAAAAGAAAGTCTATATACAGTGTGTGCAAAAGGCATGAGGAGGTAAGGCAATAAATAGGCCATAGGAGCGAAGTAGTTACAATTTAGCAGATTAAAACTGGAGTGATAAATGAGCAGATGATGTGCAAGTAGAGATACTGGTGTGCAAAAGAGCAGAAAAGTAAATAAAAACAATATGGGGATGAGGTAGGTAGATTGGGTGGGCTATTTACAGCTGCTCAGATAGCTGATGTTTAAAGTTAGTGAGGGAAATATAATATACAGATCCCAAAAGATGACTCCTTTTTTACAGTAAACTTCCAGAAGACGTCTTAAGGTATTAGAAATACATCAAAACACAATAATATTGAAGTAAAGACCCTTGCCAACTGACATAAAAATAATTTAAATACAGATCCCAGAAAATGACTACTTTTTAAAGATATTTAAATACAGATCCCAAAAAATTACTACTTTTTTAAACTGTTTAAATACAGATCCCCAGAAATTACAATTTGTAAAAAATATTTAAATGCAGATCCCCAAAAATGACTTAAAACAATTTAAATACAGATCCCAAAGATCTGAGAAAGCAACTACTTTTTAAAAAACTATTTGAATAGAGGTGACTCAGGAGGTGACTACTTTTGGATTGGCTGCCTTCAACTAATGGCAGGGCTGTATCTGGAACTGCATGTTGCAGATAGAAATAGAATGAATAAAGAACAGACAATCCCCTATAGTATTCCAAGCAATCTGACAGCCATATTTGATCTACACAACACATTTCTATCTGAACATTTTGTAAATGTCCATTCTCCTGAATGTCCATTGCCCCATGTGTACATAATCAACTCAAATCAATTAACCAATGATATTTTGTGGAGATAAGTTTAAATAAGTTGTTACCCTCAACTACTGTAGGACTCAACATGCCACTGAAAAGGTTAAAAGCTGCAATTCATTTTATAATATGTGAAAATACTGCAGAGAAGTTCAAAGCCATTTGTAAATATTGCAAACAGCAAGTTGGATGCTTGGCAAAAGCAACGTCGAACCTCTTTGTTCATCTGAGGGGAAGTGTTATTGTTTCAAACACACACAATACCATCTTTAAAGGGATAGATTACTCAGAATACAAACTAACATTATGATCCACCTACATTGGTTGTAGTTGATTCAAGAAGGCAGTTTTGTGATATTTAGTTTCCCTTTGACAATTAAAATACATATTTAGTTTCTTTTAGCAATTCTCAGTAACACTTAATATTAAACTGTTCTTGTTCCTGTGTAATAAAACTGTAATTAAATAAAGGTTAAGGTTAAATAAATAAATAAATGATTAAAAATAATAATAATTTGGAACCTGTTTGCATTGCATTTTAATTTTATAGCAATGAGCTGAGAGGTTTTGTAACTACAGTACACAAGAGGAAGTGACTCTTCCTTATTCCACTTATGTAATAACTCCCTTACTAAGCAATTATAAAGCCATTTCCAAGGCCTTATGTTACAACAATGTTGCTGTATAATAATCACAAAGTTACTAAACATATATACGAATTTGATGTCACTGTATTACTTTGTCTCACTCATGAACATTTTTGTCATTTTGAAGCTGCAAAAGTCTTCTCTGATGTTGAGGTGATTCCATGTCCCTCACATATTTAATACTTTCAAATATTATTATTTTTCTGAGACCTGTATTTGAACATCAAAGAAAATAGTTGCCTTGTAGTTTAAACTCTGGTATTTTCAAATAAACTACAAAATACAACCATTTTCTGCCCAGGTCTGATGGACACACACACACAAACGCATGCACACATGCACACACAGCTCTGTATTTGTGAATTTTCAGAACATTTTGGGGAGTACAAATGTATTCCCATTAAAAATCCTATTTTCCCTAACCTTAACCTTAACCCAAACCCTAACCCTAACCTTAAACCTAACCCTTAAGCCTAAAATAGCATTTGTGACCGACCGCCTTGATTCGGTCTTATGTAGCAAAATTTGAAATGGGGATTTTTTACATTAGATAAAAGCATAGACACAGAGCTACAAAATGGTATATCATACACTGTGTTAGAGGAACAATGGGAAAGTAATTCTGATCTGAAAGTTGATCAATTTGTAACCTCACTTTTGAGACAATGGCCTTTGAATGTGTTGGTACCTATTGGAGAGCTCTTCTTTGTCTATACCCATTCAACATTGTTCACACCCTCTTAAGCTTTAGCCCCACCAATCTCTTTAAAACTTCTTCGGGATAGGGGGCAGCATTTTCACTTTTGGATAAATAGCATGCCGAAATTCAACTTCCTGCTACTCATCCCCAGAATATAAGATATGCATAGTATTAGTAGATTTGGATAGAAAACACTCTGAAGTTTCTAAAACTGTTTGAATCATGTCTGTGAGTATAACATAACTTATGTAGCAGGCAATACCCCGAGGACTAACCATTCAGATTTGGGATTTCATTGGGAAACCAGATTTCTAAGAGACTTGTTTGCAGTTCCTACCGCTTCCACTGGATGTCACCAGTCTTTAGAAATTGGCTGAGGTTATTCCTTTGTGTAATGAAGAAGTACGGCCATCTTGAACAAGTGTCACATCATGTGTACTGTTTGATAGTTGCGCAAGACCAGAAAGCATGATTGAGTTTGTTGTCTTCAACACAGATCATCCAGTCTTCAATTTTATCAATGATTTACGTTTAAAAATACGTAAAGTTTTATTACAAAAGTAGTTTGAAATGTTTTGGCAATGTTTACAGGTAACTTTTGAGATATTTTGTAGTGACGTTGGTCAAGTTGGAACCAGTGTTTTTCTGGATCAAACGTGCCAAATAAATGGACATTTTGGATATATATGGACGGAATTAATCGAACAAAAGGACCATTTGTGATGTTTATGGGACATATTGGAGTGCCAACAAAAGAAGCTCGTCAAAGGTTTTATTTCTGTGTTTTGTGTCGCGTCTGCAGAGTTGAAATATGCTACTCTCTCATTGTTTACTGTTGTGCTATCATCAGATAATAGCATCTTGTGCTTTTGCCGAAAAGCCTTTTTGAAATCTGACATGTTGGCTGGATTCACAACGAGTGTAGCTTTAATTTTCTATCTTACATGTGTAATTTAATGAAAGTTAGATTTTTATAGTATTTTATTTGAATTTGGCGCTCTGCATTTTCCCTGGCTATTGGTCAGGTGGGACGCTAGCGTTCCGTATATCCCAGAGAGGTTTTAAGGGTTGATCCGAATGTTGTCCAAACAGCAGCAGTCAAGCACCCAAGCAACCTGGCTAATATTGGCTAGCTTGCTAGCTACTTCCAGACACAAATGACAGAACATCTCACTGGCAATTTTACTTATCAGAGCTGATTAGGCTGTTTTATGTTATCAGAGCGATGGTGACTGCAACTGTGCTGCTGGCAACAATTTATGCTTTTTTTGCCAACGTTTACAGACACCGGCCATATTCAACTGGTATTGAGCGTTCGTAAAAATTTGTCAACTATGTCTATCAACAGTTGTCAACATTCTATTCAAATTGTTACTTGTATAGTGGAGTATTTTGTTAAGACATGTGGCTAGCTAGCTAAACAATGAACCATAATCCCAACTCAAGATGTTACTACCGTGCATGAATTTTCAGGTAGCTAACCAACCAGGTTCAATGTTAGCTAGCTAACATTAGGCAATAACTAGCAATGCAAATGGCTCAAATAATAAGATCATACACATAACATTAGCTAGCTAGCCAGCTGGTTAACATTAGCTAGCTAGCTAACAGCACACTTCAACTTGAAATGAAAACAACTTTGTCAAAATAAGAAACGTATAATATCTGAAAATGTAGCTAGCTAGACTATTTTACCCATATACATAATGGATGGATGCTTCTCTCTGTCACGGATGCCATGGTTGCCCTTAGTTTGAAGATCTAATCTGGAGACGGGTGTTTTCTCCATCTCCTTAGCTATCATAGTCTAATTCCACTGATTTCAAAACTCTGTCCTCCAGAAAGTGGAGAGCAACACTTATGCATCTCCACTATGCGATATATATTTTTTGATGCAGTTGGCACATATACTTCTTCACCGGCATCTAGGTCCTCAGGCTGCTGATTATCCCGCACACCTGTCACCATTTATTAATTAAAATATTCACTCCCTGTACTTGCTTCCCAAATCTCAGTGCACTCATTACAGCGTTAGACAGGACTACCTAAAAAATACCAACCAGCTAAAATAGACAGAAGCGCGCTATATGGCAGACCTATCCGAACTCATCTCTTGGCATGTCCAGCCCACTCATTATCTCAGCCAATCATGGCTAGCGGAAAGGTTGCTGCCTTTTTCTGTGGCTTAACCAACTAGGCTCATAATTGTATTCATATTTACAGATTGCATACATGTTTGTTATTAAGGCACATGAAAGAAATGCATTTTGATTTTTTTTAAAGTTTACGTTCAAATGTCTCTCTTGTAAAGTAGTGACCCGCGACATATGCCTAGTGTCCTGAAACGAGTCACATTTTAGCAAATTCAGGACATGAAAAAAGTCCTGACTTTTCACATTTTTTCTTGTTGTCAGGACATTGAGGTCCTGATAAGGACACACACACACACACACACACACACACACACACACACACACACACACACACACACACACACACACACACACACACACACACACACACACACACACACACACACACAGAGATGAATTGAACTGAGTAGCGGTGTTGAGATAAGGTGAATTTACATAAAATCTACCAGAATAATGTTTTTAACTGGGTTGAAACTAAACTGAAGTCAGAGTGAATCAATCTAGATTTTTTTTCACACAGTGCCTCAGTCGTCAGTAAAACACCAGTCCGTTTCCCTCAGTAACATTGACTTCTACACTGGTGATTAGTTTAACTGCTGTAATTGATTGTCTTGTCATAGAGCTACCCTTCACCATGTTTCTTTTCCTCACAGACCATTACCCATCCTGTCATACAGTTCTAAAGACTGCTTGGAGCATCTTACATTACCCTCTGCACTGAGTATAGGAAGAGTGGGCGTGTTTGGCCATACCAATCACTGTATCGTTGTCACACCCTGACCATAGAGATCTTTTTATTCTCTATGTTTGGTTGGTCAGGGTGTGACTCGGGTGGGAAACTCTATGTTCTGTGTTTCTATGTTTTGGTTGGGTATGGTTCTCAATCAGGGACAGCTGACTATCATTGTCTCTGATTGGGAATCATACTTAGGCAGCCTTTCTCCCTTTTGTATTTTGTGGGTAGTTGTCTTTGCTAGTGGCCTGTATAGCCCTAGTAAGCTTCACGTTCGTTTTTGTTGTTTCTTGTTTTGTTGGCGACATTTAAAATAAAGACAAACGTACACTCACCACGCTGCACCTTGGTGCAGTCATTTCCACGACGAAGGCGATCGTGACACTCATCAGTCAAACACACAAGCAATCACCCATCTTGTTATTCCCTCTCAAATATGTTTTGTTTATTTGATCGGACAGAGAGCAAGAAAAGATAGAGGAGAGAGTTGCAGATATTGCAGTGAGACAGATTCAAATCTATGATGCAGCGGTATATGTGTTCTAGAAGCAGTGGCTTAGACCACTGGACCACCCAGCCTGTCAATCACTGCTTTCATATTGGTTTACCATCATCTATGTACAAGTAAGTGCTTTAGATATGGTATATTGGCCTTCTGTAAGTAGAAGAGCTGTACATCATGTATGCAGAGTGTTGTATCTCCAAGGAGAGGGGAATCATTACCATGTTACAGTCATCCAGAGTGGAGAGATGTTGTCAGGGGTTTTCTCTGCATCCTGAGAGGACGTACTGATGTCTCGTAACAACCAATGGTGCGGAGCTGATATCTGTACATGGAGACAGTATGTATATCATATAGCTGTCGTGTAAATGAGGAAGAAGTTGTCAATCTACATCCACTTTATATCCCACTTAAACCACTACTTCCTTACTCAATGACACACAAGTAAGTACATCTATGATGTAATGTATTATAGATGACTCCTGTACCATGCTTGATTGTGATGGTTTTAGTTTTTCAAAACTCCATTAGAGTGGTCCACAATGTGTTTTAAAATAATCTGTATGGTGTAGTTGTATCATTGTGGAGTGACACTTAATTAAATGTTTCTAACTAACACAATCCTATCTTTATTCATGGTGACAGCAAGTTGAGTGTGATGCTGTATCTCAGAGGTAATCTAAGTCCAAGTTCACAGAGAAGTGAAGCAATGTTCCACTAAATTGATGGGCCAATAAGAGCTCTTCAAATGAGCGATGAGATCCGTGGCTCATTGAGCAGCCTGGAGTGTAACAGTACTTCTAGTCACAGCTGACTCAACCTGATTTACAGTAGATGTACAGCAAGGCCCATATTGTTTGTGAATATTTTGCTTAGGTGTGTGTTCATGTTTGTACTTAGGACTTCTACTAATCAGGTTCACACATTTATGCTCTAGTTGATTCCAGATGTTCTGAAGCTGGAGCAGATAGATGACGGTGATAAGATGGCTGATTCTAATGCTTTCATTTGACCTGAAGTTGGAGCAGGTAGATGACGGTGATAAGATGGCTGATTCTAGTTTGGCCCAGAAAAGGCACATGTAAAAACAGAATACTTTATAACTGTTGACTTAAACCAATCATCTTTTCACTCCTCCGTCAGTGTTGCCTTCTTCTATCAGATGTACAGTTTTCCTTTGAAAACACTCTTGCTGTGTTGTTCCCTATCCCATCTCCAAAACACTAACTTTTCCTTATTGTAACTCACTCTGGAGAACAGCATCTGCTAATACTAGAATGTGGAAATATGAAATGTGTCGTTCGTGTCCCCCTGTAACCCTAACCCTGTAACCCTAACCATGTAACCTTAACCCCTGTTTCCTCATAGTGCCCAGAAGCTGAGTGAGTTCTTCAGTAGTGATGAGATTGGAGATGAGCAGGAGCCAAATGCTACCATGCCCACGGGCCCTAGCAACCACAAAACCATTCCCTCCGGCCCCAGAAACCACAACAACAAGTACCAGGCAGTGGTGAGTACCCAGCTATCACATAATGTTCTGAGAACCTTATGTTTCTTAGAGCTTGTTGAGAGCGTAGTTGTCCTATGGTGATTTCGCATACAAACGTCCTAAAACTTTCTGTGAATGGTACAGGATAGTTGCTTGGTTTTGGAACATTCTCAGAACATTTAAGTAACTTTAACAGAATGTTTTGTAAAAGTTGAAACATGGTTACATTTATACTGAACAAAAAATATAAACACATGTAAAGCTTCCCATGTTTCATGACCTGAAATAAAAGATCCCAGAAATGTTCCATACGCACAAAAATCTTATTACTCTCAAATGTTGTGCACAAATTTGTTTTCATCCCTGTTAGTGAGCATTTCTCTTTTTCCAAGATAATCCATCCACCTGACAGGTATGGCATATCAAGAAGCTGATTAAATAACATGATCATTACAAAGGTGCACCTTGTGCTGGGGACAATAAAAGGCCTCTCTACAATGCCAGATGTCTCAAGTTTTGAAGGAGTGTGCAATTGGCATGCAGACTGCAGGAATGTCCACCAGACCTGTTGCCAGAGAATTTAATGTTAATTTCTATACCATAAGCTGCTCTCCAAAGTCGTTTTAGAGAATTCGGCAGTACGTCTAACCGGCCTCATAATCGCAGACCATGTGTAACCAAGCCTTCCAGGACCTCTTCATCTGCGGGATCATCTGAGACCAGCCACCCAGATAGCTGAACAAACTGTGTTTGCTCAACCAAATCATTTTTGCAAAAACTGTCATTAACAGTCTCAGGAAAGAGATTTAACGATGCTCTTACAAAGGTTCTTACGATGAATTTAGGCTTAAGATGCTTTTGGGAAACTGGGACCTGTTCTCTATCCATGGAATTAGTGAATTGCGCCACCAGGATGGAGCTAGCATGCCATGTTTTCCACATATTTAATTTCATTTAATTTTAGTCTATTCAAACAGACCCAATTTCAAAGGAAACAAACAATCATTAAGATCATGTGTTGTCAATTAATGGGCGCGTTAAATCTCCAAGCTGTTTTCCAAAACCATCGTTATTAACGTTGCACTTGAAAACGGCCATAATCTAATGCCTGTCTCAGACCACTCGTAGAACAGCTAAGTGCGTCGTTAGATGCTTTTTTTTGCCCTCTCGCATTTCTTTATACACAGAAGATCTCTGCTAAACATAGAATCACATGGTTTATCCGTCTCTCCTTTACCACCGACAACTTCAGAACGAAGTTGCCTACAAATACAAAGTTGTCTTTGCAATTGATACAAACCAGTGACGTAGAAAAAGATGCTTCACATGAAAGTTGAGATGACGGCATTAAAAATATAGAAAGTAGGCAATAGGTCTATTTCAAACGTTTTGAAATACATTTCATGTTCAATCAAATGAGTTCTATTTTGCTTCTGTCTGTAATTGGTCTCAATATACTTCATAATGTGTAGCCTAACATGTGCAATGATGTGCCAAATCAGTGGTTTAGTGCATTTTTATTAGGTAAGCATTAGAACAAGCCGCCTCAACATTTGCAGCCGTAGGTGGTAATATCTCTCTAGAAGCTGATCCGCTATCAGTATTGTGAAATAAATATATTGTTAAGGTAAGATTTGATTGGAGTAAGTGGATCAGAGAGCACATGCGCCAACAACACACTTAGCGACCGTTCTCTCTGCGTGGTGTTTTGGGAAACGCATGTGACATCTTCGGACGTTATTGGAAAGATGCATCCTGTGAAACCAGGCCACCAGGAAACCAGAGTCAACTGTTCTCAGAACCTCCCTGCAACCTGAAAATAAACATTCCCAGAACAGGGATCTAACTAGCAAAGCAAACGGTTCTAGGATATGAATAACAACATCATAAACGTACTGTTAGCTAGGGAGCCAGCTAGCTAACATTAGCTAATAGTACACTTTAGCTTGAATTGAAACCACTTTCTGTCAAAATTAGAAACTTGTATATCTGAAAATGTAGCTAGCTAGACTACCATACCTGTATACGTCATCATGCATGATGTCATCCGTCTCCCTGTCATGGATGCCATACTACAGTTGCCCTTAGTTTGAAGATGTAATCGGTTCACATACGGTTCACATTTGTTTTGTGTTGTAGTCACGATCAATATCAACATTTACACAGATGCATGCAAGCGTACGCATGCACACATACATGAACACACACACACACAGAGCTCCCACAAAGACCTCTTAAACACTCAACCACTCATTCACAGGCAGAATGCACATCAATGTTGTAGTTAATGTCCTCCTTCCACCTCCACCCCAACCTCATTTGCACACACACTCTCACCACCTCCTCCACAATCCTCCGCCACCATCCACCACCTCTGTGGTTTTCATAGTGGTCCTGTAAAAAGCCTAAGCAATGCCCTGCCCCCTCCCTGCACCTCTCCCAGCCTCTGAAGGTGGTGAACAGGAAGAGACATCCCAGGGACGATTGGAACAACTACAGCCATGAGGGAGGCAACCCACCCCCCCAGGAGGGAGACCAAGACCTCTGCATCAGGGTGAGTAGGAGGCAGACCAGGAGAAGGACCTCTGGATCAGGGTGAGTGAGAGGTAGACCAGGAGGACCTAGACCTCTGGATCAGGGTGTGTGAGAGGTAGACCAGGAGGACCTAGACCTCTGGTTCAGGATGAGTGAGAGGTAGACCAGGAGGACCTAGACCTCTGGATCAGGATGAGTGAGAGGTAGACCAGGAGGACCTAGACCTCTGGTTCAGGATGAGTGAGAGGTAGACCAGGAGGACCTAGACCTCTGGATCAGGGTGAGTGAGAGGTAGACCAGGAGGACCTAGACCTCTGGATCAGGGTGAGTGAGAGGTAGACCAGGAGGACCTAGACCTCTGGATCATGGTGACTGAGAGGTAGACCAGGAGGACCTAGACCTCTGGATCAGGGTGAGTGAGAGGTAGACCAGGAGGACCTAGACCTCTGGATCAGGATGAGTGAGAGGTAGACCAGGAGGAGCTAGACCTCTGGATCAGGGTGAGTGAGAGGTAGACCAGGAGGACCTAGACCTCTGGATCAGGGTTAGTGAGAGGTAGACCAGGAGGACCTAGACCTCTGGATCAGGATGAGTGAGAGGTAGCAGAACTAGATAGAAGTTCAAACTATCATTCAGTCTCATCAGTGTGCTGCCAGTGACAATATCCTGTCTGACTGCTTACTGCTGACCCTCTCCTGTCTGACTCCTTACTCAGTCAGATTATGTCTTTGTGAAAGCAGTGGGAATCAGTCTTTGACATTTGCTTTGATCAATGTGTGTGATGTTTCTTTCTCCAGATAACCAGTGGATATTTCACCTGGACAGATGGGACTCCAACCCTGTCTAACGTAAACATCAAAGTTCCCTTTGGTAAGGCTCTGCTGCTGGAGGAAGGTTAAACGCCATGGCATTAATACTCTATTAAAGGAATCACTACTCCCTCCTCCTATCCCCCCATCTCTCTACTCTCTCTCTCTCTCTCCCACCCAATTTCTCATTTCCTGTGTGTCTCTCTCTCGCTCTCTCTCTCAGGTCAGCTGACTATGATCGTGGGCCAGGTGGGTTGTGGGAAGTCGTCCCTGTTGCTGGCAGCTCTGGGAGAAATGCAGAGAGTCTCTGGGACTGTCACCTGGAACATGTAAGACTGGATGAAATTACTACTCACACCGTAGACGTCACAGATAGATGGATGGACAGTAAACGACTAGTAGGATGGACATACTAAATGGTTGACAAGCCTCTTTCTCATCCAAAGTATAAAGAAGGTCTATTAAATTACAGTAGGTTCTTCTGTTGCAGTGTTCTTGGTTGGTCATCAATCGACAAGATAATTGAAAAAAACATGCTTATCTTATTTTATAATATACATCATTTAAAACGGCCAAGTTCTATTCACAATGGTATTCAGTTGGTAAGAGACAGACATTCAGTAAATACTAGGAATAGATTGTCCTCCATCTATGTGTTGTCCAGACAGAACAGTATTCAGTTGGTAAGAGACAGACATTCAGTAAATACTAGGAATAGATTGTCCTCCATCTATGTGTTGTCCAGACAGAACAGTATTCAGTTGGTAAGAGACAGACATCCAGTAAATACTAGGAATAGATTGTCCTCCAATGTGTTGTCCAGACAGAACAGACTGTAAGAGACAGACTCCATCTATGTGTTATCCAGACAGAACAGTATTCAGTTGGTAAGAGACAGACATTCAGTAAATACTAGGAATAGATTGTCCTCCATCTATGTGTTGTCCAGACAGAACAGTATTCAGTTGGTAAGAGACAGACATTCAGTAAATACTAGGAATAGATTGTCCATCTCCATCTAAGAGACAGACATTCAGTGTTGTCCATCAGACAGAACAGTATTCAGTTGGTAAAAGACAGACATTCAGTAAATACTAGGAATAGATTGTCCTCCATCTATGTGTTGTCCAGACAGAACAGTATTCAGTTCCAGACAGAACAGGTAAGAGACAGACATTCAGTAAATACTAGGAATAGATTGTCCTCCATCTATGTGTTGTCCAGACAGAACAGTATTATCCAGACAGAAAAAATAGAAAAAATAAATGGGCAAAAGAACATTTCGATTTAGAGCAATAAAGAAATGGAATTAATTAACTGAGCAAACTAGAAACCTTTCAATATATAAGTTGAAACATTATTTCAAAACAATTTAAATATAGTATATAGAAATGTTGTGGGACTATAGTAGATGAAGAATCAATCTTTTTTTAGATTTGAGTATTTATTGGGTCATTATGCTAGTGTATTATGTATGTTTGTAATAGTGTGTTATATGTGAAAGTGTGTTTGTATTATAAATTGTATTTTAATGTTAAGGACTATTGGAAGATTAGTCCAAATGGGGACTAAAAGAGATCCTAATAAAATCAAATCAAATCAAATCATGTGGCCTGAGCTCAGATGATGTCAATTTGAAAGGTCATAGGTGAAGTGTATTGACTCCAGAGTTCCAGGTAGCTATCCGCAGAGAGGCAGGTACAGTAGCTGTCCACAGAAAACCAGGAAGCCGTCCACAGAAAACCAGGTAGCCGTCCACAGAGAGCCAGGTAGCCGTCCACAGAAAACCAGGTAGCCGTCCACAGAAAACCAGGTAGCCGTCCACAGAAACCAGGTAGCCGTCCACAGAAAGCCAGGTAGCCGTCCACAGAAAACCAGGTAGCCGTCCACAGAAAACCAGGTAGCCGTCCACAGAGAGCCAGGTAGCCGTCCACAGAGAGCCAGGTAGCCGTCCACAGAGAGCCAGGTAGCCGTCCACAGAGAGCCAGGTAGCCGTCCACAGAGAGCCAGGTAGCCGTCCACAGAGAGCCAGGTAGCCGTGCACAGATGGCTGACTGTTTACCTCTCTCAGCGATATAAAATGCTTTTATATCGAATCAAATCCAATTTTATTTGTCACGTGCTTTGTAAACAACAGGTGTAGACTAACAGTGAAATGCTAACTTACGGGCTCTTCCCAACAATACAGAGAGAAAAAAGATAAATATAAAAATAATAACAAGAGGAATAAATGCACAACAAGTAATGATAACTTGGCTATATACACAGGATACCAGTACCGAGTCGATGTGCAAGGTTACGAGGTCATTTAGGTAGATACTTACTCAGTACATACGTAAATGTACATGTAGGTAGGGATAAAGTGACTTGGCAACTGGATAGGTAATAAACAGTAACAGCAGCTTATGTGATGAGTCAAAAGAGTTAGTGCAAAAAGGGACAATGAAGCTTTCTGGGTAGCTTTAGGTTAACTATTTAACAGCCTTATAGCTTAGGGGTAGAAGCTGTTCAGGATACTGTTGGTTCCAGACTTGGTGCATCGGTACCGCTTGCCATGCGGTAGCAGAGAGAACAGTCTATGACTTGGATGGCTGGACTCTTTGACAATTTTGAGGGCCTTCCTCTGACACCGCCTGGTATAGAGGTCCGGATGGCAGGGAGCTCGGCCCCAGTGATGTACTGGGTTGTACGCACTATCCTCTGAAGCTCGTTGCGGTCGTATGCCAAACAGTTGTCATACCAAGGAGTGAACTAGCTGTAGAAGCTGTAGAACTGTTTGAGGATCTGAGGGCCCATGCCAAATCTTTTCAACCTCCTGAGGGAGAAGAGGTATTGTCATCCCCTCTTTATGACTGTGTTGATGCGTGTGGACCATGATAGTTCCTTAGTGATGTGGACACCAAGGAACTCGAAGCTCTCAACCTGTTCCTGGGGGTGTGCTTGGCCCTACTTGGTCTTGCTGGCGTTGAGGGAGAGGTTGTTGTCCTGGCACCATACTGCCAGGTCTCAATGTCGTCGGTGTTCAGGCCTACTACCATTGTGTCGTCTGCAAATGTAATGATGGTGTTGGAGTTGTGCGTGGCCATGCCATCGTGGGTGAACAGGCAGTGCAGGAGGAGACTAAGAGCGCACCCCTGAAGGGCCCCCGTGTTGAGGATCAGCGTGGCATAGTTGTTGTTGCCTTTCCTCACCACCGGGGGCAGCCTGTCAGGAAGTCCAGGATCCAGATCCAGATGCAGAGGGAAGTGTTTAATCCCAGGGTACTTAGCTTAGTGATGAGCTTGGATGGCACAATGGTATTGAACACTGAGCTGTAGTCAATGAACAGCATTTTCATGTTGGTTTTCCTTTTGTTCAGGTGGGAAAGGGCAGTGTGGAGTGCAATAGCGATGGTGTCATCTGTGGATATGTAGGGGCGGTATGCGAAGTGGGGTGGGTCCAGGGTGTCTGGGATGATGGTGTTGATGTGAGTCATGACCAGACTTTCAAAGCATTTCATGGCTACAGATGTGAGTGCTACGGGGCAATAGTTATTTAGACAGCTTGGCGTTCTTGGGCACAGGGACTATGGTGGTCTGCTTGAAACATGTAGGTATTACAGACTGGGTCAGGGAGAGGTTGAACATGCAGTGAAGACACTTGCCAGCTGATCAGCGCTGAGTACGCATCCGGGTGATCCATCTGGCTCCTGCAGCCTTGTGAATGTTAACCTGTTTAAAGGCCTTCACTCACATCAGCTACGGAGAGCGTGATCACACAGTCGTCCGGATCAGCTGGTGCTCTCATGCATAGTTCAGTGTTGCTAACCTTGTAGAACATAGAAGGTATTTAGCACCAACTCTCTGGTACCCTTTCCTGCAGTCAAATAACCAATGCGCCCTCTAATGGCAACATGGGTGGAATGTTACTGATATGTTTTGTAATTTCAAAATTCATTAATAGAACACATAGCGGCCATTGACGGCCTTTCTTTAAATTACTGTAGCCTATAGCGGCCATCGACAGCCTTAATTGAAATTACTGTAGCAGTCGAGAACAGCCTTGTTTATCTAACAATAATATATTTTTCGATATCGCAAAATGAAATGGCTAACAACCTGTTGTTGTATTTGTGTGGCTGTTGTCAAACATAAACCGGAAACAGAGTATGCTCTCATTTGACTTTTCAAAGAATGTGCTGATCTATGGTGTCAAAAGTGACGCTAAAGTCTAGGAACACGAGGTAATTTACTACATTCACAAGTGCAGTCTCAGTACTATGGTGGGGTCTAAAACCAGACTGGAGCATTTAGAATACATTATTTGTCTTCAAGAAAGCAGTGAGTTGCTGCGCACAGTATTTTCCTTTTTTTTAGAGGAATGGGAGATTCAATACAGGCCAATTCGTTTTATAATTTTCCGGGACAACATTTAGGCTTTTTCAGGAGAGGTTTTATTTCCACATTTAGTGAGTTTTTTTAGGGAGCTGTTTATTATGTTTAACATGGGAGTGCCAAGCACAGGAAGTAGCTCTTTCAGTAGTTTATTTGGAATAGGCTCCCGTCGGCAGTTGGCAGGTTTAGAGGACTATTTTCGTAAATGTGTCGAGATACATGTTAAAAAAAACTTGTCTCCATTTATCCTAGGTCTTAGCAGTTCTTTGCAGACTCAGAACAAATTAGTTTTGTAGAAATATGCATATTTGAAGAGGAATCCATAATTTGCTTTCTAATGATCATTATCTTTTTGTCGAATAAGTTCATGAATTCTTCGCTGCTGAAGTGAAGGCCATCCTCACTTCTACTTTTCAGTTAGCTTTGCGGCAGTGTCAAAAGACATTTTGGATTGTTCCGTTTCTCTTCAATCAGGTTGTAAAAGTAGCCTGGTAGAGCAGCAGTGAGTGCTCTTCCATATTGCACGGTACTGTCTTCCAATTTGGTGGAGTGTCATTTCCATTCCAATTTTCTGGAAGCTTTCTTCAGAGCTCGGGTACTTTCTGTATACCAGGGAGCTAGTTTCTTTTGACAAATGTTTTTTGGTTTCAGAGGTGCGTCTAGGGTATTACACAGGTTAAGTTTAGATCCTCATGTGAGGTGATAACAGATTTTTGTACTCTGACATCCTTAGGTAGGTGGAGGGAGTCTGGAAGGGCATCTAGGAATCTTTGGGTTGTCTGATAATTTATAGCGCAGCTTTTGATAATCCTTGGTTGCGGTCTGAGCAGATTATTTGTTGCGAATGAAAACATAATAAAATTGTGGTACGATAGTCCAGGATTATGAGGAAAAATATTTACATCCACAATATTTATTCCACGGGACAAAACTAGATCCAGGGTAAGATTATGGCAATGTGTAGATCCTGAGACATGTTGGACAAAACCCACTGAGTCGATGATGGCTCTCAAAAGCCTTTTAGAGTGGGTCTGTGGACTTCTCCATGTGAATGTTGAAGTCACCAAAAAATAGAATATTATCTACCATGACTACAAGGTCCGATAGGAATTCAGGAAACTTCGTAAGGAACGCTGTATACAGCCCAGGACGCCTGTAAACAGTAGCTATAAATAGTGATTGAGTAGATTGCATATATTTCATGACTAGAAGCTCAAAAGACAACAATGTAGTAATTCGTTTTTCTTAACAAATTTCAATTTGTCATAAAACCGGTTGAAAGTTTCTATCGGCTATAGAGCGACACCTGTTCAGCATGCTGACAGGGTTTCTTTCCAGACGCCATGAGAAAATTGTCCGGCTGCCGGGACTGTGCAGGGGGATTAACACTCCTACCTGGATTTAATGGTGGCATAGACGCTGTATCATTTTTCCTACTTTTCAATTGCCCTTGCCTAACAATTGTGTCTGTAGTCGAGCTTGCGACTCTGCTATCCCCACCATAAGGCGATAGTTTTCCTGTAAACAGAAACTGCAATGAGAAGGCATAATGTTACTTAGCTCTTTCGGCTGGAGAAGGTCCTGCGAGAAGGTCATGCGAGAAGGTCATGCGAGAAGGTCATGCGGGTGTCCAGGTAAAGCGTCCGGGGTGAAAATGTTAAATTAAAAAAGTAATGTGACAAAACTAAGACGTATATAAACTTGTTCAATACAGAGTTTGATTAAATGGTTATTAAGAGTAAAAAGCCCAAAAAGATTTGCAGGTAGCCAAGTAGTGATAAACAGCACGGAGACAACGTAGAAGTGCGTGTGTGTGTTGTGTGCGTATGTAGTGAATGTGTGTGGGTTTTCTGTGGGTGTGTCACTGTAGTGTGTGTGAGAAAATGTGTATATGTTGTCTATATACAGTTGAAGTCAGAAGTTTACATACACTTAGGTTGGAGTCATTAAAACTCAATTTTCAACCACCCCACAAATTTCTTGTTAAATATAGTTTTGGCAAGTCGGTTAGGACATCTACTTTGTCTATGACACAAGTAATTTTCCCAACAATTGTTTACAGACAGATTATTTCACATAAAATTCACTGTATCGCAATTGCAGTTGGTCAGAAGTTCACATACACTAAGTTGACTGTGCCTTTAAACAGCTTGGAAAATTCCTGAAAATGATGTCATGGCTTTAGAAGCTTCTGATAGTCTAATTGACATCATTTGAGTCAATTGAAGGTGTACCTGTGGATGTATTTCAAGGCCTACCTTCAAACTCAGTGCCTCTTTGCTGGAAATCATGAGAAAAGCTAAATAAATCAGCCAAGACCTCAGAAAAAAGTGTAGACCTCCACAAGTCTGGTTCATCCTTGGGAGCAATTTCCAAACACCTGAAGGTACCATTTTCATCTGTACAAACAACAGTACGCAAGTATAAACATCATGGGACCACGCAGCAGTCATACCGCTCAGGAAGGAGATGTGTTCTGTCTCCTAGAGATGAACGTACTTTTGTGTAAAAAGTGCAAATCAATCCCAGAACAACAGCAAAGGACCTTGTGAAGATGCTGGAGGAAACAGGTACAAAAGTATCTATATCCACAGTAAAACAAGTCCTATATCGACATAACCTGAAAGGCCGCTCAGCTAGGAAGAAGCCACTGCTCTAAAACCGTCATAAAAAGCCAGACTACGGTTTGCAACTGCACATGGAGACAAAGATTGTACTATTTGGAGAAATGTCCTCTGGTCTGATGAAACCAAAATAGAACTGTTTGGCCATAATGACCATTGTTATGTTTGGAGAAAAAAGGGTAGGCTTGCAAGCCGAAGAACACCATCCCAACCGAGAAGCACGGGGGTGGCAACATCCTTTTGTGGGGGTGCTTTGCTGCAGGGGAGACTGGTGCACTTCAAAATAGATAATTTTCCCTCCCTCGTGATGCTATGTGGATATATTGAAGCAACATCTCAAGACATCAGTCAGGAAGTTCAAGATTGGTCACAAATGTGTCTTCCAAATGGACAATGACCCCAAGCATACTTCCAAAGTCATGGCAAAATGGCTTAAGGACAACAAAGTCAAGGTATTGAAGTGGCATCACAAATCCCTGACCTCAATCCTATAGAACATTTGTGGGCAGAACTGAAAAACCGTGTGCGAGAAAGGAGGCCTACAAACCTGACTCGGTTACTCCAGCTCTGTCAGGAGGAATGGGCCAAAATTCACCCAATTTATTGTGGGAAGCTTGTGGCAACTCGAAACATTTGACCCAAGTTAAACTATTTAAAGGCAATGCTACCAAATACTAATTGACTCTATGTAAACTTCTGACCCAATGGGAATGTGATGAAAGAAATAAAAGCTGAAATATATAATTCTCTCTACTATTATTCTGACATTTCACATTCTTAAAATAAAGTGGTAATCCTAATTGACGTAACGAGGAATTTCTACCAGGTTTTAATGCAGTGCCTTAGAACGCTGCGCCACTCGGGAGCTCTTGCAATACCATGTCAGTTGGCATAACGTGATAGTAACTTGCTGTACAGTGTCAGTTGGCCTTAGTGGCCCTCAGTTGCTGTCTGTGTTTTTTATCCTGCAGTCACAAAGACATTGATCCTCATAGCTCATTCTAGTCTTAACACCTCCTCAATACACTACCTCACATTTTGTTTGTTTGCTTTTTTTAGACCGGGAAACGGAGGGGGGAAGGGGGATACCAGAGCAGTTGTTGTTGGGGGTTAACTGCCTTGCTCAGGGGACTCAGGGGTGTGTGTGTGTGTGTGTGTGTGTGTGTGTGTGTGTGTGTGTGTGTGTGTGTGTGTGTGTGTGTGTGTGTGTGTGTGTGTGTGTGTGTGTGTGTGTGTGTGTGTGTGTGTGTGTGTGTGTGTGTGTGTGTGTGTGTGTGTGTGTGTGTGTGTGTGTGTGTGTGTGTGTGTGTGTGTGTGTGTGTGTGTGTGTGTGTGTGTGTGTGTGTGTGTGTGTGTGTGTGTGTGTGTGTGTGTGTGTGTGTGTGTGTGTGTGTGTGTGTGTGTGTGTGTGTGTGTGTGTGTGTGTGTGTGTGTGTGTGTGTGTGTGTGTGTGTGTGTGTGTGTGTGTGTGTGTGTGTGTGTGTGTGTGTGTGTGTGTGTGTGTGTGTGTGTGTGTGTGTGTGTGTGTGTGTGTGTGTGTGTGTGTGTGTGTGTGTGTGTGTGTGTGTGTGTGTGTGTGTGTGTGTGTGTGTGTGTGTGTGTGTGTGTGTGTGTGTGTGTGTGTGTGTGTGTGTGTGTGTGTGTGTGTGTGTGTGTGTGTGTGTGTGTGTGTGTGTGTGTGTGTGTGTGTGTGTGTGTGTGTGTGTGTGTGTGTGTGTGTGTGTGTGTGTGTGTGTGTGTGTGTGTGTGTGTGTGTGTGTGTGTGTGTGTGTGTGTGTGTGTGTGTGTGTGTCATAGAGAACGGTAGAGGCTTCTAGTGGCCAAATGGCCGTTTTACCATGGGCAGCGCCATTGAGGGCTTCCACCACCTATATTAAAGTAGTCCACTGGGTGGGATTCCTATGGGTGTGTGTGATACTGTCGGTTTCTACATGTCAGTCTTCTGGAATGTTTGGTGACAGCTGTGTTCCCTGGCTGTGTCCCCCCGACAGGCAGCCATTTGAAATCTCTGGTGGTGTGAAAACACAGAATGTAGAAGATGCCCCTAGAGTCAGATGGTTTCCTATCCTCCTAATGGTTAAGGTTAGGAATTAAGGCTGGGTAATCTGATACTGGATTTTCAGCTCTCACTTCTCTGGCTGTGATCTCACTTCATCAGAAACACTGACCCAGGAACATGTCAACTGGTCAAGGCTAAAAATACAACAGTAGTGTCTACTGGCCTGGGGAAGTTCAAACTGTGCCAGGTGTACTCAAACAGCTGTCTCCTGCACAGCAAAATCAATGGTGTACAGTTAACTCTGAAAGTGTTAAATGTACACTATTTTCAGTGAACACATGAGTCCCACTGTACTTGTGTTAAAATAACACTTTTGAAAGTGTTAAAGATTTAACTCTGCAGTGTTCTTCATTCAACTCTTAAAGTGCTCAAATTAACTTGCTTGGGGTGTTTGATTAGCTCTACTGTAAAGTAATCACTTGGCTTAGTCCTAACAGCGGTTAACGTGTAAAAATTAACCACTGTAGTTTTATTGTAAATCATTTTGGGGAGTTGTTTTAACACTGTGTGGTGTAAGGCCTGATTTGCATATTTCCCAGTGTTCCTTTTACCCAGAGTGAATTGCAGTTACCACCCGTGACTATGTGTTAGTGACAGAGACATGGTTATTGAAATCATTTTTCTGAACTAATGGGACACCTGTCGACAACATCCAGTGAAATTGGAGGGCGCCCAATTCAAATAAACAATTGTAATAAACATTTATGAACATACAAGTATCTTAAATAGTTTAAAAGCTTGTTAATCTAACTGAATTGTCCAATTTACAATAGGATTTACAGCAAAAGCATACCATGCAATTGTTTGAGGATGGAGCCCCACAATAACGTTTTTTTCAACCAGCACAGGCTTCATAAAATCACAAATAGTGATGAAATAAATCACTTACTTGTGAAGACCTTCCTCTGATTTGCAATCCCAAGGGTCCCAGCTACAACATGAATGGTTGTTTTGTTAGATAAAATCCTTCTTTATATCCGCCACAGATTTCAGTAATCCACTCGTTCAACATGCAGACAAAGGAGTCCAAAAAGCTACTGCTAAACTTTGTTCAAACAAGTAAAACTGTTTCTTATTAATCCTCATGTACCCTAAATTCTTGCTCGTTTTTGAAGAAACACGCCTGAAACAATGAACAAAAACTGTTGACATCTAGTGGAAGCCATATGAATTGCAATCTGGGAGCTGGAATTACATATAATGGAAAGCTATGGGTTCTAAGATCCTGGGAGCTCAAAATGTTTTTATTACCGGTTGGGTTTTCACCTGCCATATCAATTGTGTTATAGTCTCAAACATTATTTTAACATTTCTACAAACTTCAAAGTGTTTTCTATCCAATGCTGTCAACTATATGCACATCCTGGTTTCCAGGCCTGAGTAACAAGCAGTTTACTTTGGGTACGTCAGTCAGGTGGAAATGGAGAGAAATAGACCCTATCCGTAAGAGGTCTGTGGCTTATTCACCAGGTGAGTTCCTAAGCAAATGCCATCATTAACATGTATGACAATAAATATATCACAAGGCCTTACTTTGATGGCCTAGTTTTACCCAAACACAGATGTGTTTGGAAATCCCTGGTTTACAGGACACATTATGCTGGCTTGTAAAATGATATGTAATAGCTATTGCAATCCAGCCAGCATAAGGTTGTCAAATAGATGGAATGACTGGTGGGAAAGTTGATAAGAAGACTAACTATTTAAATTGGGACAACCATTTCAGTAACGGGTGCAATAAATCAAACTGATTGGATTAGTTTACAAAATATGCTATTTATCTTTGTGTAGCATAAGATTAATCAATCAATGTACATGCAAGACCTCAGATATTAAAGGTCCTGAAAAGTACTTTTTGACCTATATGGCACATGTAAATCATAAGAGGGCGGTTTACAGAGATAGATGGGATGGACTGAGAGTAGCTGAGGGGTGGGGTTAGGGAGATAGATGGGATGGACTGAGAGTAGCTGAGGGGTGGGGTTAGGGAGATAGGTGGGATGGACTGAGAGTAGCTGAGGGGTGGGGTTAGGGAGATAGGTGGGATGGACTGAGAGTAGCTGAGGGGTGGGGTTAGGGAGATAGGTGGGATGGACTGAGAGTAGCTGAGGGGTGGGGTTAGGGAGATAGGTGGGATGGACTGAGAGTAGCTGAGGGGTGGGGTTAGGGAGATAGGTGGGATAGACTGAGAGTAGCTGAGGGGTGGGGTTAGGGAGATAGGTGGGATGGACTGAGAGTAGCTGAGGGGTGGGGTTAGGGAGATAGGTGGGATGGACTGAGAGTAGCTGAGGGGTGGGGTTAGGGAGATAGGTGGGATGACTGAGAGTAGCTGAGGGGTGGGGTTAGGGAGATAGGTGGGATGACTGAGAGTAGCTGAGGGGTGGGGTTAGGGAGATAGGTGGGATGACTGAGAGTAGCTGAGGGGTGGGGTTAGGGAGATAGGTGGGATGACAGAGTAGCTGAGGGGTGGGGTTAGGGAGATAGGTGGGATGACTGAGAGTAGCTGAGGGGTGGGGTTAGGGAGATAGGTGGGATGGACTGAGAGTAGCTGAGGGTGGGGTTAGGGAGATAGGTGGGATGGACTGAGAGTAGCTGAGGGGTGGGGTTAGGGAGATAGGTGGGATGGACTGAGAGTAGCTGAGGGGTGGGGTTAGGGAGATAGGTGGGATGACTGAGAGTAGCTGAGGGGTGGGGTTAGGGAGATAGGTGGGATGGACTGAGAGTAGCTGAGGGGTGGGGTTAGGGAGATAGGTGGGATGACTGAGAGTAGCTGAGGGGTGGGGTTAGGGAGATAGGTGGGATGACTGAGAGTAGCTGAGGGGTGGGGTTAGGGAGATAGGTGGGATGGACTGAGAGTAGCTGAGGGGTGGGGTTAGGGAGATAGGTGGGATGGACTGAGAGCTAGGCGGGGTTAGGGAGATAGGTGGGATGACTGAGAGTAGCTGAGGGGTGGGGTTAGGGAGATAGGTGGGATGACTGAGAGTAGCTGAGGGGTGGGGTTAAGGGTGATAGGTGGGATGGACTGAGTAGCTGAGGGGTGGGGTTAGGGAGATAGGTGGGATGACTGAGAGTAGCTGAGGGGTGGGGTTAGGGAGATAGGTGGGATGACTGAGAGTAGCTGAGGGGTGGGGTTAGGGAGATAGATGGGATGACTGAGAGTAGCTGAGGGGTGGGGTTAGGTAGCTGAGGGGTGGGGTTAGGGAGATAGATGGGATGACAGAGTAGCTGAGGGGTGGGGTTAGGGAGTAGATGGGATGGACTGAGAGTAGCTGAGGGGTGGGGTTAGGGAGATAGATGGGATGGACTGAGAGTAGCTGAGGGGTGGGGTTAGGGAGATAGGTGGGATGACTGAGAGTAGCTGAGGGGTGGGGTTAGGGAGATAGGTGGGATGGACTGAGAGTAGCTGAGGGGTGGGGTTAGGGAGATAGGTGGGATGGACTGAGAGTAGCTGAGGGTGGGGTTAGGGAGATAGGTGGGATGACTGAGAGTAGCTGAGGGGTGGGGTTAGGGAGATAGGTGGGATGACTGAGAGTAGCTGAGGGGTGGGGTTAGGGGAGATAGGTGGGACTGAGGACTGAGGGGTGGGGTTAGGGAGATAGGTGGGATAGACTGAGCTGGGTGGGGTTAGGGAGATAGGTGGGATGGACTGAGAGTAGCTGAGGGGTGGGGTTAGGGAGATAGGTGGGATGACTGAGAGTAGCTGAGGGTTGGGGTTAGGGAGATAGGTGGATGGACTGAGAGTAGCTGAGGGTTGGGGTTAGGAGATAGGTGGGATGACTGAGAGTAGCTGAGGGTGGGGTGGGGTTATGGGAGATAGGTGGGATGACTGAGAGTAGCTGAGGGGTGGGGTTAGGGAGATAGGTGGGATGACTGAGAGTAGCTGAGGGGTGGGGTTATATGTGGGGGAGATAGGTGGGATGACAGAGTAGCTGAGGTGGGATGGACTGGGTGCTGAGGGGTGGGGTTAGGGAGATAGGTGGGATGGACTGAGAGTAGCTGAGGGTGGGGTTAGGGAGATAGGTGGGATGGACTGAGAGTAGCTGAGGGGTGGGGTTAGGGAGATAGGTGGGATGGACTGAGAGTAGCTGAGGGTGGGGTTAGGGAGATAGGTGGGATGACTGAGAGTAGCTGAGGGGTGGGGTTACTGGGAGATAGGTGGGATGACTGAGAGTAGCTGAGGGGTGGGGTTAGGGAGATAGGTGGGATGACTGAGAGTAGCTGAGGGGTGGGGTTAGGGAGATAGGTGGGATGACTGAGAGTAGCTGAGGGTGGGGTTAGGGAGGTGGGATGGACTGAGGTAGCTGAGGGGTGGGGTTAGGGAGATAGGTGGGATGGACTGAGAGTAGCTGAGGGTTGGGGTTAGGGAGATAGGTGGGATGACTGAGAGTAGCTGAGGGGTGGGGTTAGGGAGATAGGTGGGATGACTGAGAGTAGCTGAGGGGTGGGGTTAGGGAGATAGGTGGGATGACTGAGAGTAGCTGAGGGGTGGGGTTAGGGAGATAGGTGGGATGACTGGATAGCTGAGGGGTGCGGTTAGGGAGATAGGTGGGATGGACTGAGAGTAGCTGAGGGGTGGGGTTAGGGAGATAGGTGGGATGGACTGAGAGTAGCTGAGGGTTGGGGTTAGGGAGATAGGTGGGATGGACTGAGAGTAGCTGAGGGGTGGGGTTAGGGAGATAGGTGGGATGACTGAGAGTAGCTGAGGGGTGGGGTTAGGGAGATAGGTGGGATGACTGAGAGTAGCTGAGGGTGGGGTTAGGGAGATAGGTGGGATGACTGAGAGTAGCTGAGGGGTGGGGTTAGGGAGATAGGTGGGATGGATGAGTAGCTGAGGGGTGGGGTTAGGGAGATAGGTGGGAGACTGAGGTAGCTGAGGGGTGGGGTTAGGGAGATAGGTGGGATGACTGAGAGTAGCTGAGGGTGGGGTTAGGGAGATATGTGGGATGACTGAGAGTAGCTGAGGGGTGGGGTTAGGGAGATAGGTGGGATGGACTGAGAGTAGCTGAGGGGTGGGGTTAGGGAGATAGGTGGGATGACTGAGAGTAGCTGAGGGGTGGGGTTAGGGAGATAGGTGGGATGACTGAGAGTAGCTGAGGGGTGGGGGGTGATAGGTGGGATGGACTGAGTAGCTGAGGGGTGGGGTTAGGGAGATAGGTGGGATGACTGAGAGTAGCTGAGGGGTGGGGTTAGGGAGATAGGTGGGATGACTGAGAGTAGCTGAGGGGTGGGGTTAGGGAGATAGGTGGGATGACTGAGAGTAGCTGAGGGGTGGGGTTAGGGAGATAGATGGGATGACAGAGAGTAGCTGAGGGGTGGGGTTGGGAGATAGATGGGATGGAGTAGCTGAGGGGTGGGGTGGAGATAGGTGGGATGACTGAGAGTAGCTGAGGGGTGGGGTTAGGGGATGGACTGGGTAGCTGAGGGTGGGGTTAGGGAGATAGATGGGATGACTGAGAGTAGCTGAGGGGTGGGGTTAGGGAGATAGATGGGATGACTGAGAGTAGCTGAGGGGTGGGGTTAGGGAGATAGGTGGGATGGACTGAGAGTAGCTGAGGGGTGGGGTTAGGGAGATAGATGGGATGACTGAGAGTAGCTGAGGGGTGGGGTTAGGGAGGTAGGTGGGATGGACTAGTAGCTGAGGGGTGGGGTTAGGAGGATATGGGATGGACTGAGAGTAGCTGAGGGGTGGGGTTAGGGAGATAGGTGGGATGGACTGAGAGTAGCTGAGGGGTGGGGTTAAGGTGATAGGTGGGATGGACTGAGAGTAGCTGAGGGGTGGGATTGAGGTGATAGGTGGGATGGACTGAGTAGCTGAGGGGTGGGGTTAAGGTGATAGGTGGGATGTACTGAGAGTAGCTGAGGGGTGGGGTTAGGGAGATAGGTGGGATGGACAGAGTAGCTGGGGGATAGGTGGATGGTTAGCTGAGGGGTGGGTGATATGTGGGATGGATTGAGAGTAGCTGAGGGGTGGGGTTAAGGTGATAGGTGGGATGGACTGAGAGTAGCTGAGGGGTGGGGTTAAGGTGATATGTGGGATGGATTGAGAGGAGCTGAGGGGTGGGGTTAAGGTGATATGTGGGATGGACTGAGAGTAGCTGAGGGGTGGGGTTAAGGTGATATGTGGGATGGACTGAGAGTAGCTGAGGGGTGGGGTTAAGGTGATAGGTGGGATGGACTGAGTAGCTGAGGGGTGGGGTTAAGGTGATAGGTGGGATGTACTGAGAGTTGCCTGGAGGTGAGTTTAAAAGCTCATCTTCTACAATAGTTATGACTGAAAACACAATGTATGAGTACTATCTACCCAGATGTGATGTATATCAAAATATCAAATTACTTTATTCTTGCTATGTGACTACTGTAAAATGTGTCCAGAATGTACATGTAACAAGAAAAGAAAAACCTATAAAAAAAACCATGTGTATATTTGTCCTCCCAAAAGGGTTGGTGGTCGATGGGCAAAAAAATAACTAATACATTTTCTCTCATGGCTAACGACCAGGAAGTTTGAAAAGACAGGCTGAGTGGGCGGGGAGCTTATATTCATGATCTCACCTTGACTGACAGTTCTTTGATACACCTATGTCATGCAATTTGGATGCAGTGAGCAGTGTGGCAGTAAAATAATCTCAATCAAATGTGGTGATACACAAAGCAACAAACAACATTTAAAATGCATCAATGATATAAAAGTATATATTACAGTCACCTATTTGGCATATGTGATGTGGTGCACAGCAGTACTAACGGATGTGTTGACTTAACTGCGTAGGAGTTTTGTTCCATGCTGGCTGAAGACCAGGCTATCCTGTAACTAGCTAACCAGACAGACGAAGACCAAGCTATCCTGTAACTAGCTAACCAGACAGACGAAGACCAGGCTATCCTGTAACTAGCTAACCAGACAGACGAAGACCAGGCTATCCTGTAACTAGCTAACCAGACAGACGAAGACCAGGCTATCCTGTAACTAGCTAACCAGACAGACGAAGACCAGGCTATCCTGTAACTAGCTAACCAGACAGACGAAGACCAGGCTATCATGTAACTAGCTAACCAGACAGACGAAGACCAGGCTATCAGGTAACTAGCTAACCAGACAGACGAAGACCAGGCTATCATGTAACTAGCTAACCAGACACAGACGAAAGGGGAAACAAATAAGTATCTTTGCCATAGACGAATAGGATAAACTTGTCATTATATTTGCTGACACCCTACAGCAGAGTAGCTATACTAAACTTCTAAGAGTTCATAGTTTGAGATATATATATATATATATGTATGAGATATATTGACCTCTGTTTTTTTCTCCTCCCTTTCTATTGTCTGCAGTTTGCCCAGCCTGGACTCAGAGGGAGATGACAGGTATGTGAATGTGTTGAATCACAGGAACATTGCCATAGTTCTAGGTGTAATCCAGGTTGGCGCAATATGATCAGGAGTCACTGATAAACAGCACATCAACATCACGTTTAGAAGGCATTTCCCAGTAGGCCATACGCAGTGTTTATTTCTCTGGCAACACTCTCTCACTCACTCTCTCACTCTCACACAGACACACACACACAGCAGGATACATTTGAATATGCAATGCTTCCCCGTCACAACAGCTCAACTTTCCATCCATCAATGATATCACTCACAGCATGACCCACTCTCTCTCTCTCTCACACACACACACACACACACACTAACACACGGCTGGTGTCCCTGTCCTGTCATTGGATAATCCCTCTGTCCTGCTCTGCTACTTTCTCTAATAAAACACTCAACTCTGTACTATGCTAAGCTGTTTGTGTATGTGCCTGCGTGCGAGCATGCTTGTGTGTGTACCTGCTGACAGAATCCAGGAAACATCAGTAATCCCTCAGCAGGCCAGGGTTACCAGAGTAATTAATAAATACATGTGTTTCAGCCAGACTGAAAAACAAAGGAAAATGCTGCACGCTGCTACTCATGCTCCCGGGTGATTTACTAGGACAACCTGAAGTCTTCATCAGGCATCCATATCTCAGGTGGGGGTGGAAGGTCTCATATATAGGGGCAGTACTCAGTGACATCACTTCCTGGGAGGTAAAAATATGTAACATTAGGTTCACAATGTATAAAAATACAGTGCCTTCGGAAAGTATTCAGAATCCTTGACTTTTTCCACATTTTGTTACATTAGCGCCTTATTCTAAAATGTATTAAATATGTTTTTTTCCTCATCCATCTACACACAATACCCCATAATGACAAAGCGAAAACAGGTTTTTAGACATTTTTGCAAATGTATTAAAATTATAAAACAGAAAGACCTTACTTATTTACATAAGTATTGAGACCCTTTGCTATGAGACTCGAAATTGAGCTCAGGTGCATCCTGTTTCCATTGATCATCCTTGAGCTGTTTCTACAACTTGATTGGAGTCCATCTATGGTAAATTCAATTGATTGGACATGATTTGGAAAGGCACACACCTGTCTATATAAGGTCCCACAGCTGACGGTGCCTGTCAGAGTAAAAACCAAGCCATGAGGTTTAAGAAATTGTCCATAGCGCTCCGGGAAAGGATTGTGTCGAGGCACAGATCTGGGGAAGGGTACCAAAACATTTCTGCAGTGTTGATGGTCCCCAAGCACACAGTGGCCTATTATTCTTAAATGGAAGAAGTTTGGAACCACCACGACTGTTCCTAAAGCTGGCTGCCCAGCCAAACTGAGCAATTGGGGGAGAAGAGCCTTGGTCAGAGAGGTGACCAAGAACCCGTCAGTCTGACAATGCTCCAGAGCTCCTCTATGGAGATGGGAGAACCTTCCAGAAGGACGACCATCTCTGCAGCACTCCACCAATCAGGCCTTTATGGTAGAGTGGTGTGACGGAAGCCACTTCTCATGCTGTGGGGATGTTTTTTCAGCAGCAGGGACTGGGAGACTAGTCAGGATCGAGGGAAAAATGAACACAGCAAAGTACAGAGATCCTTGATGAAGTCCTGAGAGCTCTGGAGCAGGTTCTCAGAATGTGGGTGAACGTTCACCTTCCAACAGGACAATGACCCTAAGCACAGAGCCAAGACATCGCAGGAGTGGCTTCGGGACAAGTCTCTGAATGTCTTTGAGTGGCCGAGCCAGAGCCCGGACTTGAACCCAATCAAACATTTCTGGAGAGACTTGAAAATAGCTGTGCAGCAACACTCCCCATCTAACCTGACAGAGCTTGAGAGGATCTGTATAGAAGAATGGGAGAAACGCCACAAATACATGTGTGCCAGGCTTGTAGTGTCATACTCAACAAGACTTGAGGCTGTAATCGCTGCCAAAAGTGCTACAACAAAGTACTGAGTAAAGCGTCTGAATAATTATGTCAATTTAATATTTCCATTTTTTTTTGTTTTATACATTTGCAAAAATGTCTAAAAACCTTGTTTTTGCTTTGCCATTATGGGGTATTGTTGAGGATTCTTTTTTTTAAATCCATTTTAGAAAAAGGCTAACGTAATGAAATGTGGAAAAATATACTGTCCAAATTCACGACGCTCAGGCCAGATGAAAAACCAAAAAATTCCATTACAGTTCATAGAAACATGTCAAACAATGTATAGAATCAATCTTTAGGATGTTTTTAACATAAATCTTGAATAATGTTCCAACCAGAGAATTCCTTTGTCTTTAGAAATGCGATGGAACGTAGCTACCTCACACAGGTGCACGCCTGAATGAGTTCATGGTACTCTGCCAGACACCTGACTCAATCAGCTCTCATTCCCTCCTCCTTCACAGTAGAAGCCTTAAACAAGGTTCTAAAGACTGTTGACATCTAGTGGAAGCCTTAAGAAGTGCAATCGGACCACATTTACACTATCTTGGATAAGCAAAGAGTTGAAAAACTACAAACCTCAGATTTCCCACTTCCTGGTTGGATTTGTTCTCAGGTTTCTGCCTGCCATATGAGTTCTGTTATACTCACAGACATCATTCAAACAGTTTTAGAAACTTCAGAGTGTTGTCTATCCAAATCTACTAATAATAGGCATATCTTAGCTTCTGGGCATGAGTAGCAGGTAGTTTACTCTGGGCACCTTATTCATCCAAGCTACTCAATACTGCCACCCAGCCATAGGCTACGCTGGGGCGGCAGCGTAGCCTAGTGGTTAGAGCGTTGGACTAGTAACCGGAAGGTTGCACGTTCAAACCCCCGAACTGACAAGGTACAAATCTGTCGTTCTGCCCTTGAACAGGCAGGTAACCCACTGTTCCCAGGCCGTCATTGAAAATAAGAATGTGTTCTTAACTGACTTGCCTGGTTAAATAAAGGTAAAATAAAAAAATTAAAAGTCGAAATCCTCGTTAAGTCCAAGAGGAGACAATGTGTTGTACCTGTGGAGCCAGAAAGATTCACTTTGAAGAAGATTCCTCTGTGTCCCCTCCCCGGTGTGACATCTTGACCATTTCTATTCCAAATGAACAGCAACCGGGTTTATTTTGTCTCACCTGTCCGTATATTGCTGCAGTGCTCACTGATCCAGATCTTAAGACATCTATGGGGTTTCCCTATGTAAGACCACAGGGACATTTCAACATGTAAACAACATTGGTGGACATGAAGGTAATCAGTCCTTTGATTTGAAACCTTTGTCCTGTGCGGGGGTGGATAAATTTGTCACATTTATACTTGAAAATGTTTTGCGCACATTGGCCACATTTGTAATTACCATCCGGAACCTTTTCCAAGAAAGTTTCCTATTTCTCAGGTGGATAATTACAGTTGACCACAATGTCTCTCATGTTTGGGGTTCTTTTAAAGACCATACATGGGGGATATTTAAAGATCAGTTGTATTCATGGGTCAGTATCAATAATGTACCAGTGCTTCCTGATAATGTCCTTAAATGCCTTCCCCAATGGTGCATATTGGGTGAAGCATGATCGGACACGTTCTGCTTTTACTTTTGGTTTAAGGCTTTCCTACCCTTCCAATTATTCATTTGCATGTTTTACCCAATTGTCTTTGTACCTTCTTTCATTCAACTTTTGTGTGAGCTCTGTGGTCTGTCTCTGGTAAGAAGCATCAGAGCGGCATATTCTTCCGATGCGGCAGAATGGACTTACAGGGAGAGTTTTGGTGTGGACAAGGATGAAAGCTGTCACCTCTAAGGAGGGTGTTCCGGTCTGTAGGTTTCCTTTAGAGATCTGTAGAGAGAGAGGTTTTGTCCTTAATAAGCATCACATCAAGAACACCAAGGTTATAGCTGCTAACCTGTGGTTGCTCTGTTGCATCCCAGATGACCGTGTAGTAATCTCTTAGATATTTTAGGGGATGTGGTTGTGTATGAGGTAGTATCAGAAATATAATTAGTGTTCACTTGATGGGCAGCAGTGCATAGTAGTTCAAAAGACAAATGAGTGTGTCTCTGTACTTCGTCCCTTTGACGCAGTGCTATACAGTATACAGTCTGTAAACCATACCTTTAGGCTCTTATAATTACTATTTTGTGCAGGGACTGGGAGACTAAAGCAATAATGCAGTTGTGTTTTTTATACAAAGTGATTTTACAGCTCATGCATAATGTGAATTATTAATAAGTCTACACTGTAGACAGTAGACTGGTATCTGTAGACCGTAGACTGGTATCTGTAGACCGTAGACTGGTATCTATAGACCGTAGACTGGTATCTGTAGACCGTAGACTGGTATCTGTAGACCATAGACTGGTATCTGTAGACAGTAGACTGGTATCTGTAGACAGTAGACTGGTATCTGTAGACAGTAGACTGGTATCTGTAGACAGTAGACTGGTATCTGTAGACCGTAGACTGGTATCTGTAGACCGTAGACTGGTATCTATAGACCGTAGACTGGTATCTGTAGACCGTAGACTGGTATCTGTAGACTGGTATCTGTAGACCGTAGACTGGTATCTGTAGACCGTAGACTGGTATCTGTAGACCGTAGACTGGTATCTGTAGACCGTAGACTGGTATCTGTAGACCGTAGACTGGTATCTGTAGACCGTAGACTGGTATCTGTAGACCGTAGACTGGTATCTGTAGACCGTAGACTGGTATCTGTAGACAGTAGACTGGTATCTGTAGACAGTAGACTGGTATCTGTAGACCGTAGACTGGTATCTATAGACCGTAGACTGGTATCTGTAGACAGTAGACTGGTATCTGTAGACCGTAGACTGGTATCTGTAGACCGTAGACTGGTATCTGTAGACCGTAGACTGGTATCTGTAGACCGTAGACTGGTATCTGTAGACCGTAGACTGGTATCTGTAGACCGTAGACTGGTATCTGTAGACCGTAGACTGGTATCTATAGACCGTAGACTGGTTTCTGTAGACCGTAGACTGGTTTCTGTAGACCGTAGACTGGTTTCTGTAGACCGTAGACTGGTTTCTGTAGACCGTAGACTGGTTTCTGTAGACCGTAGACTGGTATCTGTAGACCGTAGACTGGTTTCTGTAGACCGTAGACTGGTAACTATAGACCGTAGACTGGTATCTGTAGACCGTAGACTGGTATCTGTAGACCGTAGACTGGTATCTGTAGACCGTAGACTGGTATCTGTAGACCGTAGACTGGTATCTGTAGACCGTAGACTGGTATCTGTAGACCGGTATCTGTAGACCGTAGACTGGTTTCTGTAGACCGTAGACTGGTATCTGTAGACCGTAGACTGGTATCTGTAGACTGGTATCTGTAGACCGTAGACTGGTATCTGTAGACCGTAGACTGGTATCTGTAGACTGGTATCTGTAGACCGTAGACTGGTATCTGTAGACCGTAGACTGGTATCTGTAGACCGTAGACTGGTATCTGTAGACCGTAGACTGGTATCTGTAGACCGTAGACTGGTATCTGTAGACCGTAGACTGGTATCTGTAGACAGTAGACTGGTATCTGTAGACAGTAGACTGGTATCTGTAGACAGTAGACTGGTATCTGTAGACAGTAGACTGGTATCTGTAGACCGTAGACTGGTATCTGTAGACCGTAGACTGGTATCTGTAGACCGTAGACTGGTATCTGTAGACCGTAGACTGGTATCTGTAGACTGGTATCTGTAGACTGGTATCTGTAGACCGTAGACTGGTATCTGTAGACCGTAGACTGGTATCTGTAGATCGTAGACTGGTATCTGTAGACCGTAGACTGGTATCTGTAGACAGTAGACTGGTATCTGTAGAGATCAGTAGACTGGTATCTGTAGACCGTAGACTGGTATCTATAGACCGTAGACTGGTATCTATAGACCGTAGACTGGTTTCTGTAGACCGTAGACTGGTTTCTGTAGACCGTAGACTGGTTTCTGTAGACCGTAGACTGGTATCTATAGACCGTAGACTGGTATCTATAGACCGTAGACTGGTATCTGTAGACCGTAGACTGGTATCTGTAGACCGTAGACTGGTATCTGTAGACCGTAGACTGGTATCTGTAGACCGTAGACTGGTATCTATAGACCGTAGACTGGTTTCTGTAGACCGTAGACTGGTTTCTGTAGACCGTAGACTGGTATCTATAGACCGTAGACTGGTATCTATAGACCGTAGACTGGTTTCTGTAGACCGTAGACTGGTTTCTGTAGACCGTAGACTGGTTTCTGTAGACCGTAGACTGGTATCTATAGACCGTAGACTGGTATCTGTAGACCGTAGACTGGTATCTGTAGACCGTAGACTGGTATCTGTAGACTGTAGACTGGTATCTGTAGACTGGTATCTGTAGACCGTAGACTGGTATCTGTAGACCGTAGACTGGTATCTGTAGACCGTAGACTGGTATCTGTAGACCGTAGACTGGTATCTGTAGACCGTAGACTGGTATCTATAGACCGTAGACTGGTATCTGTAGACCGTAGACTGGTATCTGTAGACCGTAGACTGGTATCTGTAGACCGTAGACTGGTATCTGTAGACCGTAGACTGGTATCTATAGACCGTAGACTGGTATCTGTAGACCGTAGACTGGTATCTGTAGACCGTAGACTGGTTTCTGTAGACCGTAGACTGGTTTCTGTAGACCGTAGACTGGTATCTGAGCTTAGTGTCCCACATGAGACCTCAGCACAAGCTCCACTTATGGTGTTATTAGGTAAATGTTCTCTCACTGCTACATCTTACTCCCAACTTCAGGTCCGAATCCTTCAGGTCCGAAGTGAAATTGTTATTTAAATGGACATTAGGATTCACCCCCTAATCTCCAGGGACCACCCCACCTAATCCACTGTTTAGTCACTCACAGCAAGTTCAATTTAACATTGTCATGTTGATTTAACACTGGACCAGTGTATACTTGGTTCACACTTTTTACTGTTAAATTAACACTGTGCTTAGTGCTGACGCTGTTACATTTAGTCAGTTTTCAGGAATTAACACTGTGCTTAGTGCTGACGCTGTTACATTTAGTCAGTTTTCAGGAATTAACACTGTGCTTAGTGCTGACGCTGTTACATTTAGTCAGTTTTCAGGAATTAACACTGTGCTTAGTGCTGACGCTGTTACATTTAGTCAGTTTTCAGGAATTAACACTGTGCTTAGTGCTGACGCTGTTACATTTAGTCAGTTTTCAGGAATTAACACTGTGCTTAGTGCTGACGCTGTTACATTTAGTCAGTTTTCAGGAATTAACACTGTGCTTAGTGCTGACGCTGTTACATCTAGTCAGTTTTCAGGAATTAACACTGTGCTTAGTGCTGACGCTGTTACATTTAGTCAGTTTTCAGGAATTAACACTGTGCTTAGTGCTGACGCTGTTACATTTCGTCAGTTTTCAGGAATTAACACTGTATACTGTTTTGTAGTAACACGTCATAGTATTTTAACCATTACGCAAAGAGGTCCGTATCACTTGACAAGGTCACTCACGGTGGATGAAACATTACATTAACAAGTCTTCACTGACACATGTTCTTATGCTTTTACAAAGACTTCAGGACTAGCAGCAGACATGCTCAAACTTTAATTAACATAACCATAGACCACTTAAATTGGTACAACACTTCTATATATTATCATTACACTTGAACTCTTTAGGACAGTACATTAAATATATCATAATGCTTTAGTTGAACCTCTCTGGGATATGTGGGACGGTAGCGTCCCACCTAGCCAAAAGCCAGAGAAAATGCAGAGTGCAAAATTCAAATAATTTACTATAAAAATCAAACTTTCATGAAATGACACATGCAAGATAGCAAATTAAAGCTACACTTGTTGTGAATCCAGCCAACATGTCAGATTTCAAAAAGTATTTTCGGCGAAAGCAAAAGATGCTATTATCTGAGGATAGCACCTCGGTAAACAAAGAGAGAGAAGCATATTTCAACCCTGCAGACGCGACACAAAACACAGAAATAATCATATAATTCATGCCGTACCTTTGACGAGCTTCTTTCGTTGGCACTCCAATATGTCCCATAAACATCACAAATTGTCCTTTTGTTCGAATAATTCCGTTGATATATATCCAACATGTCCATTTATTTGGCACGTTTGATCCAGAATGACACCGGTTACAACTTGCGCAACGTGACTACAAAATATCTCAAAAGTTACCTGTAAACTTTGCCAAAACATTTCAAACTACTTTTGTAATACAACTTTAGGTATTTTTTAACGTAAATAATCGATAAAATTGAAGACGGTATGATCTGTGTTCAATACAGGAGGAAAACTAACTGAAGCTAGCTTTCTGGTCACGCACCTCTATCTAACAGTACACTTCAAGTTACCCTCGTTCAAGATGGCCGTACTTCTTCATTACACAAAGGAAAAACCTCATCCAATTTCTAAAGACTGTTGACATCCAGTGGAAGTGATAGGAACTGCACGAAGGACCCTTAGAAATCTGGATTCCGAATGAAAACCCATTGAAAAGAGAGTGACCTCAAAAACAAATTCTGAATGGTTTGTCCTCGGTTTCACCTGCTAAATAAGTTATGTTATACACAGACATGATTCAAACAGTTTTAGAAACTTCAGAGTGTTTTCTATCCAAATGTACTAATAATATGCATATCTTATCTTCTGGGGATGAGTAGCAGCCAGTTGAATTTGGGCATGCATTTCATCCGTACGTGAAAATACTGCCCCCTGTCACCAAGAAGTTAACAGCCAAGTTTTACCCTAACACAGATGTGTTAGGAACCTCTTGGTTTACAAGCCACATCAGGCCTGACAGTCAAATTATGCTGCCTTGTAAAGTGATGTAATTCCTATTAGAATCCAGCTAGAGTCAAGACATCCAACAGTTGGAATTTTCTTCACCTGCAACCTGCATTCAGAATGACATGGTTAGAAGCATTGTGAGGAGACTACCTAAACCATTTATACTGGAACAACCATTACAGTAACAGGTGCAATAAATCTAACTGATTGGATTCGTAAAATATTGTTATTTATCTTTGTGTAACATAGTATTAATCAATCAGTCAATGAACAATCCTAAAAATATCTACCTGCAGTAGAGCATGCTGGGAAATCTGATAATGACTGGCATGGTTTTGATGGGAACGTTTTTACTATCCACAGAGAACTGACACAATCACACTCATCACTGTTATTAACACCAACACTGGGGTTATTTTTCCACGAATGAGTTAATTTAACACTTACAGAGTTAAGGTAACTCCTAAGTCAACACAATAAATGTTACACTGAAATCAACACTAGCCAATATCCTGTGGTGGAGCACAGCCTGTCTAGGACATGTCTGTGGTGTTCAGTATAATTAGATATGCATCCCATGCAGGGCCTATCAACAACACAGCAAAATATTCTAGCTCCTCCTCCCCTTCTCTCAAGGACAGGTTGAGCTTCTGTCATCCATTCTCCTTGATATTTTAATTATTACGCTAATACCTCACACCTAGACAATTGTCACAACCTACACTATGGGCGCATTTGAGTGGTAAGGTGAAAGCCACCGACGAAAGTCTGGAATGAAGTCAGGGGAGGTGCATCTGTGACAGCCAAAAGTTGGACAGTCACCAGGTTTCCAGACAACTTTTTTTATGTGACTAAAGCATGTTGGATAAAAAACTGAATTATAGGTCTGATGGAAACTTTCCAAATGTCGACAAATCAAAATACGCTAGACAAGTTGGGATCTTTTTGTGTTGGTAAAATTAATTATGCATGAATTTGTGCAGATTTTAAAATATTCACATGAATATTGTATGGAAACCTAGCTATTGACGTGGTTTTGCAACAGCAAAGCTCAGTGCAACATGGCAGTGTTGCCATTGTTGGTAAAAAGTGGTTCTTTATAATGTCAAAATAACACATCTCCGATCCCCATATTATACACTAACAATCAGAAAATATATGTACATTGTACAATCAATTGGTGAGAGAGAGTTCCTGTATACAGTACATGAATTGCGGCAATTGTGGTTGGTTACTGAAATATTAGTGGAATCTGTGTGGGTAGCTGGACAGATAGGATGACTGACAGTGAAGGTGAACAGGTGGTCACGTGTCAGAGGAATGGATGAGACTGAGGCAGGAATTCCTTTAACCATAAAGTGGTATATTTACTGAGTAGTCTGTGCTGCATCACAAAGGAAACAAAATAACATGTGTCCGATCAAATTCATAATCACAAAGATCAAATCATAACAAGCATTAACATAATTAGGGAATTCAACAATCCAGTTCATTAAGAAGTCAATAGTAATCATCCGTGAGTCATTTAGGCTCGTAACTATTTATCATAATCATGAAAGAACAGTGAATGGTTATTCAATCTATAATCCCCATGAGTTTGATATCAAAGTCGATCAGTTAGCAAACAATGACGTTTCTCATTTCACCCTTTCAATTGTCTTCATGTGTACATGTAATTCATTACATATCGATTGCATAATTGGCCTATGAGGATCCGTAGGGCCGTGATCATTGACAATTCACATTACACAATATGTTTGAAGCGTGATGGCCCACTCTACGATCGCAACAGATAGTTCAGATGAAAGGTAACAGAGTCGGTGGATTCATGGACGCACAGACCTTCTGGAGAAGTCGGAGTTAAGGAAGAGAAAGCAGCGAGATCAGGCGATGGCGGTTTCCTCCTTTTATGGGAACGGGATCTGTCGGTCATTGCCACCTAACCTAATTAAAGCGCCCCTGGCGCAGCTGAGTAAGTGGCCATGAATTAAAGGCTTATTCCACCAACTCCATGGGCCGTTTCTACAGTTACCGTTTTAGTCACATCTTTGGTCACGTTCACGCGCGTCAAACAAAAACACTCTAATGATTGGTTGGCTGTAGAGCCTCCCACAATGTAGGCGATGGCTACAGGATGAAGTTGGTGAAAAGCAACTGCAGAAACTCAAAGTCGACTGCAGTCAAAAACGTCATGACTATTGAACACATGACTTATGTAAAAAAAAAAAGTTCATGCAGTCGACATGTAGACGCAAGTCGGGCAGTTTTTGTCCCCATAATGCAACACTTTGAAAGCCAACGATGGTCACTTGACAAAAGTGAGCCGCTCGAACGCGCCCAACATGTCACAAATACACAACATAATATGCCACAACTGCACCAAGACACAATAACAGAGTACATACATCAACAGCAAATCTAGGCATCATGTATACAGCTTTTCTCAACAACTCCTCTATACTCACAGTGCGTCAGAGCACCCAGTTGATGTGTCTGCAAACAACAGGAAGTAATACAAGGTTTTGTATTTATAGACACACTTAGATCTAATGATGGATGTTCTGCTACTGCTCATATAAGGCAACATGATAGCCCTGTTTTGGTTTGTGATGGTGACTGTAGACATTACTTGGGCTAACGGTGTGTGTGTGTGTGTGTGTGTGTGTGTGTGTGTGTGTGTGTGTGTGTGTGTGTGTGTGTGTGTGTGTGTGTGTGTGTGCGTGCGTGCGTGCACGCGTGTGCACATTTTCCATTGCAGCCCCACATCAGACAAAGATGCTGCTGATGATGGAGATATCGAGTAAGCACACACAACATGACTCCTTTCACCAGATGGTCACTATGGCGATGCTGTATATCACTGTTATCACAATATAAAAGAATACAGCCAGTATCTAGTCAATACATTGAAGTAATTGCCTGCAAGACAATACCTTGCTATTCCATCGTTATTGAACACTTTTACCACTTTACCTCGCTCACTGCAGACCTTGTGACAAAGTATAAAATAAATATGTGGCAACAGCTACTTTGGATGACAGTAGTGCTGTATCCCTGGACAGGCAGTGGTCAGTTGTTTTCACTGTGTTTATCTTGGCAGGAAGAGAGGCTCTGTGGCCTACGCTTCCCAGAAGCCCTGGCTGCTCAATGCGACGCTAGTGGAGAACATCACCTTCGAAATGCCCATGATCAAACCCAGGTGAGACTTGATTAGAAATGCCCATGATCAAACCCAGGTGAGACTTGATTAGAAATGCCCATGATCAAACCCAGGTGAGACTTGATTAGAAATGACCATGATCAAACCCAGGTGAGACTTGATTAGAAATGACCATGATCAAACCCAGGTGAGACTTGATTAGAAATGACCATGATCAAACCCAGGTGAGACTTGATTAGAAATGACCATGATCAAACCCAGGTGAGACTTGATTAGAAATGACCATGATCAAACCCAGGTGAGACTTGATTAGAAATGACCATGATCAAACCCAGGTGAGACTTGATTAGAAATGACCATGATCAAACCCAGGTGAGACTTGATTAGAAATGCCCATGATCAAACCCAGGTGAGACTTGATTAGAAATGACCATTAGAACAAAAGTGAAACATGGTATCTACACTGTACAAATGTATGTAAAGTTACAGCAATAATCTTAACTACTGGAATTCTATAGTACAGTACAGTAAAGAGTGATGCATTATGGACCCCCAAGGCCCAAGGGTTACTTGACCTCTGATTCAGGCCATTCTGAATCTCTGTTTGCCTCATTTGTCATTGAGAACTGTATCTGCCCTCCCACCCAGCCACAAACCCCCACCCGCGGCAGAACACCATATGTTTCCCCTGCCACTGGATGGGCACTGTGACACACGCTTTTTAAAAATCCTAATGACAAATGGTTTCCCAGAAGAGCAGGAAGCCTGTGTTTATGTTCCTATCTCCTCTCTCTCTGGGCTTAATGGGCGAGCTGCAGAAAATACTATCTCACTGAACCCTGATTTTTCTCTGTTGGTGTGGAGACGCATAAAAGAATAGTGTTTACCTACTCACACTGGTTACTTTTCTCCCCCTCTCTTCCACTCACTCTCTCCTCTCTCTCAATTCAATGCAATTTAAGGGCTTTATTGCCATGGGAACATATGTTAACATGGCCAGAGCAAGCTAACTAGATAATAAACAAAAGTGATATAAACAAAAAAAAAATAACAGTAAACATTACACTCACAAAAGTTCTCTCCGTTCAACTCTGAGAACAGTGGTTGAGCAAGCGCTCTTTTTCTCTCTCCCTCCCCCTCTCTCTGTTTCTCAGAGCACAGGAGCTGATCGTGGACGCAAAAAATATGTAATTAACTTTTGACGTTTTTTCAGAGGAGATCTTAGTCGTGCAATTTTACATCTAACTAAGATGTTGCAGTATTGCTCAATGAGAAAATGTGCATGAAAACAAGTCATCTCTCGTTGAATTACAACAAAGACTTTATTGAAGAATAGAGTCTAAGTACACGTCGGCTCCCAAACTTCTGCTGGCCTTCAGAAACTAAATGGTGTGCCCTTACTGAAGTCCAAAGCGAACAAAAACTTCACAAAATGTCTTCATAATATATGCTGGAACTCTTCGGAACTGCTTCGGCTGGGAAGCATGTGGGTTAATCACCACCCCAGGGCCAAACGATCTGTAGTCTGCCCAATATGCTGAGGGCTGCAGGCTCCGACAGAGATCAGCGCAGTCTGCATTTATCATGCTGCACATGGTCAGACAGACAACTTTGGGAGAAAAATATTTTTATGAATTAGCCTACACTCTTAAAAATAAAGGTGCAAGCTGGAACAGAATGAGGTTCTTGAGCGCGATGCAATAGGGGAACTATTTTAGGGTCTCCGAAGAACCACAAATGGGAGGGTTCTTTGACAAACCCTACAAACATCTAAAACCAGAAGTGTTTTTGCCCTCCAGGAACAGAATTGAATAGCCATACTGTATGATTTTAAGCCTTATTTACATATTTCCCAGGGTTACCAGTACAATCCATAAAGTGAATATGTTGTCATTAAAATGTATTTAAAAAATAAATTTTTCGTAGAGCCTTTTGAAGGCCTAGTTTAACCCTAATACAGTGGCAATGTCAGGCCTACAAGTCACATTATAATGACTTGCAAAGGGTTTGTGAAATTCCTATTGGAATCCAGCCAGAGTGGGGAAAGCCCACATTTGGGAGTTTTAGTCACCTGCATTCAGAAAGACTGCCAGGGTTGAGAAGACTAAGATACGACAATACCTTAAACATCTAAACTGGAACAAATATTTCAGGGTTGAGAAGACTAAGATACGACAATACCTTAAACATCTAAACTGGAACAAATATTTCAGGGTTGGGAAGAGAAGACTAAACTGGATACGACAATACCTTAAACATCTAAACAAATATTTCAGGGTTGGGAAGATTAAGATACGACAATACCTTAAACATCTAAACTGGAACAAATATTTCAGGGTTGGGAAGACTAAGATACGACAATACCTTAAACATCTAAACTGGAACAAATATTTCAGGGTTGGGAAGACTAAGATACGACAATACCTTAAACATCTAAACTGGAACAAATATTTCAGGGTTGGGAAGACTAAGATACGACAATACCTTAAACATCTAAACTGGAACAAATATTTCAGGGTTGGGAAGACTAAGATACGACAATACCTTAAACATCTAAACTGGAACAAATATTTCAGGGTTGAAGGAAGACTTAAACATCTAAACTGGAACAAATATTTCAGGGTTGGGAAGACTAATGACAATACCTAAATACAATACCTTAAACATCTAAACTGGAACAAATATTTCAGGGTTGGGAAGACTAAGATACGACAATACCTTAAACATCTAAACTGGAACAAATATTTCAGGGTTGGGAAGACTAAGATACGACAATACCTTAAACATCTAAACTGGAACAAATATTTCAGGGTTGGGAAGACTACGACAATAGATAAACTGGAACAAATACCTAAGATACGACAATACCTTAAACATCTAAACTGGAACAAATATTTCAGGGTTGGGAAGACTAAGACAATACCTTAAACATCTAAATGGAACAAATATTTCAGGGTTGGGAAGACAATACCTTATTAAACATCTAAACTGGAACAAATATTTCAGGGTTGAGAAGACTAAACTGGATACTAAGATACGACAATACCTTAAACATCTAAACTGGAACAAATATTTCAGGGTTGGGAAGACTAAGATACGACAATACCTTAAACATCTAAACTGGAACAAATATTTCAGGGTTGGGAAGACTAAGATACGACAATACCTTAAACATCTAAACTGGAACAAATATTTCAGGGTTGGGAAGACTAAGATACGACAATACCTTAAACAAATATTTCAGGGTTGGGAAGACTAAGATCTACCTTAAACATCTAAACTGGAACAAATATTTCAGGGTTGGGAAGACTAAGATACGACAATACCTTAAACATCTAAACTGGAACAAATATTTCAGGGTTGGGAAGACTAAGATACGACAATACCTTAAACATCTAAACTGGAACAAATATTTCAGGGTTGGGAAGACTAAGATACGACAATACCTTAAACATCTAAACTGGAACAAATATTTCAGGGTTGGGAAGACTACCTTAAACATCTAAAGATAGGGTTGGGAAGACAATACCAATTAAACATCTAAACTGGAACAAATATTTCAGGGTTGGGAAGACTAAGATACGACAATACCTTAAACATCTAAACTGGAACAAATATTTCAGGGTTGGGAAGACTAAGATACGACAATACCTTAAACATCTAAACTGGAACAAATATTTCAGGGTTGGGAAGACTAAGATACGACAATACCTTAAACATCTAAACTGGAACAAATATTTCAGGGTTGACAATACCTTAAACATCTAAACTGGAACAAATATTTCAGGGTTGGGAAGACTAAGATACGACAATACCTTAAACATCTAAACTGGAACAAATATTTCAGGGTTGGGAAGAAGACTAAAGAACAAATATTTCGACAATACCTTAAACATCTAAACTGGAACAAATATTTCAGGGTTGGGAAGACTAAGATACGACAATACCTTAAACATCTAAACTGGAACAAATATTTCAGGGTTGAAGGAAGACTAAGATACGACAATACCTTAAACATCTAAACTGGAACAAATATTTCAGGGTTGGGAAGACTAAGATACGACAATACCTTAAACATCTAAACTGGAACAAATATTTCAGGGTTGGGAAGACTAAGATACGACAATACCTTAAACATCTCTGGAACAAAACTGGAACAAATATTTCAGGGTTGGGAAGACTAAGATACGACAATACCTTAAACATCTAAACTGGAACAAATATTTCAGGGTTGGGAAGACTAAGATACGACAATACCTTAAACATCTAAACTGGAACAAAACTGGAACAAATATTTAAACTGGGGTTGGGAAGACTAAGATACGACAATACCTTAAACATCTAAACTGGAACAAATATTTCAGGGTTGGGAAGACTAAGATACGACAATACCTTAAACATCTAAACTGGAACAAATATTTCAGGGTTGGGAAGACTAAGATACGACAATACCTTAAACATCTAAACTGGAACAAATATTTCAGGGTTGGGAAGACTAAGATACGACAATACCTTAAACATCTAAACTGGAACAAATATTTCAGGGTTGGGAAGACTAAGAAGACAATACCTTAAACATCTAAACTGGAACAAATACCAGGGTTTAAACATCTAAACTGGAACAAATATTTCAGGGTTGGGAAGACTAAGATACGACAATACCTTAAACATCTAAACTGGAACAAATATTTCAGGGTTGGGAAGACTAAGATACGACAATACCTTAAACATCTAAACTGGAACAAATATTTCAGGGTTGGGAAGACTAAGATACGACAATACCTTAAACATCTCTGGAACAAATATTTCAGGGTTGGGAAACAAATATTAAACATCTAAACTGGAACAAATATTTCAGGGTTGGGAAGACTAAGAAGATACTGGACAATACCTTAAACATCTAAACTGGAACAAATATTTCAGGGTTGGGAAGACTAAGATACGACAATACCTTAAACATCTAAACTGGAACAAATATTTCAGGGTTGGGAAGACTAAGATACGACAATACCTTAAACATCTAAACTGGAACAAATATTTCAGGGTTGGGAAGACTAAGATACGACAATACCTTAAACATCTAAACTGGAACAAATATTTCAGGGTTGGGAAGACTAAGATACGACAATACCTTAAACATCTAAACTGGAACAAATATTTCAGGGTTGGGAAGACTAAGATACTGGAACAAATACCAGGGTTAAACATCTAAACTGGAACAAATATTTCAGGGTTGGGAAGACTACGACAAAGATACTGGAACAATACCTTAAACATCTAAACTGGAACAAATATTTCAGGGTTGGGAAGACTAAGATACGACAATACCTTAAACATCTAAACTGGAACAAATATTTCAGGGTTGGGAAGACTAAGATACGACAATACCTTAAACATCTAAACTGGAACAAATATTTCAGGGTTGGGAAGACTAAGATACGACAATACCTTAAACATCTAAACTGGAACAAATATTTCAGGGTTGGGAAGACTAAGATCTAAACTGGAACAAATATTTCAGGGTTGGGAAGACTAAGATACGACAATACCTTAAAATGGAACCTTAAACATCTAAACTGGAACAAATATTTCAGGGTTGGGAAGACTAAGATACGACAATACCTTAAACATCTAAACTGGAACAAATATTTCAGGGTTGGGAAGACTAAGATACGACAATACTTAAACTTAAACAAATATTTCAGGGTTGGGAAGACTGGACAATACCTTAAACATCTAAACTGGAACAAATATTTCAGGGTTGGGAAGACTAACCTTAAACATACAACAATACCTTAAACATCTAAACTGGAACAAATATTTCAGGGTTGGGAAGACTAAAATACGACAATACCTTAAACATCTAAACTGGAACAAATATTTCAGGGTTGGGAAGACTAAGGAAGACTAAAAATACGACAATACCTTAAACATCTAAACTGGAACAAATATTTCAGGGTTGGGAAGACTAAGATACGACAATACCAGGGTTTAAACACAAATATTTCAGGGTTGGGAAGACTAAAATACGACAATCTAAACTGGAACAAATATTTCAGGGTTGGGAAGACTAAGATACGACAATACCTTAAACATCTAAACTGGAACAAATATTTCAGGGTTGGGAAGACTAAGATACGACAATACCTTAAACATCTAAACTGGAACAAATATTTCAGGGTTGGGAAGACTAAGATACGACAATACCTTAAACATCTAAACTGGAACAAATATTTCAGGGTTGGGAAGACTAAGATACGACAATACCTTAAACATCTAAACTGGAACAAATATTTCAGGGTTGGGAAGACTAAGATACGACAATACCTTAAACATCTAAACTGGAACAAATATTTCAGTAACGGGTGAAATAAGTAACAGATTAAAATAGTTTAGAAAAATCTATGTTATATATATTTTAATAGCATACGATTAATTAATCAATCAATATGCATGCAAAAACATAGATATTGAAACATACAATTCTACAAATCAACCTGCAATAGACCATTCTGGGAATTATGATAAAGATGGACGTGTTTATCGTTCAACTCTGGTTATTAACACCGACACTGGGGTTGTTTTACATCACTGAGTGTTAATTGAACTATTTACACTGAAAAATAAACCCCAGTTCACACTGGCCAATTTGATGTGTGCTATGAAAGAGACACATCTGCAGCCTTCCATACATTTCAATAACCTTTTAGAACTCTGTAAAACAGTAGAGGCCACATCAAGAACCCCACACATAGAGGGAAACGTAATCGACCTCTCCGTCAGATGAACTCGTTGATACCATTTTTGTCTTTGTGTTCAGTATAAAGGAAATTAGAGGTAGTTTCGCGAGCCATTGCTAACTAGCATTGGCACAATGACTGGAAGTCTATGGGAATCTGCTTGCACGCTGATGCGAAATGATCTCTAACTTCCTTCATAGAGATTCGTGACATATCATACGTTTAGAAAATGTGTAAAATGTTGTACGTTTTCCAAATTCATAACGTATCATTTGAATTGTAAATTGTAACATATCATACGAAATGGGTGATGGACATCAACAAAATAATACATACCATACGAAACGTAACATATCATGCTAAATGGAGTGTCCTGGATTTACATACAGAATAATACGAAATACTCTGAGATCAAGTTGGTTTTTACTGTAACTTACTGGCAGCCAGTTACCTATAAGTTACTGTAAAAAAAAGTTAAAGTATGTAATCGTAAAAGCACTTGTTTACAGTAATGTACTGTTTCTTTGTTATTTAAGGTAACATACAGTACCTTTTTTACAGTAACTTACAGGTAAATGGCTGCCAACAAGTTGCCAGCAAGTCTCTTCAACTACCTCTAGTTTATTGGCTGATATAGCACAGTAATACCGATGGCCTAATATAATGGAATCTCTGGTCATTTAAACTGTTAATTCTTAGGTTGTTTTGCGCGTTTGGTATTGCCCATAGGGCGCAAAATTGCTGGGACCATTGCTGGCAAACGAGCTGTGTCAAATATGACAAAATAATATTGCGGGACTGCGGTTGGGGACCAACCGCTGGGAGGGTAGGTGTCTGACAGAAAGTCAGCCGGAGCGGGCAGGTGAGGTATGTAAAGCTGGGTGTGCAGAGGGAGATGAAGAAATCAGTATTCTACTCTAGTCTGTTTTATTCTCTCCTTCAGGCTTTTCTTGTTCTCTGGCCTCTCATTCCCTCACTAGCCCCTCTCTCTTTCTCTCTTTTCTTCATCTCGCTCAAATAAAGCCCCTAGCCATGATTCATCCCAACAGACAATTCATTTATTGTTAGAGTTTCAGCCTGAATACAAACTGAGAATAATATACTGTTGTTGACTGGGTTGCTGCCAAACCACTGTTGGTTTCCATAGTTAACATACATCTGAATGACCATGAATTTAATTGCCACTAAAGCACACTTCAAAATAAGTGGAGGTGGTGTCTACTCGTCCTCGTACAGTATCAGCTTTCACCAAGCCAAGTCACCTTATTGGCATTGCAGGGTCTTTGTTTTAATGTCACAGTTGTCATCTGATGACCTGTTTCGGTGTTGCCCAGGTACAAGGCTGTCATTGAGGCGTGTTCCCTGCAGCCGGATATCGACATCCTGCCACAGGGAGACCAGACCGAGATTGGAGAGAGGGTCAGTGACCATCTCTGTATCTGTTTCTGCCACTGTGTCTGTCACTCAGGACCAGCCGTGCCTGTCTCTCTTCACTCTCAGTAACTAACTGACAGTCAGGACTGCATGGTAATACTATTTAGGTATAACCTTTATATATTCAGGTTTGTCCCGTAGAGACAGAATCTCTGTTACTAGTGATGCCTGTCACCACCTGTCTCGTGTTGATGTTTATATGTACCACCGTCATCAGAGGCTACCCAGTACACTGTCATGTTTCATTTGGTCAGGCATCATGTTATTATGTGATCAGGTCTCGGTTGTGTTCTCTCCATATCTATTTTATTATTGTGAGTTTGGTGCAACAAATGTTATGCATGTGACAAAGGTGTGTGTGTGTGTGTGTCTTTTAGTAATTTTGCAGAGTGTATTTCTGTAATGTCGGTGTGTGTGTAATCTCTCATGTACAGACTGTAAACATATGCAATATTTTTTTTCTGGGTTAACCGAATTGAGTGTGTGTGTTATTTGAAGCATATCTGTTTGTGTGAGTGTACATGCTCTGTTGTCTCCTGATGTCCACGATCAGCTCCTTCGTTTTGTGGACATTGAGGGAGAGGTTATTTTCCTTGCAACACTCTACCAGGGCCCTCAACTCCTCCCTGTAGGCTGCCTCGTCAGTGTTAGTAATCACGTCTAAACCTGCAAACTTGATGATTGAGTTGGAGGCGTGCTTGGCCACGCAGTCATGGGTGAACAGAGAGTACAGGAGGGGGCTGAGCATGCACTCTTGTGGGGCCCCAGTGTTGAGGGTCAGCGTAGTGGAGGTGTTGTTTCCTACCTTCACCAACTGGGGGCGGCACGTCAGGAAGTCCAAGACCCAGTTGCAAAGGTCGGGGTTCAGACCCAGGGCCCCGAGCTTAGTGATGAGCTTGGAGGGTATTATGGTGTTGAAGGTTGAGCTATAGTCAATGAACAGCATTCTTACATATGCATTCCTCTTGTCCAGATGGGATAGGGCTGTGTGCAGTGCGATGGCAGTTGCATCATCTGTGAATCTATTGGGGCAGTATGCAAATGTTTATTTTATTTTTATTTTACCTTTATTTAACCAGGCAAGTCAGTTAAGAACATATTCTTATTTTCAATGACGGCCTGGGAACAGTGGGTTAACTGCCTGTTCAGGGGCAGAACGACAGCTCAGAGGTTTGAACTCGCAACCTTCTGGTTACTAGTCCAACGCTCTAACCACTAGGCTACGCTAAATTGAAGTGGGTCTAGGGTGTCAGGTAAGGTGGAAGTGATATGATCCTTAACTAGCCTCTCAAGGCACTTCATGATGACAGAAGTGAGTACTACGGGGCGATAGTCATTTAATTCAGTTACCTTTTGCTTTCGTTGCTACAGGAACAATGGTGGAACAGCAATCCACTACAGTGACAGTCTGCCCTCGGGGAGAGCTGCTGACATTCAACCACACACTCTGAAAAATAAAGGAACCAAATCAGTTTTGTTGAGAGCGATGATATAAGGGAACCATTTTAAGGTCTCTGAAAAACCATGTTTTTTTGAAGAACCATACAAAAATCCCAAACCAAAAGTGTTTTCGGCCTCCAGGACCAGAATTGAACAGCACTGCTGTAGGATTTTAAACCTATTTTTGCCTTTTAGTGAGTTTTAGAGTTACCAATACAATCCATGACTGTGTTTACTAGTGAAAGAGACATGTTTATTACATTCATTTATTTGTTTTGTCCTGTGGCCTTCACCAAGTGAGATCCTAAGTGAATAGGTTGTCATAAAAATGACATAATTTAAGGCAATATATTACACATTTCATAAGGCCTTATTTTCAGGGCCTAACTTTAGCCTACAACTCATATTGTACAGGCCTCATCAGGTCAACAAGTCACATTATGCTGGCTTGCAAAGGGATGTCTATTGGAATCCAGCCAGAGTGAGGTTATCCAGCATTTGGAATTGTCATTCACCCGCAACCTACAATCAGAATGACTGCCAGGGTTGGGAAGACTAAGAAATGAGACATTTGAACAGAAACAACCATTTCAGTTACAGGTGCAAGTAAAAGTCCAAGTAAAATATTGGATTAGTTTAGAAAAATTGATGTTATTTATATTTGAGTAGCATAAGATGAATTAATCAATCAATCAATCTACATGCAAAAACATAGATTTTGAAACAAACAATTCAAAAAAATCAACCTACAATAGAGCATGCTGGGAAATATGATAATGATGGGCGTGGTTTTGGTTCCACTCTAGTTATTAACACCAACAATGTGGTAATTTTACACCAGTGTTTCCCAAATTCAGTCCTGATCCCTGTTGTGTGCTATGAAAGGGACACATCTGCAGGCTTCAATACATTTCAATAACTTTTTTAAATTCTGAAGAACTGTAGATGCTACATCAAGAACCCAACACTTAACTCTTGCCTAATAAAGAACCTTTGAGTTATCAGAGCTGAGGAAGAACCATTTAGGAACCTTTATTTTTTTCAGTGCACACAAGTGCGCACACACACATAGTGCATACATACATACAGTGCCTTTAGAAAATATTCATACCCCTCAAGATTTTCATTTTTTAATGAATTTGTAAATACTTTGAAAAACACTATTCCACTTTGACATTGAGGTATTGTGTGTAGACAGAAAATCTAAATGTGGAATAAATCAAGGGGTATGAATCTATTCTGAAGTCACTGCACACACACACACACACACACACACACACACACACACACACACACACACACACACACACACACACACACACACACACACACACACACACACACACACACACACACACACACACACACACACACACACACACACACACACACACACACACACACACACACACACACACTATAATGTGGTCTGGGTTACATAACCTCTACTATCATAGATTCACCTTGCAGGCAGACAGACATCTCATCACTCAGTATTGGGTGTGGGTATGTGTGAAAGAGCGCGAGAGAGAGAGGACCGAATGTCTTAAATATTTTGGAGTAAAACGCTCTCAGAAGATAGGTAATAGATGGACTGAGTAAGTTAGTGCATGTTTTCAGTCTGTTAGCCTTGCTCACTGACACGGTGTTGACCTGATGGAATGAATAATCTCTCCATTCATTCTTTCACATCTCTCTCTCTCTCTCCTCTCTCTCTACAGGGTATAATTCTGTCAGGAGGGCAACGCCAGCGTATAGGTGTAGCCAGAGCCCTGTACCAACAGACCAATGTGGTCTTACTGGTGAGAGAGACAACCTGTCTACAGGTCTACACAGTGAACGATAGACTGCATGTGGACAGGGACAATGTACAACAAAAACAGAAGTCTCAGTATACTGAGAAATGAAGTGTTTAGATGAAGTGCTCATTTCATCTGCTTTTCCAATCAGCTTTATCAAAATAGTCAGAACTCCAATAGTCCTGTTTTTGACCTTTCACTTTTAATCGGTGTTGTTTCAGGATGACCCGTTCTCAGCGTTGGACATTCACCTGAGTGACCACCTGATGCAGGAGGGCATCTGCAAACTGCTGAGAGAAGAGAAGAGGACCGTGGTGCTGGTCACTCACAAACTACAGTACCTACCACATGCTGACTGGGTGAGAGCAGTGTGTGTGTGTGTGTGTGTGTGTGTGTGTGTGTGTGTGTGTGTGTGTGTGTGTGTGTGTGTGTGTGTGGTGTGTGAGTGGAGGCTCCTCAGAGGAAGGGGAGAGCCATCCTACTCAGTGAATTTCCTAAAAATTGTGAAACATGAACAAAGTTATCCTTTTTAGATTAAACAATATTAAATATATTCACGTCATCAAATAATTAAAATACACTGTTTAGCAATAGTCTAAAGCAGCCTCAACAGCACCCTCTAGGGTAGTACCATGGTGTAGCCGGACAACAGCGATTTTCTGTCCTCCTCTGGGTACATTGACTTCAATACAAAACCTAGGAGGCTCATGGTTCTCACCCTCTTCCATAGACTTACACAGTAATTATGATGACTTCCGGAGGATGTCCTCCAACCTATCAGAGCTCTTGCAGCATGAACTGACATGTTGTCCATCCAATCAAACGATCAGAGAATGAATCTAGTACTGAAAGCAAAAGCTACAGCTATCTAGCAGTGCAGTGCATAACGTGTGGTAGTTGACTCAAAGAGACAGAAAAACAACAGTTGAACAGTGCTAAACAAATTAATTTCTTAAAAATTAAGAGATTTTTTTCCCCTTTTTTAAATGATTTCCCTTATTTAGCTAGCTAATGTAGCTAATTTAGCCCACTCAACAACCTGTCTCAAACAGAGGAATGCTATTTATGTTAGCTAGCTGGCTAAGGCTCTTCCAAGTCAAGGTGAGCTTTCTGTTTTATTAATTTGTTTCCATTAGAGTATCATGTAGTAGCCTAAACCTATCAATATCACATGGAGCTGGGTGAATGGAACAGGAATGACAGTTAGCCAATATGTTGTAATAGAAATAAGGCCATGCTCATAAAAACATATCGTCCTCCCCCTTCTGCTAAGCTAAAATATGGAGTAATTTTAAGATGTGCATATCAAGGATCATTTAATTATTTGATTTTGAATTTTCTATCTAAAAAAATAAAATAAAAAATGATTTGATGAAACACTGAATTTGGCCTTACTGCTATTAGCCCATAGAAATGCATTGATAACATATGCATACATGGCAAAACAGATAGTGCCCAATTTTCTTTTTAAAGGAAGCATGTTTTGAAGTGTCTGTTTTATATCCCAGAGATTTAACAAAGCTCAGGATAATATTATAAAAAAAAATAATAATAATAATTAGACCCTTTTTTTGCACTAAATTACTTCTATATATAGTTAAAAAATGGCTGTCTTGACTGGTTCCAGGGCTACCTACAGACGGGTCTTGTGAGGCTTGTGGGCGTCCTAGAGCACAACAACATGCGTGGGTTTCTTGAGTCTCACCGTCTGAGACTGGGGTCTTATTAGTGTGTAGCCCAAACTGTTCAGACACTGCAGACCGCCACTAGTGTGTCTGTGGGTTTTTGGTTTTACAATCCTTGTGGGGACCAGACGTCCTCACAAAGATAGTAAAACAAGAACAATTGCTCACAAAAAAGGCTATTTTTAGCCTTAGGTGTTCGGTTTAGGGTTAGAATTAGGGTTACGGATTAGGTTTAGGGTTAGAATTAGGGTTACGGATTAGGTTTAGGGTTAGAATTAGGGTTACGGATTAGGTTTAGGGTTAGAATTAGGGTTACGGATTAGGTTTAGGGTTAGAATTAGGGTTACGGATTAGGTTTAGGGTTAGAATTAGGGTTACGGATTAGGTTTAGGGTTAGAATTAGGGTTACGGATTAGGTTTATGGTTAGAATTAGGGTTACGGATTAGGTTTAGGGTTAGAATTAGGGTTACGGATTAGGTTTAGGGTTAGAATTAGAGTTACGGATTAGGTTTAGGGTTAGGGGAAATAGGATTTTGAATGGGAATCAATTGTTTGGTCCCCACAAGGATAGTAAAAAAATGTGTGTAATTGTGTGTGCGTGTGTGCGTCTATAGATAACGTTTTGCTATTAGAAATGAGCCACTAATTAATTGTCCTACAAAAAATATTAAAAATATCTAGTTAACAGAAGAAAGGAAGACAAAATAAGGACAAAAGAAGGACAGAAGAAAAAGGAAAAGAAAGAGGACAACAAAGTGAAACAGTCAGCACTTCTATTGCAACTCGTATTTGTCCCAACGTAGTCTACACTGCTATCTGCCCAGCAGCTAGCCAGCTAGCAAACGTCCACCGTCTACCGAATAGCAGCACTGTAGAAACTATTACACTCAACTGAACGACTTGATTAGTGTAGTGTTAGCTAGCTACATAGTTGTCTTTGCTGTCTTCGTATCCAAGATAATTGTGTAGTTTAGAGCGTGTAGTCTTAGAGTGATTATCTTAATTTACCGAGGTTAGCTAGCCAGCTATTTGTCGTCCTTAACGTAGGAGACACTGCTAGCTAGCCAACAGCTAGCCAACGTCTACTGAATAGAACTTCCGCACTCAACAACCCGGTCGCATTTTCGCTCCACAGGTAGTATCACATTTTCATTTGATTTCATTACAGCACAACGGTTTGATTTGTTTGATCGTAGCTAGCTACATAGCTAGCTACTGCCGTCTGTGTATCAAAGATAATTGTTAGTTGTGCGATTTTCTAGGTTAGCTAGCCAGCTATTGTCGTTCTTTTAACGCAACGTAACATAATCAACACTGCTAGCTAGCCAGCTAGCCCCCGAATAGCAGCACTGTAGAAACTATTACACTCACGGAACGACTTGATTAGTGTAGTGTCAACAACGCAGCCACTGCCAGCTAGCCTACAAAGTCAACAACGCAGCCACTGCCAGCTAGCCTACTTCAGCAGTACTGTATCATTTTAATCATTTTAGTCAATAAGATTCTTGCTACGTAAGCTTAACTTTCTGAACATTCGAGGACCGTGTAGTCCACTTGTCATTCCAATCTCCTTGCATTAGCGTAGCCTCTTCTGTAGCCTGTCAACTATGTGTCTGTCTATCCCTGTTATCTCCTCTCTGCACAGACCATACAAACGCTCCACACCGCGTGGCCGCGGCCACCTAATCTGGTGGTCCCAGCGCGCACGACCCACGTGGAGTTCCAGGTCTCCGGTAGCCTCTGGAACTGCCGATCTGCGGCCAACAAGGCAGAGTTCATCTCAGCCTATGCCTCCCTCCAGTCCCTCGACTTCTTGGCACTGACGGAAACATGGATCACCACAGATAACACTGCTACTCCTACTGCTCTCTCTTCGTCCGCCCACGTGTTCTCGCACACCCGAGAGCTTCTGGTCAGCGGGGTGGTGGCACCGGGATCCTCATCTCTCGCAAGTGGTCATTCTCTCTTTCTCCCCTTACCCATCTGTCTATCGCCTCCTTTGAATTTCATGCTGTCACAGTTGCCAGCCCTTTCAAGCTTAACATCCTTATCATTTATCGCCCTCCAGGTCCCCTCGGAGAGTTCATCAATGAGCTTGATGTCTTGATAAGCTCCTTTCCTGATGACGGCTCACCTCTCACAGTTCTGGGCGACTTTAACCTCCCCACGTCTACCTTTGACTCATTCCTCTCTGCCTCCTTCTTTCCACTCCTTTCCTCTTTTGACCTCACCCTCTCACCATCCCCCCTACTCACAAGGCAGGCAATACGCTCGACCTCATCTTTACTAGATGCTGTTCTTCCACTAACCTCATTGCAACTCCCCTCCAAGTCTCCGACCACTACCTTGTATCCTTTTCCCTCTCGCTCTCATCCAACAAACTGCCCCTATCGGATGGTATCGCGCCGTCCCAACCTTCGCTCTCTCTCCCCTACTACTCTCTCCTCTTCCATCCTATCATCTCTTCCCTCTGCTCAAACCTTCTCCAACCTATCTCCTGATTCTGCCTCCTCAACCCTCCTCTCCTCCCTTTCTGCATCCTTTGACTCTCTATGTCCCCAATCTTCGGCTCGGTCCTCCCCTCCCGCTCCGTGGCTCAGACTCATTCGGAGCTCACAGAACAGGGCTCCGGGCAGCCGAGCGGAAATGGTGATGCCTCCCTGCGGACCTGGCATCCTTTCGCTCCCTCCTCTCTACATTTTCCTCCTCTGTCTCTGCTGCTAAAGCCACTTTCTACCACTCTAAATTCCAAGCATCTGCCTCTAACCCTAGGAAGCTCTCACCTTCTCCTCCCTCTGAATCCTCCTCCCCCTCCCCCCTCCCTCTCTGCAGATGACTTCGTCAACCATTTTGAAAAGAAGGTCGCGACATCCGATCCTCGTTTGCTAAGTCAAACGACACCGCTGGTTCTGCTCACACTGCCCTACCCTGTGCTCTGACCTCTTTCTCCCCTCTCTCTCCAGATGAAATCTCGCGTCTGACGGCCGGCCGCCCAACAACCTGCCCGCTCGACCTATCCCCTCCCTCTCTTCTCCAGACCATTTGAGACCTTCTCCTTACCTCACCTCGCTCATCAACTCATCCCTGACCGCTGGCTACGTCCCTTCCATCTTCAAGAGAGCGAGAGTCAACAACTACAGACCAGTATCCCTTCTTTCTTTTCTCTCCAAAACTCTTGAACGTGCCGTCCTTGGCCAGCTCTCCAGCTATCTCTCTCAGAATGACCTTCTTGATCCAAATCAGTCAGGTTTCAAGACTAGTCATTCAACTGAGACTGCTCTTCTCTGTATCACGGATGCGCTCCGCACTGCTAAAGCTAACTCTCTCTCCTCTGCTCTCATCCTTCTAGACCTATCGGCTGCCTTCGATACTGTGAACCATCAGATCCTCCTCTCCACCCTCTCCGAGTTGGGCATCTCCCGGCGCGGCCCACGCTGGATTGCGTCCTACCTGACAGGTCGCTCCTACCAGGTGGCGTGGCGAGAATCTGTCTCCTCACCACGCGCTCTCACCACTGGTGTCCCCAGGGCTCTGTTCTAGGCCCTCTCCTATTCTCGCTATACACCAAGTCACTTGGCTCTGTCATAACCTCACATGGTCTCTCCTATCATTGCTATGCAGACGACACACAATTAATCTTCTCCTTTCCCCTTCTGATGACCAGGTGGCGAATCGCATCTCTGCATGTCTGGCAGACATATCAGTGTGGATGACGGATCACCACCTCAAGCTGAACCTCGGCAAGACGGAGCTGCTCTTCCTCCCGGGAAGGACTGCCCGTTCCATGATCTCGCCATCACGGTTGACAACTCCATTGTGTCCTCCTCCCAGAGCGCTAAGAACCTTGGTGTGATCCTGGACAACACCCTGTCGTTCTCAACTAACATCAAGCCGGTGGCCCGTTCCTGTAGGTTCATGCTCTACAACATCCGCAGAGTACGACCCTGCCTCACACAGGAAGCGGCGCAGGTCCTAATCCAGGCACTTGTCATCTCCCGTCTGGATTACTGCAACTCGCTGTTGGCTGGGCTCCCTGCCTGTGCCATTAAACCCCTACAACTCATCCAGAACGCCGCAGCCCGTCTGGTGTTCAACCTTCCCAAGTTCTCTCACGTCACCCCGCTCCTCCGCTCTCTCCACTGGCTTCCAGTTGAAGCTCGCATCCGCTACAAGACCATGGTGCTTGACTACGGAGCTGTGAGGGGAACGGCACCTCAGTACCTCCAGGCTCTGATCAGGCCCTACACCCAAACAAGGGCACTGCGTTCATCCACCTCTGGCCTGCTCGCCTCCCTACGACTGAGGAAGTACAGTTCCCGCTCAGCCCAGTCAAAACTGTTCGCTGCTCTGGCCCCCAATGGTGGAACAAACTCCCTCACGACGCCAGGACAGCGGAGTCAATCACCACCTTCCGGAGACACCTGAAACCCCACCTCTTTAAGGAATACCTAGGATAGGATAAAGTAATCCTTCTCACCCCCCTTAAAAGATTTAGATGCACTATTGTAAAGTGGCTGTTCCACTGGATGTCATAAGGTGAATGCACCAATTTGTAAGTCGCTCTGGATAAGAGCGTCTGCTAAATGACTTAAATGTAATGTAAATGTCCTGTTCTTTATCTCTTTCTCTCCGTTCCTCGGTCAGATCATAGCGATGAAGGACGGCACCATTCAGACCGAGGGGACTCTGAAAGACATCCAGAACTCTGATCCTAAGCTGTTTGAACAGTGGAAGACCCTGATGCACCGGCAGGACGGGGAGTTTGAGAAGGTACCAAGCCATATATCTGAAGATGGCAATGACAGACAGAGACAAAGTGGTGATATTGTCGCAACTGATAAGGAATTGTAATGTGTTTGTACTGAGCATGCTCTTTTTGAGTCCTCTTTTCCTGCTTTGTTTTAAATTCATCTGGTCAAGTCTATTTCGCCAAACTACTTCAGCTGAAACTCTGATGCGTGTCTGTTCCAGGAGACAGTGGCTGAGAGTATGACGGTGTTGGAGCGTAAGAACCTGCGGAGGGCGATGTACTCCAAGGAAGCTTCCAAGACTGAGGAGGAGCACGAAGGTGAGAGGTCAAAGTTCACAAACCTCCACATGAGACTGAGGGACCCCGGGCTGTCAATCCCTCTCTGATGGGAACCAGGGGGTTTGCATCATTGCTATTTCCTTTTGTATGCTTTGTTTGTGCAGACTCCAAAATTACAGGAGATATATTTACTGGGTGGTAACATCTTGTGAATTTACCCTCTGTGTCTCTAAAATGTGATGCCTCCACAGTTTCCTATCCTTGTGTCAGTCTCGGAACCTACTGTGTCTCTAAAATGTGATGCCTCCACAGTTTCCTATCCTTGTGTCAGTCTCGGAACCTACTGTGTCTCTAAAATGTGATGCCTCCACAGTTTCCTATCCTTGTGTCAGTCTCGGAACCTACTGTGTCTCTAAAATGTGATGCCTCCACAGTTTCCTATCCTTGTGTCAGTCTCGGAACCTACTGTGTCTCTAAAATGTGATGCCTCCACAGTTTCCTATCCTTGTGTCAGTCTCGGAACCTACTGTGTCTCTAAAATGTGATGCCTCCACAGTTTCCTATCCTTGTGTCAGTCTCGGAACCTACTGTGGAGCTAATAATGTGTTGATCCTGTTGTGTCTGTCTGTGGTCCTGGAGTAGTACTCATCAATGGCCTTCTTTTCTCATCCTCTTTCTTTCTCACCATTCACCACTGATCTGTAGAAGACATGGACTGGTCAAGTCCTGGGGCAAAGGCTCTACGTCTTTAAGATCTGTTGAAAAGGAAGGGGCCGGGGGAGATCTGGACCTTGGTTGTCTGCTGGTTTTCATCCTTCCCCTTAAACCAACAACTGGTTTAGGCCTGGGAAACTAGGTGGAGAATCAACACCATTACTACAAGAATAAAGTAGCAGTGGGAAACAGGAAAACCAGCACACTGCTGCTCCCTCAGACCAGAGTCCCACACTGGTTTAGAGAGTATTGGGACAAGGCCTGAGTGTGTCTCTCTGCTATGATGTCTTGATAGAAGTTTTCTTTAGGCACAGATCTAGGATCAGCTACCTTCCCCCATCATTACCTCCACCACATTACTGACCCTAGATCAGCATATACGCAACTGCATCCCACTCTGAGTCTGATTGGTTTGTGTGTCTGTCCGTGTTGTTGTGACTGTGTGTCTTGGTGGTGGTACTGTGCTCCTGATGCTGTGTTCTGGTGGCTCCCCGGTGTAGACTCGTAGGATATCCCCAGCACAGAGTGTTGCTGCTCTTTAAGCTGAAGTAGGGCCGACTGTATGGTTTTACTGAGTGGTGACCAGTCGTGACCAGTCGTGACCAGTTGTGACTAGTCTGTAGCATCGTGCTGCAGCTACACTCCTTGGTACTTCCCATGTAGATCCTACCCTATGTCCATGTTGCTCCTATTGGCTTGTAGCTTGAAGACTCCATTCTTTCCAGTTTCCATCCTCTTTCTCTCCCTCTCTCCCCTCTCTCCTCTCTCTCCTCTCTCTCCCTCTCTCCTCTCTCTCTCTGAGGAGGATGACTCTCTCTCTCTCTCTCTCTCTCTCTCTCTCTCTCTCTCTCTCTCTCTCTCTCTCTCTCTCTCTCTCTCTCCCTCCTCCTCTCCCTCTCCCTCTCCCTGTGACCTGTCCCGTAGACACATGTTTTGCCCATCAGGAAACAAATGAGGGATCAATACAGTACTGAAGCCTTGCCTGCTCTGTAGCTACAGCTAAATCAGTGGAGGCAGCTGAGGAGAGGACTGCTCATAATAATGTCTGGATTTGATTTGATTTGGATCTCCTTTAGTCCCCATTTGGACTAATCTTCCAAGAGTCCTTTTAAACGTTAAAATACAATTTATAATACAAACACACTTTCACATATAACACACTATTACAAACATACATAATACACTAGCATAATGACCCAATAAATACTCAATCTAAAAAAATATTGACTGGAACGGCGTGAATGGAATGGCATCAAACCATGTCTGGATGTATCTGATACCGTTCCACTCATTCTGCTCCAGCCATTACCACGAGCCCATCCTCCCCAATTAAGGTGCCACCAACCTCCTGTGAGCTATATCTCTTTCTCTTCCCCCTCTCTCTTTCATTGTTTTATCTCTACATATCCATCCCTCTCTCATCCCTCTCTGTCCTTCCAGAAGAGTCTGTGGAAAGTGAGGAGGATGACAGCCTGTCCCAGGCCATGCGTCACCGCACCACCATCCCCTGGCGCTCCTGTGGGGTCTACCTGTCCTCTGCAGGGCTCCTCCTGCCACTGCTCCTCCTATCACAGCTCTTCAAACACACCCTCATGGTTGCCATCGACTACTGGCTGGCCCACTGGACCTCCCACGTCATCACTGCCAAGATGGACGCCACCGGGAGAAACTGCACCGTCGCTCAGGTCAGAGGTCAATTTGGTCCCACTAAACCAAACGGCAATGTGCTTTGAAAGAAACGGTGGTTACGTTTTATTCTACAGACCACTATTTACAATACACCGGTTGTATCCCCTTATAGAGGTCTACACTATAAGGTGTACGTACACCTGTTGTATCCCCTTATAGAGGTCTACACTATAAGGTGTACGTAAACCTGTTGTATCCCCTTATAGAGGTCTACACTATAAGGTGTACGTAAACCTGTTGTATCCCCTTATAGAGGTCTACACTATAAGGTGTACGTAAACCTGTTGTATTCTGCGCTTGTGACAAATAAAATTAGATTTGATTTGAAAAGGTAGTTTACATGATAATTCCTGCTCAGTACAGCATTCATTTAATATATACAGCTGAAATAGGACCATAAGATCATGTTAGAAAACAACACATGTTGAGTGCAGTACTTCTGACCTCAAAGTTCCCAGACAGAGCCTCCATATGTGTGTGTTGCTCTTGAGCTACATTCAGTCTCATCCGCATACAGTATGTACAGTCGTGGACAAAAGTTTTGAGAATGACACAAATATTAATTTTCACAAAGTCTGCTGCCTCAGTGTCTTTCGATATTTTCGTCAGATGTTACTATGGAATACTGAAGTATAATTACAAGCATTTCATAAGTGTCAAATGCTTTTATTGACAATTACATGAAGTTGATGCAAAGAGACAATTTTTGCAATGTTGACCCTTCTTTTTCAAGACCTCTGCAATCCGCCCTGGCATGCTGTCAATTAACTTCTGGGCCACATCCTGACTGATGGCAGCCCATTCTTGCATACTCAATGCTTGGAGTTTGTCAGAATTTGTGGGTTTTTCTCAATGGGATTAAGGTCTGGGAGGACTGACCACAAGTTCTTGGGAGTTTCCTGCCCATGGACCCAAAATATTGATGTTTTGTTCCCCGGGCCACTTAGTTATCACTTTTGCCTTATGGCAAGGTGCTCCATCATGCTGGAAAAGGCATTGTTCATCACCAAACTGTTCCTGGATGCAATTAATTGCAATTCATCTGATTACTCTTCATAACATTCTGGAGTATATGCAAATTGCCATCATACAAACTGAGGCAGCAGACTTTGTGAAAATTAATATTTGTGTCATTCTCAAAACTTTTGGCCACTACTTTAGATTGAAGGGCAATTCCACCACTTTTCAACCTAATTTTCATTATCTCCTGCACAATACCATGGTCTGCATTTGTGAAAAGGCACATTTCTATGTTTTGTACCCAAAAACATCAAGTTAAAAAGTTCTACCTGATGGCATCATCAAAAGATAAAACATTTTAAAAACGTGATTTTCAAACACTTAAGGTTGTATAAGTCAAATGTACGGTATACACCTACCGACGAAATGCTTAGTTGCAGGTTCCTTCTGGACAATCCAACAACAATAAGAAATAATAAAAGACAAGACTAGGAACATAAAGTAAGTGGCTCAGTAGAATAGAATAAACATTTTAGCATAAGTATAATACAGGAAGGCACAATTTATAGTCCAATATTTACATGCGTTTTGGGGAAGGGGGGATTGGGGGGCAAGTGTTTAAATTGTACAGTATTTAGCAATCATATTAAGAGTCTGGTACCAGCAGATGTGATGTGTGCGTGTGTGTGTGTGTGTGCGTGCGTGCATGTGTGTGTGTGTGTGCGCGAGTGAGTTAACGTGTGCTAAGGTGCAGAGAATCAGAGCAGGTGGTCAGTTCAAGTGTTCAGCAGTCTGATGGCTTGTAGATGGGAGCTGTATTTGAGCCTGTTAGTATCAGACCTCAAGCTATGATACGGTCTGCCCGACGGTAAGGGGAACAGCTCATGGCTGGGGTGGGAGCATATGTCCCAGTGTAGATGTCCTGGAAGGGTGGGTGCACGGTCCCAGTGATGTACTGGGAAGCCTTCACCACTCGCTGGAAGGCCTTGCGGTTGTGGACGGAGCAATTCCTGTACCAGGCCGTGATGCAACCAGTCAGGAAGCTCTCGGTGGTGCAGTGGTTGTTTTTGAAGAGGACCCGGGGTGGCAGGCCAAATTTCTTCAGCCGACTTAGGAAGTCGAGGCGCTGCTGTGCCCTCTTGACAAGAGTGGTGGTGTTGTTGGTCCATGTCATTTTCACTGTGATGTGGACACTGAGGAACGTAATACTGCTGACTCTCTACTGCAGTCCCGTTGATGTGGATCGAGGCATGTTCCCGCCTCTGCTTCCTGAAGTCTACAAACAACGCCTTTGTTTTGCTGACGTTGAGGGAAAGCTTGTTGTCCTGGCACCACAATTCCTGTTCAGTTACCTCCTCTCTATAGACTGACTCGTCGATGCTGGTTGTCAGGCCTGGAGAGGTGGAGTCGTCAGCAAACTTGATGATAGAGTTGGTGTCGTGCAAAGCCATGCAGTAGTGGGTGAACAGGGATTACAGCAGATGGCTGGGGACATGCCCCTGCGAGACCCCTGTGTTAAGAGTCAATGTGGAGGAAGTGTTGTTGCCATTCCTCACAGCCTGTGGTCAGGACGTCCAGGATCTAGTTGCAGAGTGTGGTGTCCAGACCCGGGGCTCTGAGCTTGGTGTCGAGCTTGGAGGGAACAATAGTGTTGAATGCTGAACTGTAGTCAATGAACAGCATTCTCACATAGGTGTTCCTCTTGTCCAGATGTGTTACGGCCATGTGAATAGCGATGGAAATGGCATCTTCCATGGATCTGTTGGTGAAGTAGGCAAATTGGAATGGCTCCAGTGTGCCTGGCATGCTGGCCTTGACGTGGGCCGGCCATGACCAGCCTCTTGAAGCACTTCATGATGACCAGGGTGAGTGCGACGGGTGATAGTCATTTGGGTCTTGTTTTTCTTGGGCAGTGGGAAGATGGTGGTCTCCTTGAAGCAGATGGGGACTACAGCCTGGGACAGGAACAGGTTGAAAATGTCTGAGAAGACGCCCGCCAGTTGGCGAGAGCCTCGAGAGTCTTCCTGGATGGCTTGGTATAGTCTGGTCGTCCAGAGCAACAAGAGTCTTCCTGGATGGCTTGGTATAGTCTGGTCGTCCAGAGCAAAGAGAGTCTTCCTGGATGGCTCGGTATTGTCTGGTCGTCCAGAACAACAAGAGTCTTCCTGGATGGCTTGGTATAGTCTGGTCGTCCAGAGCAACAAGAGTCTTCCTGGATGGCTTGGTATAGTCTGGTCGTCCAGAGCAACAAGAGTCTTCCTGGATGGCTTGGTGTAGTCTGGTCGTCCAGAACAACAAGAGTCTTCCTGGATGGCTCGGTATAGTCTGGTCGTCCAGAACAACAAGAGTCTTCCTGGATGGCTCGGTATAGTCTGGTCGTCCAGAGCAACAAGAGTCTTCCTGGATGGCTCGGTATTGTCTGGTCGTCCAGAGCAACAAGAGTCTTCCTGGATGGCTCGGTATAGTCTGGTCGTCCAGAGCAACGAGAGTCTTCCTGGATGGCTCGGTATAGTCTGGTCGTCCAGAGCAACGAGAGTCTTCCTGGATGGCTTGGTATAGTCTGGTCGTCCAGAGCAACGAGAGTCTTCCTGGATGGCTTGGTATTGTCTGGTCGTCCAGAGCAACAAGAGTCTTCCTGGATGGCTTGGTATAGTCTGGTCGTCCAGAGCAACGAGAGTCTTCCTGGATGGCTTGGTATTGTCTGGTCGTCCAGAGCAACAAGAGTCTTCCTGGATGGCTTGGTATTGTCTGGTCGTCCAGAGCAACAAGAGTCTTCCTGGATGGCTCGGTTATTGTCTGCCTCTAAGCGAGCATAGAATGTGTTAAACTTGTTTGGGAGGGAGGCGTTGGTGGGCACCATACATATGGATTTGCAAGTCTGAGTTGTCAAACATCAATTCAAATTGGTCTGTATTGTCTTTTTGCATCCCTAAGGTATTTTCAGAGCTCGTACCGGCTTACCTTGGACATGTCGCACGCCACTGAGTCACCAGGGTTCATTCTGCTGACATTGACTTATGCAGTACAGGCTCTCAGCATGGTACGGATATCTGCTGGGGTATGTCCGGATTGTTATTGCCAATACATTTCCTAATGAAGCCTGTGACTGATGATGCATATTCTTCAATGTTGAAGGATGAGTCCTGGGTGGATGAATCTTTGAACATATTCCAATTACTTTTCTTCAAAGAGTCCTGCGGTAATGAGCCTCCTCTGTCCAACACCTCACCTTTCTTCGTGTTGGAGACGTTTTCAGATGAATAAGAAATACTTGTACTTTTTTATTGAACCTTTATTTAAGCAGGCAAGTCAGTTAAGAACAAATTCTTATTTACAATGATGGCCTACCCCGGCCAAACCTGGATGACGCTGGGCCAATTGTGCCCTGCCCTATGGGACTCCCAATCACGGCCGGTTGTGATACAGCCTGGTGATGCCTCTAGCACTGAGATGCAGTGACTTAGACCGCTGCGCCACTCGGGAGCCCAATAAATCTTTGGGGGTAATTCGTTAATTGTATTTTCTGTGTACTTTTTGTTCGATCAAGCACCTAGAAAATGTTGCTGTGAGTGTGTGCATTAAAGCCTGGGACCTGATGACTTGCCTCAGCTCCCTGTGCTATTGCCAAGGCTTTAGCTCATTGGGCTTGACAGTCTTGTGGGTAGCCTAGTTGGTTACACTACCTCAGAGCTTTGATTTGATAAAAACTTGAACATTACCA